>NC_072872.1:626048-939072 GCF_028858705.1 Grus americana | reverse complement strand
AGCACGACCCCGCCAAGGCACAGCCTCAGCATCTTCTGAGAAGAACGTGCTGTGAAACAGGAATCTTCCTTAAGAGATGACATTTCTTTAGTTGTCTTCACTTGCCAAGGATGGCAGAGATCGTCAGCTGTGCAGATGCCATCTTCTTCCCGTGGACAATCTGCTTTGCGATGCACTTAGAAAAGTGATCTCGGTATATGAACTAACGAGTAGCTGACAGTGAAAATAGAGATTTTGGCTTCTTACCTCTTTCTTCACACTCCTGTGACGTTGTTGCCCTAGAGAACAGTGGCACAGCTGCAAGGAGAGCTCGCCGATGCTTTCAGAAAGCTGTTGACAGCAGAAGGTTCGCTGAAAGCTTGCACACGCCAACGGGATTACCTGAAGCAAGAAAACTCCGTCTTGCAAGAGGACTTGGACAAGGCTAAGGCCAAGGTATACCGAGTCTGTCAACGTGTTAGCATATAGGAAGCTGTTCCTTTCCTTCACGGACCAGGAGAGAAGAAAATAGTCTGGGAACGAATGCAGGAGAGATTTGTCTGAGGCCGTGACGAGCTTCGACATCCTTAACAATTGTTGTCCAGACCGCAGGGTGCTTTTAGCTCCTGCCTCCTCCCCTCTCGCCCTGTAAAACTCAGCCGGCTCTTCAGGGAGCTTGTGTCGAGGCTGAGGGGCAAAGCAGTGGGGGTTCTGGGGCAGCACCTGGGTGGGGAAGAACGAAGCAGCTGTGCGCTTTCCAGACTCTTCCGACACCATCCAAAGGTTGTGGCCACGGTGCGATATCGCAAGCCACGCGCTCCCAAACGTCTCTGGGCCGGGCTGCTTTCTTTGCGCGGTTTTTTCTTCTCTTGGCCTCCGCACAAAGATGGCGTCTAGTTCCCTGGCGGTGGTGTTTCTGGGGGAAGGAAAGTAACCTTTGGTTTGCCTTTGCCTCGTAAGCCAGGCTTCACCCTCCCTCTGAAAGTAAGGCCTTGAACCTCTGGTCTCCTCCCGCCACGCTGCCCGCCCCTGGCATTAGCACAGGGGTGTGGGTATGAGAAGGAACGGGGCAGAACAGGAGTGCGATGGAAGCAAAAGGAAATGCAGGGAATGCCACGAAATGCAAAAGAGCATCTTCACAGGCACGGGGGCCTTCTGATGCTGTAGAAGGAGACGAGGGCCTTTGCCGTGGTGCCGTTTTGGGAGGGAGGGACGGATGGAAGCTGCAGCGGCCTTGTCAGCAAGGGCCTGAAAGGCGTGCTTACGTTCAGACATCCAAGGGGCTTTTCCCTGGGCTGAAATGCAAACGCAGAGGATGGATAACAGCCACGATCGCGGTCCATACATTTGCTGGAGTTTCACAGAGGTTGTCGGCCCCAGAGAGCCTAAGGCAGATTGTTTTTTCCCCACGTACAGCTGTGTGAGCTCTCCGCGCAGCTGGAGTTGGAGTCCGAAATATCTCTGCAGCTCAAAGCTAGAAATCAGGAGCTGCGAGAGCTGGCGGCTCTTCTGCCACATCGCTTGGCGACTCCTGAGGAGGGTCATGCCACAACAGCGCTGTATGGAGAAGAGTGGGAGCAGCGAGCGCCAGAAGCAGACGGAGAGATGCATGGTCTCACTCCACGTCTGCAGGTCAGTTCCCGGACCATTTGTACGTGTAGTCGGCGTTGCGTTCACTTGTGGCTGCGGTCATGGCTTTTAGGTGTTTTGTCTTGGGCATCTAGTTCTCTTTGTTAGTGCGGTGGGTTTGGCTTTCCTGTAGGGAAGCTGGGGAGCTGCAGAAGGCTGCATCAAAGTGCTGCTGTGCGCGTCATGGGACCCGTGTGCCTGAAGAATACGCAGCCTTCTCCTCATCCTCCTCCATACAGCGTTGTAGGCTGTTAAAATATAAAAATGGCAGCAAGAGCAGGTTTTTTTGAGAGGGCTGGGCGTTGTCTTTCTCTTCCTGTTTCCTGAAGTTGCACCCTCTGCTTTAGACACAGGCAGCCGCTCAAGCCAGAAGAGAAGAGATCAAGACCACTGACACCTCTTGGAAAGAACCACTGATGCAGACAATTAGAGTTCTGAAACGGGACCTGGAGAGAGCATGGAGCATGCAGGAGGAGACCGCACGGCA
Source organism: Grus americana (assembly GCF_028858705.1). Taxonomy (NCBI): domain Eukaryota; kingdom Metazoa; phylum Chordata; class Aves; order Gruiformes; family Gruidae; genus Grus; species Grus americana. Next base: position 936,977 of record NC_072872.1, on the reverse strand, counting down.
ACTGGCAGAAATAAAAAGCTCCAAATAGCATTATTTGCCTGACCTGGAGGGAAGAGTCCTTGCGTGCACGCATGTAGCATTTAAGGCTTTACCCCGGGTGACTCCACCTGGGACCCTCTCTCATTTCCCGAGTCCCAGCTCCCAGCCCATCCCCATCCTCTGTCTCCACCGGGTACTGGCAAGGGGGCCCCGAATCCAGACTTCAGCCTCCGACAGAGCACTCGGCGCTCACCCCCTCAGCCCACGGGGAAGCCAAGAAAAGCATCAGGCCCCTTGAGGCTGCCGTTCCTTGGGCCTCTTCTTAATCCCCGCTTCAGAAGAAGAGTCTAACCCAAAGGCAAGGCACTGAACAGATCCCTTTTGACTGCAGACGTGCTCTTAGGGGGTAGCTCTGACACGCCAGTGCCCATCGCCTCTCCCTGCCTGCAGCGGCAGCAACGCAGACGGAGACCCAGCAGGAGCATCGACAACGTTCAAGGCCGTTTGCCCCAAAGCACCACAGGACAGAGTGGAAACGAAGGAAGAGCAACACGACGGAAGGGCAGCCTCTGGCAGCCTTCAGCAGAGGTGGCTCCAGGGAAGCAGCAGCCTCGACACCAAAGCCGCAGCGAGGAAGTGCCGGCCGCGATGGGGAGGAGATGGCTCTGGGCTGTCCCCACCTACTGCGGCGGGACTCTTCTCCCCTCCAGGTAGTGCGGGTACCGCCGATACAGGAGGCGAGAGGTGATGGGTGCCCCAGCTCAGGGCTCAGCTCCTCTGTTCGCGTCTGGAACCCGGCAGCGCCCGCCAAGTCCTGCCTGCCGCCGCTCCCCGGGGAGAGGTGAGGCGAGGCGGTGCAGTGCCCATTCCTGCTGGGCCATGAAGAGGATCTGGCGGTTCCTGTGGGGCAGGAGGGCGCAGGGGGGGCCCGTGTCCTCAGGGAGCAGCGGTGGCAATGAGCTGCGGCCGGAGGGCCGGGACGAGCTGTGCCGGGAGGCCACCACCAGCGACTTGTCCCCAGTGCAGCCGCTGGTGAAGCAGTGCGACAGCAAGTGCCAGGACAGGGACGACAGGTAAGGGGTCCCGGCAGGCGGGTGCTCTTTGGGAGACTCCTGGGCTTTTTTCCTCCCCCAGGGCTTAGCTTTGTGCCTGTGGGTGCTCGTTCTCAAGGGAGGTCAATATGGAAAGGTGGAATAGGAAGGGGCCGTTATTACTGCCATAAGCAGGGTGTACAACTGGATGTGCTTTCTGTCTTTCCAGGCACAGTCCCGGTGCATGGCCAGTGGACCCCTGGGAGCAGGAAAGCAACGGAGAATCTGCTCCGGGCCAAGCAAAAGAGGTGTCAGCATCCAGCACTCCCCACGGGGCAGGAGCTGCTGGAGCTACGCTGCTTTCACCCACTTGGTGGAGCGCAGGTAGGACTCTCCAGCGTGGAGGAGGCGATGGGGAAAAGGCCTGTGGCCTGCCCTTTCGGCAGGCTGCCGTGGAGGCAGGAAATTTGGAAATGCCGATGTGGTGTTGCTTATGATCCAGCAAAAAAATGCACTGCCAGGCGTTGTCCCTGGAAAGCAGAATTCTCGAGAGACTGATTCCTTTTGGGCTCGTTTGGGCTCACTTTGAGTGATCTCCCTGGCACACAGAAAAGGCGCGGACACTGGGGGAAACGAATTCCCAAGCAGGAAAATAGATGGATTTTGAATCCGCATTTTGATAGGGCGCTCGCTAGGATTTCGTGGCTTTGCGGCCTGCGTTTGTGCTAAGATTGTCTCTGGAAGCATGACGATTTGGAAAGCACTCTAGGCATCAAGGAGTTGTATTAGCTCACTCTGGTTCCAAAAATATCTGGGTTTAATATAGACGAGCTTGCCGCATACTTGGAGTCCGTCTTCCCTAAGTTGCAAGCAGATGAAGAAGCCACCGAGGAGATCAAGAGCTTTGGTGGAGAGGTATGTAAACCCAAAGATTTTTAATTGGAATCTTCATTATAGGATTATATTGCATGCTAAAGCCAAATAAGACTTTTCCATGAATAATGTCTCATGCCGAGTTGTTGAAAACTCTTTGATCATCTGACTTCAAGTTGGTGACAGTCCTCTTCTGGCTAGATGAAATGCTGCCACTATCTCCTGTTTCGAGCTGATTTCCTCAGTTGTGTCCGTTTGCGTTCTTTAACTTGGACCAGGCAGAAGACGTCAGAGCCCAAATACCAACGGAAGGGCTGGATCCCTGCCCTTCCCACCTGAGCGCTGGAAGCGATCGGGTATTAGAGTTGTTTCTGAGAGAACGTGACCATCGGCTCAGTATACGTACGCATGTGTCTCACATGATGGAAACCAACAAGAGGTTGTCTCAGCAGCTGAGCGAAGCCGAAAGAAAAGCGAGCAGGCTGGAAAAGGAAGTGGGCCAACTGAAAGAGACTCTCCAGGAAAAGACATTGGCTTTACACACGAGAGAAAGAGAATTGAGTCAAGCCCATAGGCAGGCAAAGAAGCGGTATGCTCTACACTTTAAGAAGGAACAAGAGAGAAAAGATGCCGTCGAGAAGGCGGAGCGGCTGCAGCAACAACTGGCCCAGCTCCAGAGTGAAAACCTTTCACTCCGTCAGAAGCTGAGGAAAGCCGAAAGAAAGACGAGCGGGCTGGAAAAGCAAGTGGATAACCTGAAAGAAACTCTCTCAGAAAAGACATTGGCTTTAGAAATGAGAGAAAGAGAATTAAATCAGGCCCAGAATCAGGCAAATGAACTGGCCCAGCTCCAGAGTGAAAACCTTTTACTCCGCCAGCAGCTGGAAGACATGAAGAACAAGACCGCCCAGGAACAAATGGTGAGTGATGCCGTGATGCCTTTGACAAAGTAGGAAAAGAGGTGAGGTGAGCACTGCCTTAGAGGGGAGCAAGGCTATCCGGCGCTTCTAAAAGTCGCCAGGTACAAGGTAGGTGCCTGGGAGTCCATCACTCAGGTCGGTTCTGGTTTGTCCTGGTTTTGTGGCAATTGCGGAAGGTCCTGGCAAGCCTTCAGACGTGCTTATGGACACGTATGTACATAGAAATGCTTAGGCATGCATTGGTTTTTGTTTGCGTAGCAGAAGAAGAGCGTAAAGGCTGGTACGCAGAGTTGGCTATAGGAAGCCTTGCCTCTGATCGCTGGAGAAAGGGCCGCGGGACAACTCCAGCGCTTGCATCGGCATCCGATTTGGTTTTGGCATTATCTTAAGAAACAAGCACGACCCCGCCAAGGCACAGCCTCAGCATCTTCTGAGAAGAACGTGCTGTGAAACAGGAATCTTCCTTAAGAGATGACATTTCTTTAGTTGTCTTCACTTGCCAAGGATGGCAGAGATCGTCAGCTGTGCAGATGCCATCTTCTTCCCGTGGACAATCTGCTTTGCGATGCACTTAGAAAAGTGATCTCGGTATATGAACTAACGAGTAGCTGACAGTGAAAATAGAGATTTTGGCTTCTTACCTCTTTCTTCACACTCCTGTGACGTTGTTGCCCTAGAGAACAGTGGCACAGCTGCAAGGAGAGCTCGCCGATGCTTTCAGAAAGCTGTTGACAGCAGAAGGTTCGCTGAAAGCTTGCACACGCCAACGGGATTACCTGAAGCAAGAAAACTCCGTCTTGCAAGAGGACTTGGACAAGGCTAAGGCCAAGGTATACCGAGTCTGTCAACGTGTTAGCATATAGGAAGCTGTTCCTTTCCTTCACGGACCAGGAGAGAAGAAAATAGTCTGGGAACGAATGCAGGAGAGATTTGTCTGAGGCCGTGACGAGCTTCGACATCCTTAACAATTGTTGTCCAGACCGCAGGGTGCTTTTAGCTCCTGCCTCCTCCCCTCTCGCCCTGTAAAACTCAGCCGGCTCTTCAGGGAGCTTGTGTCGAGGCTGAGGGGCAAAGCAGTGGGGGTTCTGGGGCAGCACCTGGGTGGGGAAGAACGAAGCAGCTGTGCGCTTTCCAGACTCTTCCGACACCATCCAAAGGTTGTGGCCACGGTGCGATATCGCAAGCCACGCGCTCCCAAACGTCTCTGGGCCGGGCTGCTTTCTTTGCGCGGTTTTTTCTTCTCTTGGCCTCCGCACAAAGATGGCGTCTAGTTCCCTGGCGGTGGTGTTTCTGGGGGAAGGAAAGTAACCTTTGGTTTGCCTTTGCCTCGTAAGCCAGGCTTCACCCTCCCTCTGAAAGTAAGGCCTTGAACCTCTGGTCTCCTCCCGCCACGCTGCCCGCCCCTGGCATTAGCACAGGGGTGTGGGTATGAGAAGGAACGGGGCAGAACAGGAGTGCGATGGAAGCAAAAGGAAATGCAGGGAATGCCACGAAATGCAAAAGAGCATCTTCACAGGCACGGGGGCCTTCTGATGCTGTAGAAGGAGACGAGGGCCTTTGCCGTGGTGCCGTTTTGGGAGGGAGGGACGGATGGAAGCTGCAGCGGCCTTGTCAGCAAGGGCCTGAAAGGCGTGCTTACGTTCAGACATCCAAGGGGCTTTTCCCTGGGCTGAAATGCAAACGCAGAGGATGGATAACAGCCACGATCGCGGTCCATACATTTGCTGGAGTTTCACAGAGGTTGTCGGCCCCAGAGAGCCTAAGGCAGATTGTTTTTTCCCCACGTACAGCTGTGTGAGCTCTCCGCGCAGCTGGAGTTGGAGTCCGAAATATCTCTGCAGCTCAAAGCTAGAAATCAGGAGCTGCGAGAGCTGGCGGCTCTTCTGCCACATCGCTTGGCGACTCCTGAGGAGGGTCATGCCACAACAGCGCTGTATGGAGAAGAGTGGGAGCAGCGAGCGCCAGAAGCAGACGGAGAGATGCATGGTCTCACTCCACGTCTGCAGGTCAGTTCCCGGACCATTTGTACGTGTAGTCGGCGTTGCGTTCACTTGTGGCTGCGGTCATGGCTTTTAGGTGTTTTGTCTTGGGCATCTAGTTCTCTTTGTTAGTGCGGTGGGTTTGGCTTTCCTGTAGGGAAGCTGGGGAGCTGCAGAAGGCTGCATCAAAGTGCTGCTGTGCGCGTCATGGGACCCGTGTGCCTGAAGAATACGCAGCCTTCTCCTCATCCTCCTCCATACAGCGTTGTAGGCTGTTAAAATATAAAAATGGCAGCAAGAGCAGGTTTTTTTGAGAGGGCTGGGCGTTGTCTTTCTCTTCCTGTTTCCTGAAGTTGCACCCTCTGCTTTAGACACAGGCAGCCGCTCAAGCCAGAAGAGAAGAGATCAAGACCACTGACACCTCTTGGAAAGAACCACTGATGCAGACAATTAGAGTTCTGAAACGGGACCTGGAGAGAGCATGGAGCATGCAGGAGGAGACCGCACGGCAACTGGCAGAAATAAAAAGCTCCAAATAGCATTATTTGCCTGACCTGGAGGGAAGAGTCCTTGCGTGCACGCATGTAGCATTTAAGGCTTTACCCCGGGTGACTCCACCTGGGACCCTCTCTCATTTCCCGAGTCCCAGCTCCCAGCCCATCCCCATCCTCTGTCTCCACCGGGTACTGGCAAGGGGGCCCCGAATCCAGACTTCAGCCTCCGACAGAGCACTCGGCGCTCACCCCCTCAGCCCACGGGGAAGCCAAGAAAAGCATCAGGCCCCTTGAGGCTGCCGTTCCTTGGGCCTCTTCTTAATCCCCGCTTCAGAAGAAGAGTCTAACCCAAAGGCAAGGCACTGAACAGATCCCTTTTGACTGCAGACGTGCTCTTAGGGGGTAGCTCTGACACGCCAGTGCCCATCGCCTCTCCCTGCCTGCAGCGGCAGCAACGCAGACGGAGACCCAGCAGGAGCATCGACAACGTTCAAGGCCGTTTGCCCCAAAGCACCACAGGACAGAGTGGAAACGAAGGAAGAGCAACACGACGGAAGGGCAGCCTCTGGCAGCCTTCAGCAGAGGTGGCTCCAGGGAAGCAGCAGCCTCGACACCAAAGCCGCAGCGAGGAAGTGCCGGCCGCGATGGGGAGGAGATGGCTCTGGGCTGTCCCCACCTACTGCGGCGGGACTCTTCTCCCCTCCAGGTAGTGCGGGTACCGCCGATACAGGAGGCGAGAGGTGATGGGTGCCCCAGCTCAGGGCTCAGCTCCTCTGTTCGCGTCTGGAACCCGGCAGCGCCCGCCAAGTCCTGCCTGCCGCCGCTCCCCGGGGAGAGGTGAGGCGAGGCGGTGCAGTGCCCATTCCTGCTGGGCCATGAAGAGGATCTGGCGGTTCCTGTGGGGCAGGAGGGCGCAGGGGGGGCCCGTGTCCTCAGGGAGCAGCGGTGGCAATGAGCTGCGGCCGGAGGGCCGGGACGAGCTGTGCCGGGAGGCCACCACCAGCGACTTGTCCCCAGTGCAGCCGCTGGTGAAGCAGTGCGACAGCAAGTGCCAGGACAGGGACGACAGGTAAGGGGTCCCGGCAGGCGGGTGCTCTTTGGGAGACTCCTGGGCTTTTTTCCTCCCCCAGGGCTTAGCTTTGTGCCTGTGGGTGCTCGTTCTCAAGGGAGGTCAATATGGAAAGGTGGAATAGGAAGGGGCCGTTATTACTGCCATAAGCAGGGTGTACAACTGGATGTGCTTTCTGTCTTTCCAGGCACAGTCCCGGTGCATGGCCAGTGGACCCCTGGGAGCAGGAAAGCAACGGAGAATCTGCTCCGGGCCAAGCAAAAGAGGTGTCAGCATCCAGCACTCCCCACGGGGCAGGAGCTGCTGGAGCTACGCTGCTTTCACCCACTTGGTGGAGCGCAGGTAGGACTCTCCAGCGTGGAGGAGGCGATGGGGAAAAGGCCTGTGGCCTGCCCTTTCGGCAGGCTGCCGTGGAGGCAGGAAATTTGGAAATGCCGATGTGGTGTTGCTTATGATCCAGCAAAAAAATGCACTGCCAGGCGTTGTCCCTGGAAAGCAGAATTCTCGAGAGACTGATTCCTTTTGGGCTCGTTTGGGCTCACTTTGAGTGATCTCCCTGGCACACAGAAAAGGCGCGGACACTGGGGGAAACGAATTCCCAAGCAGGAAAATAGATGGATTTTGAATCCGCATTTTGATAGGGCGCTCGCTAGGATTTCGTGGCTTTGCGGCCTGCGTTTGTGCTAAGATTGTCTCTGGAAGCATGACGATTTGGAAAGCACTCTAGGCATCAAGGAGTTGTATTAGCTCACTCTGGTTCCAAAAATATCTGGGTTTAATATAGACGAGCTTGCCGCATACTTGGAGTCCGTCTTCCCTAAGTTGCAAGCAGATGAAGAAGCCACCGAGGAGATCAAGAGCTTTGGTGGAGAGGTATGTAAACCCAAAGATTTTTAACTGGAATCTTCATTATAGGATTATATTGCATGCTAAAGCCAAATAAGACTTTTCCATGAATAATGTCTCATGCCGAGTTGTTGAAAACTCTTTGATCATCTGACTTCAAGTTGGTGACAGTCCTCTTCTGGTTCGATGAAATGCTGCCACTATCTCCTGTTTCGAGCTGATTTCCTCAGTTGTGTCCGTTTGCGTTCTTTAACTTGGACCAGGCAGAAGACGTCAGAGCCCAAATACCAACGGAAGGGCTGGATCCCTGCCCTTCCCGCCTGAGCGCTGGAAGCGATCGGGTATTAGAGTTGTTTCTGAGAGAACGTGACCATCGGCTCAGTATACATACGCATGTGTCTCACATGATGGAAACCAACAAGAGGTTGTCTCAGCAGCTGAGCGAAGCCGAAAGAAAAGCGAGCAGGCTGGAAAAGGAAGTGGGCCAACTGAAAGAGACTCTCCAGGAAAAGACATTGGCTTTACACACGAGAGAAAGAGAATTGAGTCAAGCCCATAGGCAGGCAAAGAAGCGGTATGCTCTACACTTTAAGAAAGAACAAGAGAGAAAAGGTGCCGTCGAGAAGGCGGAGCGGCTGCAGCAACAACTGGCCCAGCTCCAGAGTGAAAACCTTTCACTCCGTCAGAAGCTGAGGAAAGCCGAAAGAAAGACGAGCGGGCTGGAAAAGCAAGTGGATAACCTGAAAGAAACTCTCTCAGAAAAGACATTGGCTTTAGAAATGAGAGAAAGAGAATTAAATCAGGCCCAGAATCAGGCAAATGAACTGGCCCAGCTCCAGAGTGAAAACCTTTTACTCCGCCAGCAGCTGGAAGACATGAAGAGCAAGACCGCCCAGGAACAAATGGTGAGTGATGCCGTGATGCCTTTGACAAAGTAGGAAAAGAGGTGAGGTGAGCACTGCCTTAGAGGGGAGCAAGGCTATCCGGCGCTTCTAAAAGTCGCCAGGTACAAGGTAGGTGCCTGGGAGTCCATCACTCAGGTCGGTTCTGGTTTGTCCTGGTTTTGTGGCAATTGCGGAAGGTCCTGGCAAGCCTTCAGACGTGCTTATGGACACGTATGTACATAGAAATGCTTAGGCATGCATTGGTTTTTGTTTGCGTAGCAGAAGAAGAGCGTAACGGCTGGTACGCAGAGTTGGCTATAGGAAGCCTTGCCTCTGATCGCTGGAGAAAGGGCCGCGGGACAACTCCAGCGCTTGCATCGGCATCCGATTTGGTTTTGGCATTATCTTAAGAAACAAGCACGACCCCGCCAAGGCACAGCCTCAGCATCTTCTGAGAAGAACGTGCTGTGAAACAGGAATCTTCCTTAAGAGATGACATTTCTTTAGTTGTCTTCACTTGCCAAGGATGGCAGAGATCGTCAGCTGTGCAGATGCCATCTTCTTCCCGTGGACAATCTGCTTTGCGATGCACTTAGAAAAGTGATCTCGGTATATGAACTAACGAGTAGCTGACAGTGAAAATAGAGATTTTGGCTTCTTACCTCTTTCTTCACACTCCTGTGACGTTGTTGCCCTAGAGAACAGTGGCACAGCTGCAAGGAGAGCTCGCCGATGCTTTCAGAAAGCTGTTGACAGCAGAAGGTTCGCTGAAAGCTTGCACACGCCAACGGGATTACCTGAAGCAAGAAAACTCCGTCTTGCAAGAGGACTTGGACAAGGCTAAGGCCAAGGTATACCGAGTCTGTCAACGTGTTAGCATATAGGAAGCTGTTCCTTTCCTTCACGGACCAGGAGAGAAGAAAATAGTCTGGGAACGAATGCAGGAGAGATTTGTCTGAGGCCGTGACGAGCTTCGACATCCTTAACAATTGTTGTCCAGACCGCAGGGTGCTTTTAGCTCCTGCCTCCTCCCCTCTCGCCCTGTAAAACTCAGCCGGCTCTTCAGGGAGCTTGTGTCGAGGCTGAGGGGCAAAGCAGTGGGGGTTCTGGGGCAGCACCTGGGTGGGGAAGAACGAAGCAGCTGTGCGCTTTCCAGACTCTTCCGACACCATCCAAAGGTTGTGGCCACGGTGCGATATCGCAAGCCACGCGCTCCCAAACGTCTCTGGGCCGGGCTGCTTTCTTTGCGCGGTTTTTTCTTCTCTTGGCCTCCGCACAAAGATGGCGTCTAGTTCCCTGGCGGTGGTGTTTCTGGGGGAAGGAAAGTAACCTTTGGTTTGCCTTTGCCTCGTAAGCCAGGCTTCACCCTCCCTCTGAAAGTAAGGCCTTGAACCTCTGGTCTCCTCCCGCCACGCTGCCCGCCCCTGGCATTAGCACAGGGGTGTGGGTATGAGAAGGAACGGGGCAGAACAGGAGTGCGATGGAAGCAAAAGGAAATGCAGGGAATGCCACGAAATGCAAAAGAGCATCTTCACAGGCACGGGGGCCTTCTGATGCTGTAGAAGGAGACGAGGGCCTTTGCCGTGGTGCCGTTTTGGGAGGGAGGGACGGATGGAAGCTGCAGCGGCCTTGTCAGCAAGGGCCTGAAAGGCGTGCTTACGTTCAGACATCCAAGGGGCTTTTCCCTGGGCTGAAATGCAAACGCAGAGGATGGATAACAGCCACGATCGCGGTCCATACATTTGCTGGAGTTTCACAGAGGTTGTCGGCCCCAGAGAGCCTAAGGCAGATTGTTTTTTCCCCACGTACAGCTGTGTGAGCTCTCCGCGCAGCTGGAGTTGGAGTCCGAAATATCTCTGCAGCTCAAAGCTAGAAATCAGGAGCTGCGAGAGCTGGCGGCTCTTCTGCCACATCGCTTGGCGACTCCTGAGGAGGGTCATGCCACAACAGCGCTGTATGGAGAAGAGTGGGAGCAGCGAGCGCCAGAAGCAGACGGAGAGATGCATGGTCTCACTCCACGTCTGCAGGTCAGTTCCCGGACCATTTGTACGTGTAGTCGGCGTTGCGTTCACTTGTGGCTGCGGTCATGGCTTTTAGGTGTTTTGTCTTGGGCATCTAGTTCTCTTTGTTAGTGCGGTGGGTTTGGCTTTCCTGTAGGGAAGCTGGGGAGCTGCAGAAGGCTGCATCAAAGTGCTGCTGTGCGCGTCATGGGACCCGTGTGCCTGAAGAATACGCAGCCTTCTCCTCATCCTCCTCCATACAGCGTTGTAGGCTGTTAAAATATAAAAATGGCAGCAAGAGCAGGTTTTTTTGAGAGGGCTGGGCGTTGTCTTTCTCTTCCTGTTTCCTGAAGTTGCACCCTCTGCTTTAGACACAGGCAGCCGCTCAAGCCAGAAGAGAAGAGATCAAGACCACTGACACCTCTTGGAAAGAACCACTGATGCAGACAATTAGAGTTCTGAAACGGGACCTGGAGAGAGCATGGAGCATGCAGGAGGAGACCGCACGGCAACTGGCAGAAATAAAAAGCTCCAAATAGCATTATTTGCCTGACCTGGAGGGAAGAGTCCTTGCGTGCACGCATGTAGCATTTAAGGCTTTACCCCGGGTGACTCCACCTGGGACCCTCTCTCATTTCCCGAGTCCCAGCTCCCAGCCCATCCCCATCCTCTGTCTCCACCGGGTACTGGCAAGGGGGCCCCGAATCCAGACTTCAGCCTCCGACAGAGCACTCGGCGCTCACCCCCTCAGCCCACGGGGAAGCCAAGAAAAGCATCAGGCCCCTTGAGGCTGCCGTTCCTTGGGCCTCTTCTTAATCCCCGCTTCAGAAGAAGAGTCTAACCCAAAGGCAAGGCACTGAACAGATCCCTTTTGACTGCAGACGTGCTCTTAGGGGGTAGCTCTGACACGCCAGTGCCCATCGCCTCTCCCTGCCTGCAGCGGCAGCAACGCAGACGGAGACCCAGCAGGAGCATCGACAACGTTCAAGGCCGTTTGCCCCAAAGCACCACAGGACAGAGTGGAAACGAAGGAAGAGCAACACGACGGAAGGGCAGCCTCTGGCAGCCTTCAGCAGAGGTGGCTCCAGGGAAGCAGCAGCCTCGACACCAAAGCCGCAGCGAGGAAGTGCCGGCCGCGATGGGGAGGAGATGGCTCTGGGCTGTCCCCACCTACTGCGGCGGGACTCTTCTCCCCTCCAGGTAGTGCGGGTACCGCCGATACAGGAGGCGAGAGGTGATGGGTGCCCCAGCTCAGGGCTCAGCTCCTCTGTTCGCGTCTGGAACCCGGCAGCGCCCGCCAAGTCCTGCCTGCCGCCGCTCCCCGGGGAGAGGTGAGGCGAGGCGGTGCAGTGCCCATTCCTGCTGGGCCATGAAGAGGATCTGGCGGTTCCTGTGGGGCAGGAGGGCGCAGGGGGGGCCCGTGTCCTCAGGGAGCAGCGGTGGCAATGAGCTGCGGCCGGAGGGCCGGGACGAGCTGTGCCGGGAGGCCACCACCAGCGACTTGTCCCCAGTGCAGCCGCTGGTGAAGCAGTGCGACAGCAAGTGCCAGGACAGGGACGACAGGTAAGGGGTCCCGGCAGGCGGGTGCTCTTTGGGAGACTCCTGGGCTTTTTTCCTCCCCCAGGGCTTAGCTTTGTGCCTGTGGGTGCTCGTTCTCAAGGGAGGTCAATATGGAAAGGTGGAATAGGAAGGGGCCGTTATTACTGCCATAAGCAGGGTGTACAACTGGATGTGCTTTCTGTCTTTCCAGGCACAGTCCCGGTGCATGGCCAGTGGACCCCTGGGAGCAGGAAAGCAACGGAGAATCTGCTCCGGGCCAAGCAAAAGAGGTGTCAGCATCCAGCACTCCCCACGGGGCAGGAGCTGCTGGAGCTACGCTGCTTTCACCCACTTGGTGGAGCGCAGGTAGGACTCTCCAGCGTGGAGGAGGCGATGGGGAAAAGGCCTGTGGCCTGCCCTTTCGGCAGGCTGCCGTGGAGGCAGGAAATTTGGAAATGCCGATGTGGTGTTGCTTATGATCCAGCAAAAAAATGCACTGCCAGGCGTTGTCCCTGGAAAGCAGAATTCTCGAGTGACTGATTCCTTTTGGGCTCGTTTGGGCTCACTTTGAGTGATCTCCCTGGCACACAGAAAAGGCGCGGACACTGGGGGAAACGAATTCCCAAGCAGGAAAATAGATGGATTTTGAATCCGCATTTTGATAGGGCGCTCGCTAGGATTTCGTGGCTTTGCGGCCTGCGTTTGTGCTAAGATTGTCTCTGGAAGCATGACGATTTGGAAAGCACTCTAGGCATCAAGGAGTTGTATTAGCTCACTCTGGTTCCAAAAATATCTGGGTTTAATATAGACGAGCTTGCCGCATACTTGGAGTCCGTCTTCCCTAAGTTGCAAGCAGATGAAGAAGCCACCGAGGAGATCAAGAGCTTTGGTGGAGAGGTATGTAAACCCAAAGATTTTTAACTGGAATCTTCATTATAGGATTATATTGCATGCTAAAGCCAAATAAGACTTTTCCATGAATAATGTCTCATGCCGAGTTGTTGAAAACTCTTTGATCATCTGACTTCAAGTTGGTGACAGTCCTCTTCTGGTTCGATGAAATGCTGCCACTATCTCCTGTTTCGAGCTGATTTCCTCAGTTGTGTCCGTTTGCGTTCTTTAACTTGGACCAGGCAGAAGACGTCAGAGCCCAAATACCAACGGAAGGGCTGGATCCCTGCCCTTCCCGCCTGAGCGCTGGAAGCGATCGGGTATTAGAGTTGTTTCTGAGAGAACGTGACCATCGGCTCAGTATACATACGCATGTGTCTCACATGATGGAAACCAACAAGAGGTTGTCTCAGCAGCTGAGCGAAGCCGAAAGAAAAGCGAGCAGGCTGGAAAAGGAAGTGGGCCAACTGAAAGAGACTCTCCAGGAAAAGACATTGGCTTTACACACGAGAGAAAGAGAATTGAGTCAAGCCCATAGGCAGGCAAAGAAGCGGTATGCTCTACACTTTAAGAAAGAACAAGAGAGAAAAGATGCCGTCGAGAAGGCGGAGCGGCTGCAGCAACAACTGGCCCAGCTCCAGAGTGAAAACCTTTCACTCCGTCAGAAGCTGAGGAAAGCCGAAAGAAAGACGAGCGGGCTGGAAAAGCAAGTGGATAACCTGAAAGAAACTCTCTCAGAAAAGACATTGGCTTTAGAAATGAGAGAAAGAGAATTAAATCAGGCCCAGAATCAGGCAAATGAACTGGCCCAGCTCCAGAGTGAAAACCTTTTACTCCGCCAGCAGCTGGAAGACATGAAGAGCAAGACCGCCCAGGAACAAATGGTGAGTGATGCCGTGATGCCTTTGACAAAGTAGGAAAAGAGGTGAGGTGAGCACTGCCTTAGAGGGGAGCAAGGCTATCCGGCGCTTCTAAAAGTCGCCAGGTACAAGGTAGGTGCCTGGGAGTCCATCACTCAGGTCGGTTCTGGTTTGTCCTGGTTTTGTGGCAATTGCGGAAGGTCCTGGCAAGCCTTCAGACGTGCTTATGGACACGTATGTACATAGAAATGCTTAGGCATGCATTGGTTTTTGTTTGCGTAGCAGAAGAAGAGCGTAAAGGCTGGTACGCAGAGTTGGCTATAGGAAGCCTTGCCTCTGATCGCTGGAGAAAGGGCCGCGGGACAACTCCAGCGCTTGCATCGGCATCCGATTTGGTTTTGGCATTATCTTAAGAAACAAGCACGACCCCGCCAAGGCACAGCCTCAGCATCTTCTGAGAAGAACGTGCTGTGAAACAGGAATCTTCCTTAAGAGATGACATTTCTTTAGTTGTCTTCACTTGCCAAGGATGGCAGAGATCGTCAGCTGTGCAGATGCCATCTTCTTCCCGTGGACAATCTGCTTTGCGATGCACTTAGAAAAGTGATCTCGGTATATGAACTAACGAGTAGCTGACAGTGAAAATAGAGATTTTGGCTTCTTACCTCTTTCTTCACACTCCTGTGACGTTGTTGCCCTAGAGAACAGTGGCACAGCTGCAAGGAGAGCTCGCCGATGCTTTCAGAAAGCTGTTGACAGCAGAAGGTTCGCTGAAAGCTTGCACACGCCAACGGGATTACCTGAAGCAAGAAAACTCCGTCTTGCAAGAGGACTTGGACAAGGCTAAGGCCAAGGTATACCGAGTCTGTCAACGTGTTAGCATATAGGAAGCTGTTCCTTTCCTTCACGGACCAGGAGAGAAGAAAATAGTCTGGGAACGAATGCAGGAGAGATTTGTCTGAGGCCGTGACGAGCTTCGACATCCTTAACAATTGTTGTCCAGACCGCAGGGTGCTTTTAGCTCCTGCCTCCTCCCCTCTCGCCCTGTAAAACTCAGCCGGCTCTTCAGGGAGCTTGTGTCGAGGCTGAGGGGCAAAGCAGTGGGGGTTCTGGGGCAGCACCTGGGTGGGGAAGAACGAAGCAGCTGTGCGCTTTCCAGACTCTTCCGACACCATCCAAAGGTTGTGGCCACGGTGCGATATCGCAAGCCACGCGCTCCCAAACGTCTCTGGGCCGGGCTGCTTTCTTTGCGCGGTTTTTTCTTCTCTTGGCCTCCGCACAAAGATGGCGTCTAGTTCCCTGGCGGTGGTGTTTCTGGGGGAAGGAAAGTAACCTTTGGTTTGCCTTTGCCTCGTAAGCCAGGCTTCACCCTCCCTCTGAAAGTAAGGCCTTGAACCTCTGGTCTCCTCCCGCCACGCTGCCCGCCCCTGGCATTAGCACAGGGGTGTGGGTATGAGAAGGAACGGGGCAGAACAGGAGTGCGATGGAAGCAAAAGGAAATGCAGGGAATGCCACGAAATGCAAAAGAGCATCTTCACAGGCACGGGGGCCTTCTGATGCTGTAGAAGGAGACGAGGGCCTTTGCCGTGGTGCCGTTTTGGGAGGGAGGGACGGATGGAAGCTGCAGCGGCCTTGTCAGCAAGGGCCTGAAAGGCGTGCTTACGTTCAGACATCCAAGGGGCTTTTCCCTGGGCTGAAATGCAAACGCAGAGGATGGATAACAGCCACGATCGCGGTCCATACATTTGCTGGAGTTTCACAGAGGTTGTCGGCCCCAGAGAGCCTAAGGCAGATTGTTTTTTCCCCACGTACAGCTGTGTGAGCTCTCCGCGCAGCTGGAGTTGGAGTCCGAAATATCTCTGCAGCTCAAAGCTAGAAATCAGGAGCTGCGAGAGCTGGCGGCTCTTCTGCCACATCGCTTGGCGACTCCTGAGGAGGGTCATGCCACAACAGCGCTGTATGGAGAAGAGTGGGAGCAGCGAGCGCCAGAAGCAGACGGAGAGATGCATGGTCTCACTCCACGTCTGCAGGTCAGTTCCCGGACCATTTGTACGTGTAGTCGGCGTTGCGTTCACTTGTGGCTGCGGTCATGGCTTTTAGGTGTTTTGTCTTGGGCATCTAGTTCTCTTTGTTAGTGCGGTGGGTTTGGCTTTCCTGTAGGGAAGCTGGGGAGCTGCAGAAGGCTGCATCAAAGTGCTGCTGTGCGCGTCATGGGACCCGTGTGCCTGAAGAATACGCAGCCTTCTCCTCATCCTCCTCCATACAGCGTTGTAGGCTGTTAAAATATAAAAATGGCAGCAAGAGCAGGTTTTTTTGAGAGGGCTGGGCGTTGTCTTTCTCTTCCTGTTTCCTGAAGTTGCACCCTCTGCTTTAGACACAGGCAGCCGCTCAAGCCAGAAGAGAAGAGATCAAGACCACTGACACCTCTTGGAAAGAACCACTGATGCAGACAATTAGAGTTCTGAAACGGGACCTGGAGAGAGCATGGAGCATGCAGGAGGAGACCGCACGGCAACTGGCAGAAATAAAAAGCTCCAAATAGCATTATTTGCCTGACCTGGAGGGAAGAGTCCTTGCGTGCACGCATGTAGCATTTAAGGCTTTACCCCGGGTGACTCCACCTGGGACCCTCTCTCATTTCCCGAGTCCCAGCTCCCAGCCCATCCCCATCCTCTGTCTCCACCGGGTACTGGCAAGGGGGCCCCGAATCCAGACTTCAGCCTCCGACAGAGCACTCGGCGCTCACCCCCTCAGCCCACGGGGAAGCCAAGAAAAGCATCAGGCCCCTTGAGGCTGCCGTTCCTTGGGCCTCTTCTTAATCCCCGCTTCAGAAGAAGAGTCTAACCCAAAGGCAAGGCACTGAACAGATCCCTTTTGACTGCAGACGTGCTCTTAGGGGGTAGCTCTGACACGCCAGTGCCCATCGCCTCTCCCTGCCTGCAGCGGCAGCAACGCAGACGGAGACCCAGCAGGAGCATCGACAACGTTCAAGGCCGTTTGCCCCAAAGCACCACAGGACAGAGTGGAAACGAAGGAAGAGCAACACGACGGAAGGGCAGCCTCTGGCAGCCTTCAGCAGAGGTGGCTCCAGGGAAGCAGCAGCCTCGACACCAAAGCCGCAGCGAGGAAGTGCCGGCCGCGATGGGGAGGAGATGGCTCTGGGCTGTCCCCACCTACTGCGGCGGGACTCTTCTCCCCTCCAGGTAGTGCGGGTACCGCCGATACAGGAGGCGAGAGGTGATGGGTGCCCCAGCTCAGGGCTCAGCTCCTCTGTTCGCGTCTGGAACCCGGCAGCGCCCGCCAAGTCCTGCCTGCCGCCGCTCCCCGGGGAGAGGTGAGGCGAGGCGGTGCAGTGCCCATTCCTGCTGGGCCATGAAGAGGATCTGGCGGTTCCTGTGGGGCAGGAGGGCGCAGGGGGGGCCCGTGTCCTCAGGGAGCAGCGGTGGCAATGAGCTGCGGCCGGAGGGCCGGGACGAGCTGTGCCGGGAGGCCACCACCAGCGACTTGTCCCCAGTGCAGCCGCTGGTGAAGCAGTGCGACAGCAAGTGCCAGGACAGGGACGACAGGTAAGGGGTCCCGGCAGGCGGGTGCTCTTTGGGAGACTCCTGGGCTTTTTTCCTCCCCCAGGGCTTAGCTTTGTGCCTGTGGGTGCTCGTTCTCAAGGGAGGTCAATATGGAAAGGTGGAATAGGAAGGGGCCGTTATTACTGCCATAAGCAGGGTGTACAACTGGATGTGCTTTCTGTCTTTCCAGGCACAGTCCCGGTGCATGGCCAGTGGACCCCTGGGAGCAGGAAAGCAACGGAGAATCTGCTCCGGGCCAAGCAAAAGAGGTGTCAGCATCCAGCACTCCCCACGGGGCAGGAGCTGCTGGAGCTACGCTGCTTTCACCCACTTGGTGGAGCGCAGGTAGGACTCTCCAGCGTGGAGGAGGCGATGGGGAAAAGGCCTGTGGCCTGCCCTTTCGGCAGGCTGCCGTGGAGGCAGGAAATTTGGAAATGCCGATGTGGTGTTGCTTATGATCCAGCAAAAAAATGCACTGCCAGGCGTTGTCCCTGGAAAGCAGAATTCTCGAGAGACTGATTCCTTTTGGGCTCGTTTGGGCTCACTTTGAGTGATCTCCCTGGCACACAGAAAAGGCGCGGACACTGGGGGAAACGAATTCCCAAGCAGGAAAATAGATGGATTTTGAATCCGCATTTTGATAGGGCGCTCGCTAGGATTTCGTGGCTTTGCGGCCTGCGTTTGTGCTAAGATTGTCTCTGGAAGCATGACGATTTGGAAAGCACTCTAGGCATCAAGGAGTTGTATTAGCTCACTCTGGTTCCAAAAATATCTGGGTTTAATATAGACGAGCTTGCCGCATACTTGGAGTCCGTCTTCCCTAAGTTGCAAGCAGATGAAGAAGCCACCGAGGAGATCAAGAGCTTTGGTGGAGAGGTATGTAAACCCAAAGATTTTTAATTGGAATCTTCATTATAGGATTATATTGCATGCTAAAGCCAAATAAGACTTTTCCATGAATAATGTCTCATGCCGAGTTGTTGAAAACTCTTTGATCATCTGACTTCAAGTTGGTGACAGTCCTCTTCTGGCTAGATGAAATGCTGCCACTATCTCCTGTTTCGAGCTGATTTCCTCAGTTGTGTCCGTTTGCGTTCTTTAACTTGGACCAGGCAGAAGACGTCAGAGCCCAAATACCAACGGAAGGGCTGGATCCCTGCCCTTCCCGCCTGAGCGCTGGAAGCGATCGGGTATTAGAGTTGTTTCTGAGAGAACGTGACCATCGGCTCAGTATACGTACGCATGTGTCTCACATGATGGAAACCAACAAGAGGTTGTCTCAGCAGCTGAGCGAAGCCGAAAGAAAAGCGAGCAGGCTGGAAAAGGAAGTGGGCCAACTGAAAGAGACTCTCCAGGAAAAGACATTGGCTTTACACACGAGAGAAAGAGAATTGAGTCAAGCCCATAGGCAGGCAAAGAAGCGGTATGCTCTACACTTTAAGAAAGAACAAGAGAGAAAAGATGCCGTCGAGAAGGCGGAACGGCTGCAGCAACAACTGGCCCAGCTCCAGAGTGAAAACCTTTCACTCCGTCAGAAGCTGAGGAAAGCCGAAAGAAAGACGAGCGGGCTGGAAAAGCAAGTGGATAACCTGAAAGAAACTCTCTCAGAAAAGACATTGGCTTTAGAAATGAGAGAAAGAGAATTAAATCAGGCCCAGAATCAGGCAAATGAACTGGCCCAGCTCCAGAGTGAAAACCTTTTACTCCGCCAGCAGCTGGAAGACATGAAGAGCAAGACCGCCCAGGAACAAATGGTGAGTGATGCCGTGATGCCTTTGACAAAGTAGGAAAAGAGGTGAGGTGAGCACTGCCTTAGAGGGGAGCAAGGCTATCCGGCGCTTCTAAAAGTCGCCAGGTACAAGGTAGGTGCCTGGGAGTCCATCACTCAGGTCGGTTCTGGTTTGTCCTGGTTTTGTGGCAATTGCGGAAGGTCCTGGCAAGCCTTCAGACGTGCTTATGGACACGTATGTACATAGAAATGCTTAGGCATGCATTGGTTTTTGTTTGCGTAGCAGAAGAAGAGCGTAAAGGCTGGTACGCAGAGTTGGCTATAGGAAGCCTTGCCTCTGATCGCTGGAGAAAGGGCCGCGGGACAACTCCAGCGCTTGCATCGGCATCCGATTTGGTTTTGGCATTATCTTAAGAAACAAGCACGACCCCGCCAAGGCACAGCCTCAGCATCTTCTGAGAAGAACGTGCTGTGAAACAGGAATCTTCCTTAAGAGATGACATTTCTTTAGTTGTCTTCACTTGCCAAGGATGGCAGAGATCGTCAGCTGTGCAGATGCCATCTTCTTCCCGTGGACAATCTGCTTTGCGATGCACTTAGAAAAGTGATCTCGGTATATGAACTAACGAGTAGCTGACAGTGAAAATAGAGATTTTGGCTTCTTACCTCTTTCTTCACACTCCTGTGACGTTGTTGCCCTAGAGAACAGTGGCACAGCTGCAAGGAGAGCTCGCCGATGCTTTCAGAAAGCTGTTGACAGCAGAAGGTTCGCTGAAAGCTTGCACACGCCAACGGGATTACCTGAAGCAAGAAAACTCCGTCTTGCAAGAGGACTTGGACAAGGCTAAGGCCAAGGTATACCGAGTCTGTCAACGTGTTAGCATATAGGAAGCTGTTCCTTTCCTTCACGGACCAGGAGAGAAGAAAATAGTCTGGGAACGAATGCAGGAGAGATTTGTCTGAGGCCGTGACGAGCTTCGACATCCTTAACAATTGTTGTCCAGACCGCAGGGTGCTTTTAGCTCCTGCCTCCTCCCCTCTCGCCCTGTAAAACTCAGCCGGCTCTTCAGGGAGCTTGTGTCGAGGCTGAGGGGCAAAGCAGTGGGGGTTCTGGGGCAGCACCTGGGTGGGGAAGAACGAAGCAGCTGTGCGCTTTCCAGACTCTTCCGACACCATCCAAAGGTTGTGGCCACGGTGCGATATCGCAAGCCACGCGCTCCCAAACGTCTCTGGGCCGGGCTGCTTTCTTTGCGCGGTTTTTTCTTCTCTTGGCCTCCGCACAAAGATGGCGTCTAGTTCCCTGGCGGTGGTGTTTCTGGGGGAAGGAAAGTAACCTTTGGTTTGCCTTTGCCTCGTAAGCCAGGCTTCACCCTCCCTCTGAAAGTAAGGCCTTGAACCTCTGGTCTCCTCCCGCCACGCTGCCCGCCCCTGGCATTAGCACAGGGGTGTGGGTATGAGAAGGAACGGGGCAGAACAGGAGTGCGATGGAAGCAAAAGGAAATGCAGGGAATGCCACGAAATGCAAAAGAGCATCTTCACAGGCACGGGGGCCTTCTGATGCTGTAGAAGGAGACGAGGGCCTTTGCCGTGGTGCCGTTTTGGGAGGGAGGGACGGATGGAAGCTGCAGCGGCCTTGTCAGCAAGGGCCTGAAAGGCGTGCTTACGTTCAGACATCCAAGGGGCTTTTCCCTGGGCTGAAATGCAAACGCAGAGGATGGATAACAGCCACGATCGCGGTCCATACATTTGCTGGAGTTTCACAGAGGTTGTCGGCCCCAGAGAGCCTAAGGCAGATTGTTTTTTCCCCACGTACAGCTGTGTGAGCTCTCCGCGCAGCTGGAGTTGGAGTCCGAAATATCTCTGCAGCTCAAAGCTAGAAATCAGGAGCTGCGAGAGCTGGCGGCTCTTCTGCCACATCGCTTGGCGACTCCTGAGGAGGGTCATGCCACAACAGCGCTGTATGGAGAAGAGTGGGAGCAGCGAGCGCCAGAAGCAGACGGAGAGATGCATGGTCTCACTCCACGTCTGCAGGTCAGTTCCCGGACCATTTGTACGTGTAGTCGGCGTTGCGTTCACTTGTGGCTGCGGTCATGGCTTTTAGGTGTTTTGTCTTGGGCATCTAGTTCTCTTTGTTAGTGCGGTGGGTTTGGCTTTCCTGTAGGGAAGCTGGGGAGCTGCAGAAG
The DNA here is from genome assembly GCF_028858705.1 of Grus americana. Lineage (NCBI taxonomy): Eukaryota > Metazoa > Chordata > Aves > Gruiformes > Gruidae > Grus > Grus americana. Next base: position 916,137 of record NC_072872.1, on the reverse strand, counting down.
GCTGCATCAAAGTGCTGCTGTGCGCGTCATGGGACCCGTGTGCCTGAAGAATACGCAGCCTTCTCCTCATCCTCCTCCATACAGCGTTGTAGGCTGTTAAAATATAAAAATGGCAGCAAGAGCAGGTTTTTTTGAGAGGGCTGGGCGTTGTCTTTCTCTTCCTGTTTCCTGAAGTTGCACCCTCTGCTTTAGACACAGGCAGCCGCTCAAGCCAGAAGAGAAGAGATCAAGACCACTGACACCTCTTGGAAAGAACCACTGATGCAGACAATTAGAGTTCTGAAACGGGACCTGGAGAGAGCATGGAGCATGCAGGAGGAGACCGCACGGCAACTGGCAGAAATAAAAAGCTCCAAATAGCATTATTTGCCTGACCTGGAGGGAAGAGTCCTTGCGTGCACGCATGTAGCATTTAAGGCTTTACCCCGGGTGACTCCACCTGGGACCCTCTCTCATTTCCCGAGTCCCAGCTCCCAGCCCATCCCCATCCTCTGTCTCCACCGGGTACTGGCAAGGGGGCCCCGAATCCAGACTTCAGCCTCCGACAGAGCACTCGGCGCTCACCCCCTCAGCCCACGGGGAAGCCAAGAAAAGCATCAGGCCCCTTGAGGCTGCCGTTCCTTGGGCCTCTTCTTAATCCCCGCTTCAGAAGAAGAGTCTAACCCAAAGGCAAGGCACTGAACAGATCCCTTTTGACTGCAGACGTGCTCTTAGGGGGTAGCTCTGACACGCCAGTGCCCATCGCCTCTCCCTGCCTGCAGCGGCAGCAACGCAGACGGAGACCCAGCAGGAGCATCGACAACGTTCAAGGCCGTTTGCCCCAAAGCACCACAGGACAGAGTGGAAACGAAGGAAGAGCAACACGACGGAAGGGCAGCCTCTGGCAGCCTTCAGCAGAGGTGGCTCCAGGGAAGCAGCAGCCTCGACACCAAAGCCGCAGCGAGGAAGTGCCGGCCGCGATGGGGAGGAGATGGCTCTGGGCTGTCCCCACCTACTGCGGCGGGACTCTTCTCCCCTCCAGGTAGTGCGGGTACCGCCGATACAGGAGGCGAGAGGTGATGGGTGCCCCAGCTCAGGGCTCAGCTCCTCTGTTCGCGTCTGGAACCCGGCAGCGCCCGCCAAGTCCTGCCTGCCGCCGCTCCCCGGGGAGAGGTGAGGCGAGGCGGTGCAGTGCCCATTCCTGCTGGGCCATGAAGAGGATCTGGCGGTTCCTGTGGGGCAGGAGGGCGCAGGGGGGGCCCGTGTCCTCAGGGAGCAGCGGTGGCAATGAGCTGCGGCCGGAGGGCCGGGACGAGCTGTGCCGGGAGGCCACCACCAGCGACTTGTCCCCAGTGCAGCCGCTGGTGAAGCAGTGCGACAGCAAGTGCCAGGACAGGGACGACAGGTAAGGGGTCCCGGCAGGCGGGTGCTCTTTGGGAGACTCCTGGGCTTTTTTCCTCCCCCAGGGCTTAGCTTTGTGCCTGTGGGTGCTCGTTCTCAAGGGAGGTCAATATGGAAAGGTGGAATAGGAAGGGGCCGTTATTACTGCCATAAGCAGGGTGTACAACTGGATGTGCTTTCTGTCTTTCCAGGCACAGTCCCGGTGCATGGCCAGTGGACCCCTGGGAGCAGGAAAGCAACGGAGAATCTGCTCCGGGCCAAGCAAAAGAGGTGTCAGCATCCAGCACTCCCCACGGGGCAGGAGCTGCTGGAGCTACGCTGCTTTCACCCACTTGGTGGAGCGCAGGTAGGACTCTCCAGCGTGGAGGAGGCGATGGGGAAAAGGCCTGTGGCCTGCCCTTTCGGCAGGCTGCCGTGGAGGCAGGAAATTTGGAAATGCCGATGTGGTGTTGCTTATGATCCAGCAAAAAAATGCACTGCCAGGCGTTGTCCCTGGAAAGCAGAATTCTCGAGAGACTGATTCCTTTTGGGCTCGTTTGGGCTCACTTTGAGTGATCTCCCTGGCACACAGAAAAGGCGCGGACACTGGGGGAAACGAATTCCCAAGCAGGAAAATAGATGGATTTTGAATCCGCATTTTGATAGGGCGCTCGCTAGGATTTCGTGGCTTTGCGGCCTGCGTTTGTGCTAAGATTGTCTCTGGAAGCATGACGATTTGGAAAGCACTCTAGGCATCAAGGAGTTGTATTAGCTCACTCTGGTTCCAAAAATATCTGGGTTTAATATAGACGAGCTTGCCGCATACTTGGAGTCCGTCTTCCCTAAGTTGCAAGCAGATGAAGAAGCCACCGAGGAGATCAAGAGCTTTGGTGGAGAGGTATGTAAACCCAAAGATTTTTAATTGGAATCTTCATTATAGGATTATATTGCATGCTAAAGCCAAATAAGACTTTTCCATGAATAATGTCTCATGCCGAGTTGTTGAAAACTCTTTGATCATCTGACTTCAAGTTGGTGACAGTCCTCTTCTGGTTCGATGAAATGCTGCCACTATCTCCTGTTTCGAGCTGATTTCCTCAGTTGTGTCCGTTTGCGTTCTTTAACTTGGACCAGGCAGAAGACGTCAGAGCCCAAATACCAACGGAAGGGCTGGATCCCTGCCCTTCCCACCTGAGCGCTGGAAGCGATCGGGTATTAGAGTTGTTTCTGAGAGAACGTGACCATCGGCTCAGTATACATACGCATGTGTCTCACATGATGGAAACCAACAAGAGGTTGTCTCAGCAGCTGAGCGAAGCCGAAAGAAAAGCGAGCAGGCTGGAAAAGGAAGTGGGCCAACTGAAAGAGACTCTCCAGGAAAAGACATTGGCTTTACACACGAGAGAAAGAGAATTGAGTCAAGCCCATAGGCAGGCAAAGAAGCGGTATGCTCTACACTTTAAGAAAGAACAAGAGAGAAAAGATGCCGTCGAGAAGGCGGAGCGGCTGCAGCAACAACTGGCCCAGCTCCAGAGTGAAAACCTTTCACTCCGTCAGAAGCTGAGGAAAGCCGAAAGAAAGACGAGCGGGCTGGAAAAGCAAGTGGATAACCTGAAAGAAACTCTCTCAGAAAAGACATTGGCTTTAGAAATGAGAGAAAGAGAATTAAATCAGGCCCAGAATCAGGCAAATGAACTGGCCCAGCTCCAGAGTGAAAACCTTTTACTCCGCCAGCAGCTGGAAGACATGAAGAGCAAGACCGCCCAGGAACAAATGGTGAGTGATGCCGTGATGCCTTTGACAAAGTAGGAAAAGAGGTGAGGTGAGCACTGCCTTAGAGGGGAGCAAGGCTATCCGGCGCTTCTAAAAGTCGCCAGGTACAAGGTAGGTGCCTGGGAGTCCATCACTCAGGTCGGTTCTGGTTTGTCCTGGTTTTGTGGCAATTGCGGAAGGTCCTGGCAAGCCTTCAGACGTGCTTATGGACACGTATGTACATAGAAATGCTTAGGCATGCATTGGTTTTTGTTTGCGTAGCAGAAGAAGAGCGTAAAGGCTGGTACGCAGAGTTGGCTATAGGAAGCCTTGCCTCTGATCGCTGGAGAAAGGGCCGCGGGACAACTCCAGCGCTTGCATCGGCATCCGATTTGGTTTTGGCATTATCTTAAGAAACAAGCACGACCCCGCCAAGGCACAGCCTCAGCATCTTCTGAGAAGAACGTGCTGTGAAACAGGAATCTTCCTTAAGAGATGACATTTCTTTAGTTGTCTTCACTTGCCAAGGATGGCAGAGATCGTCAGCTGTGCAGATGCCATCTTCTTCCCGTGGACAATCTGCTTTGCGATGCACTTAGAAAAGTGATCTCGGTATATGAACTAACGAGTAGCTGACAGTGAAAATAGAGATTTTGGCTTCTTACCTCTTTCTTCACACTCCTGTGACGTTGTTGCCCTAGAGAACAGTGGCACAGCTGCAAGGAGAGCTCGCCGATGCTTTCAGAAAGCTGTTGACAGCAGAAGGTTCGCTGAAAGCTTGCACACGCCAACGGGATTACCTGAAGCAAGAAAACTCCGTCTTGCAAGAGGACTTGGACAAGGCTAAGGCCAAGGTATACCGAGTCTGTCAACGTGTTAGCATATAGGAAGCTGTTCCTTTCCTTCACGGACCAGGAGAGAAGAAAATAGTCTGGGAACGAATGCAGGAGAGATTTGTCTGAGGCCGTGACGAGCTTCGACATCCTTAACAATTGTTGTCCAGACCGCAGGGTGCTTTTAGCTCCTGCCTCCTCCCCTCTCGCCCTGTAAAACTCAGCCGGCTCTTCAGGGAGCTTGTGTCGAGGCTGAGGGGCAAAGCAGTGGGGGTTCTGGGGCAGCACCTGGGTGGGGAAGAACGAAGCAGCTGTGCGCTTTCCAGACTCTTCCGACACCATCCAAAGGTTGTGGCCACGGTGCGATATCGCAAGCCACGCGCTCCCAAACGTCTCTGGGCCGGGCTGCTTTCTTTGCGCGGTTTTTTTCTTCTCTTGGCCTCCGCACAAAGATGGCGTCTAGTTCCCTGGCGGTGGTGTTTCTGGGGGAAGGAAAGTAACCTTTGGTTTGCCTTTGCCTCGTAAGCCAGGCTTCACCCTCCCTCTGAAAGTAAGGCCTTGAACCTCTGGTCTCCTCCCGCCACGCTGCCCGCCCCTGGCATTAGCACAGGGGTGTGGGTATGAGAAGGAACGGGGCAGAACAGGAGTGCGATGGAAGCAAAAGGAAATGCAGGGAATGCCACGAAATGCAAAAGAGCATCTTCACAGGCACGGGGGCCTTCTGATGCTGTAGAAGGAGACGAGGGCCTTTGCCGTGGTGCCGTTTTGGGAGGGAGGGACGGATGGAAGCTGCAGCGGCCTTGTCAGCAAGGGCCTGAAAGGCGTGCTTACGTTCAGACATCCAAGGGGCTTTTCCCTGGGCTGAAATGCAAACGCAGAGGATGGATAACAGCCACGATCGCGGTCCATACATTTGCTGGAGTTTCACAGAGGTTGTCGGCCCCAGAGAGCCTAAGGCAGATTGTTTTTTCCCCACGTACAGCTGTGTGAGCTCTCCGCGCAGCTGGAGTTGGAGTCCGAAATATCTCTGCAGCTCAAAGCTAGAAATCAGGAGCTGCGAGAGCTGGCGGCTCTTCTGCCACATCGCTTGGCGACTCCTGAGGAGGGTCATGCCACAACAGCGCTGTATGGAGAAGAGTGGGAGCAGCGAGCGCCAGAAGCAGACGGAGAGATGCATGGTCTCACTCCACGTCTGCAGGTCAGTTCCCGGACCATTTGTACGTGTAGTCGGCGTTGCGTTCACTTGTGGCTGCGGTCATGGCTTTTAGGTGTTTTGTCTTGGGCATCTAGTTCTCTTTGTTAGTGCGGTGGGTTTGGCTTTCCTGTAGGGAAGCTGGGGAGCTGCAGAAGGCTGCATCAAAGTGCTGCTGTGCGCGTCATGGGACCCGTGTGCCTGAAGAATACGCAGCCTTCTCCTCATCCTCCTCCATACAGCGTTGTAGGCTGTTAAAATATAAAAATGGCAGCAAGAGCAGGTTTTTTTGAGAGGGCTGGGCGTTGTCTTTCTCTTCCTGTTTCCTGAAGTTGCACCCTCTGCTTTAGACACAGGCAGCCGCTCAAGCCAGAAGAGAAGAGATCAAGACCACTGACACCTCTTGGAAAGAACCACTGATGCAGACAATTAGAGTTCTGAAACGGGACCTGGAGAGAGCATGGAGCATGCAGGAGGAGACCGCACGGCAACTGGCAGAAATAAAAAGCTCCAAATAGCATTATTTGCCTGACCTGGAGGGAAGAGTCCTTGCGTGCACGCATGTAGCATTTAAGGCTTTACCCCGGGTGACTCCACCTGGGACCCTCTCTCATTTCCCGAGTCCCAGCTCCCAGCCCATCCCCATCCTCTGTCTCCACCGGGTACTGGCAAGGGGGCCCCGAATCCAGACTTCAGCCTCCGACAGAGCACTCGGCGCTCACCCCCTCAGCCCACGGGGAAGCCAAGAAAAGCATCAGGCCCCTTGAGGCTGCCGTTCCTTGGGCCTCTTCTTAATCCCCGCTTCAGAAGAAGAGTCTAACCCAAAGGCAAGGCACTGAACAGATCCCTTTTGACTGCAGACGTGCTCTTAGGGGGTAGCTCTGACACGCCAGTGCCCATCGCCTCTCCCTGCCTGCAGCGGCAGCAACGCAGACGGAGACCCAGCAGGAGCATCGACAACGTTCAAGGCCGTTTGCCCCAAAGCACCACAGGACAGAGTGGAAACGAAGGAAGAGCAACACGACGGAAGGGCAGCCTCTGGCAGCCTTCAGCAGAGGTGGCTCCAGGGAAGCAGCAGCCTCGACACCAAAGCCGCAGCGAGGAAGTGCCGGCCGCGATGGGGAGGAGATGGCTCTGGGCTGTCCCCACCTACTGCGGCGGGACTCTTCTCCCCTCCAGGTAGTGCGGGTACCGCCGATACAGGAGGCGAGAGGTGATGGGTGCCCCAGCTCAGGGCTCAGCTCCTCTGTTCGCGTCTGGAACCCGGCAGCGCCCGCCAAGTCCTGCCTGCCGCCGCTCCCCGGGGAGAGGTGAGGCGAGGCGGTGCAGTGCCCATTCCTGCTGGGCCATGAAGAGGATCTGGCGGTTCCTGTGGGGCAGGAGGGCGCAGGGGGGGCCCGTGTCCTCAGGGAGCAGCGGTGGCAATGAGCTGCGGCCGGAGGGCCGGGACGAGCTGTGCCGGGAGGCCACCACCAGCGACTTGTCCCCAGTGCAGCCGCTGGTGAAGCAGTGCGACAGCAAGTGCCAGGACAGGGACGACAGGTAAGGGGTCCCGGCAGGCGGGTGCTCTTTGGGAGACTCCTGGGCTTTTTTCCTCCCCCAGGGCTTAGCTTTGTGCCTGTGGGTGCTCGTTCTCAAGGGAGGTCAATATGGAAAGGTGGAATAGGAAGGGGCCGTTATTACTGCCATAAGCAGGGTGTACAACTGGATGTGCTTTCTGTCTTTCCAGGCACAGTCCCGGTGCATGGCCAGTGGACCCCTGGGAGCAGGAAAGCAACGGAGAATCTGCTCCGGGCCAAGCAAAAGAGGTGTCAGCATCCAGCACTCCCCACGGGGCAGGAGCTGCTGGAGCTACGCTGCTTTCACCCACTTGGTGGAGCGCAGGTAGGACTCTCCAGCGTGGAGGAGGCGATGGGGAAAAGGCCTGTGGCCTGCCCTTTCGGCAGGCTGCCGTGGAGGCAGGAAATTTGGAAATGCCGATGTGGTGTTGCTTATGATCCAGCAAAAAAATGCACTGCCAGGCGTTGTCCCTGGAAAGCAGAATTCTCGAGAGACTGATTCCTTTTGGGCTCGTTTGGGCTCACTTTGAGTGATCTCCCTGGCACACAGAAAAGGCGCGGACACTGGGGGAAACGAATTCCCAAGCAGGAAAATAGATGGATTTTGAATCCGCATTTTGATAGGGCGCTCGCTAGGATTTCGTGGCTTTGCGGCCTGCGTTTGTGCTAAGATTGTCTCTGGAAGCATGACGATTTGGAAAGCACTCTAGGCATCAAGGAGTTGTATTAGCTCACTCTGGTTCCAAAAATATCTGGGTTTAATATAGACGAGCTTGCCGCATACTTGGAGTCCGTCTTCCCTAAGTTGCAAGCAGATGAAGAAGCCACCGAGGAGATCAAGAGCTTTGGTGGAGAGGTATGTAAACCCAAAGATTTTTAACTGGAATCTTCATTATAGGATTATATTGCATGCTAAAGCCAAATAAGACTTTTCCATGAATAATGTCTCATGCCGAGTTGTTGAAAACTCTTTGATCATCTGACTTCAAGTTGGTGACAGTCCTCTTCTGGTTCGATGAAATGCTGCCACTATCTCCTGTTTCGAGCTGATTTCCTCAGTTGTGTCCGTTTGCGTTCTTTAACTTGGACCAGGCAGAAGACGTCAGAGCCCAAATACCAACGGAAGGGCTGGATCCCTGCCCTTCCCGCCTGAGCGCTGGAAGCGATCGGGTATTAGAGTTGTTTCTGAGAGAACGTGACCATCGGCTCAGTATACGTACGCATGTGTCTCACATGATGGAAACCAACAAGAGGTTGTCTCAGCAGCTGAGCGAAGCCGAAAGAAAAGCGAGCAGGCTGGAAAAGGAAGTGGGCCAACTGAAAGAGACTCTCCAGGAAAAGACATTGGCTTTACACACGAGAGAAAGAGAATTGAGTCAAGCCCATAGGCAGGCAAAGAAGCAGTATGCTCTACACTTTAAGAAAGAACAAGAGAGAAAAGATGCCGTCGAGAAGGCGGAACGGCTGCAGCAACAACTGGCCCAGCTCCAGAGTGAAAACCTTTCACTCCGTCAGAAGCTGAGGAAAGCCGAAAGAAAGACGAGCGGGCTGGAAAAGCAAGTGGATAACCTGAAAGAAACTCTCTCAGAAAAGACATTGGCTTTAGAAATGAGAGAAAGAGAATTAAATCAGGCCCAGAATCAGGCAAATGAACTGGCCCAGCTCCAGAGTGAAAACCTTTTACTCCGCCAGCAGCTGGAAGACATGAAGAACAAGACCGCCCAGGAACAAATGGTGAGTGATGCCGTGATGCCTTTGACAAAGTAGGAAAAGAGGTGAGGTGAGCACTGCCTTAGAGGGGAGCAAGGCTATCCGGCGCTTCTAAAAGTCGCCAGGTACAAGGTACGTGCCTGGGAGTCCATCACTCAGGTCGGTTCTGGTTTGTCCTGGTTTTGTGGCAATTGCGGAAGGTCCTGGCAAGCCTTCAGACGTGCTTATGGACACGTATGTACATAGAAATGCTTAGGCATGCATTGGTTTTTGTTTGCGTAGCAGAAGAAGAGCGTAAAGGCTGGTACGCAGAGTTGGCTATAGGAAGCCTTGCCTCTGATCGCTGGAGAAAGGGCCGCGGGACAACTCCAGCGCTTGCATCGGCATCCGATTTGGTTTTGGCATTATCTTAAGAAACAAGCACGACCCCGCCAAGGCACAGCCTCAGCATCTTCTGAGAAGAACGTGCTGTGAAACAGGAATCTTCCTTAAGAGATGACATTTCTTTAGTTGTCTTCACTTGCCAAGGATGGCAGAGATCGTCAGCTGTGCAGATGCCATCTTCTTCCCGTGGACAATCTGCTTTGCGATGCACTTAGAAAAGTGATCTCGGTATATGAACTAACGAGTAGCTGACAGTGAAAATAGAGATTTTGGCTTCTTACCTCTTTCTTCACACTCCTGTGACGTTGTTGCCCTAGAGAACAGTGGCACAGCTGCAAGGAGAGCTCGCCGATGCTTTCAGAAAGCTGTTGACAGCAGAAGGTTCGCTGAAAGCTTGCACACGCCAACGGGATTACCTGAAGCAAGAAAACTCCGTCTTGCAAGAGGACTTGGACAAGGCTAAGGCCAAGGTATACCGAGTCTGTCAACGTGTTAGCATATAGGAAGCTGTTCCTTTCCTTCACGGACCAGGAGAGAAGAAAATAGTCTGGGAACGAATGCAGGAGAGATTTGTCTGAGGCCGTGACGAGCTTCGACATCCTTAACAATTGTTGTCCAGACCGCAGGGTGCTTTTAGCTCCTGCCTCCTCCCCTCTCGCCCTGTAAAACTCAGCCGGCTCTTCAGGGAGCTTGTGTCGAGGCTGAGGGGCAAAGCAGTGGGGGTTCTGGGGCAGCACCTGGGTGGGGAAGAACGAAGCAGCTGTGCGCTTTCCAGACTCTTCCGACACCATCCAAAGGTTGTGGCCACGGTGCGATATCGCAAGCCACGCGCTCCCAAACGTCTCTGGGCCGGGCTGCTTTCTTTGCGCGGTTTTTTTCTTCTCTTGGCCTCCGCACAAAGATGGCGTCTAGTTCCCTGGCGGTGGTGTTTCTGGGGGAAGGAAAGTAACCTTTGGTTTGCCTTTGCCTCGTAAGCCAGGCTTCACCCTCCCTCTGAAAGTAAGGCCTTGAACCTCTGGTCTCCTCCCGCCACGCTGCCCGCCCCTGGCATTAGCACAGGGGTGTGGGTATGAGAAGGAACGGGGCAGAACAGGAGTGCGATGGAAGCAAAAGGAAATGCAGGGAATGCCACGAAATGCAAAAGAGCATCTTCACAGGCACGGGGGCCTTCTGATGCTGTAGAAGGAGACGAGGGCCTTTGCCGTGGTGCCGTTTTGGGAGGGAGGGACGGATGGAAGCTGCAGCGGCCTTGTCAGCAAGGGCCTGAAAGGCGTGCTTACGTTCAGACATCCAAGGGGCTTTTCCCTGGGCTGAAATGCAAACGCAGAGGATGGATAACAGCCACGATCGCGGTCCATACATTTGCTGGAGTTTCACAGAGGTTGTCGGCCCCAGAGAGCCTAAGGCAGATTGTTTTTTCCCCACGTACAGCTGTGTGAGCTCTCCGCGCAGCTGGAGTTGGAGTCCGAAATATCTCTGCAGCTCAAAGCTAGAAATCAGGAGCTGCGAGAGCTGGCGGCTCTTCTGCCACATCGCTTGGCGACTCCTGAGGAGGGTCATGCCACAACAGCGCTGTATGGAGAAGAGTGGGAGCAGCGAGCGCCAGAAGCAGACGGAGAGATGCATGGTCTCACTCCACGTCTGCAGGTCAGTTCCCGGACCATTTGTACGTGTAGTCGGCGTTGCGTTCACTTGTGGCTGCGGTCATGGCTTTTAGGTGTTTTGTCTTGGGCATCTAGTTCTCTTTGTTAGTGCGGTGGGTTTGGCTTTCCTGTAGGGAAGCTGGGGAGCTGCAGAAGGCTGCATCAAAGTGCTGCTGTGCGCGTCATGGGACCCGTGTGCCTGAAGAATACGCAGCCTTCTCCTCATCCTCCTCCATACAGCGTTGTAGGCTGTTAAAATATAAAAATGGCAGCAAGAGCAGGTTTTTTTGAGAGGGCTGGGCGTTGTCTTTCTCTTCCTGTTTCCTGAAGTTGCACCCTCTGCTTTAGACACAGGCAGCCGCTCAAGCCAGAAGAGAAGAGATCAAGACCACTGACACCTCTTGGAAAGAACCACTGATGCAGACAATTAGAGTTCTGAAACGGGACCTGGAGAGAGCATGGAGCATGCAGGAGGAGACCGCACGGCAACTGGCAGAAATAAAAAGCTCCAAATAGCATTATTTGCCTGACCTGGAGGGAAGAGTCCTTGCGTGCACGCATGTAGCATTTAAGGCTTTACCCCGGGTGACTCCACCTGGGACCCTCTCTCATTTCCCGAGTCCCAGCTCCCAGCCCATCCCCATCCTCTGTCTCCACCGGGTACTGGCAAGGGGGCCCCGAATCCAGACTTCAGCCTCCGACAGAGCACTCGGCGCTCACCCCCTCAGCCCACGGGGAAGCCAAGAAAAGCATCAGGCCCCTTGAGGCTGCCGTTCCTTGGGCCTCTTCTTAATCCCCGCTTCAGAAGAAGAGTCTAACCCAAAGGCAAGGCACTGAACAGATCCCTTTTGACTGCAGACGTGCTCTTAGGGGGTAGCTCTGACACGCCAGTGCCCATCGCCTCTCCCTGCCTGCAGCGGCAGCAACGCAGACGGAGACCCAGCAGGAGCATCGACAACGTTCAAGGCCGTTTGCCCCAAAGCACCACAGGACAGAGTGGAAACGAAGGAAGAGCAACACGACGGAAGGGCAGCCTCTGGCAGCCTTCAGCAGAGGTGGCTCCAGGGAAGCAGCAGCCTCGACACCAAAGCCGCAGCGAGGAAGTGCCGGCCGCGATGGGGAGGAGATGGCTCTGGGCTGTCCCCACCTACTGCGGCGGGACTCTTCTCCCCTCCAGGTAGTGCGGGTACCGCCGATACAGGAGGCGAGAGGTGATGGGTGCCCCAGCTCAGGGCTCAGCTCCTCTGTTCGCGTCTGGAACCCGGCAGCGCCCGCCAAGTCCTGCCTGCCGCCGCTCCCCGGGGAGAGGTGAGGCGAGGCGGTGCAGTGCCCATTCCTGCTGGGCCATGAAGAGGATCTGGCGGTTCCTGTGGGGCAGGAGGGCGCAGGGGGGGCCCGTGTCCTCAGGGAGCAGCGGTGGCAATGAGCTGCGGCCGGAGGGCCGGGACGAGCTGTGCCGGGAGGCCACCACCAGCGACTTGTCCCCAGTGCAGCCGCTGGTGAAGCAGTGCGACAGCAAGTGCCAGGACAGGGACGACAGGTAAGGGGTCCCGGCAGGCGGGTGCTCTTTGGGAGACTCCTGGGCTTTTTTCCTCCCCCAGGGCTTAGCTTTGTGCCTGTGGGTGCTCGTTCTCAAGGGAGGTCAATATGGAAAGGTGGAATAGGAAGGGGCCGTTATTACTGCCATAAGCAGGGTGTACAACTGGATGTGCTTTCTGTCTTTCCAGGCACAGTCCCGGTGCATGGCCAGTGGACCCCTGGGAGCAGGAAAGCAACGGAGAATCTGCTCCGGGCCAAGCAAAAGAGGTGTCAGCATCCAGCACTCCCCACGGGGCAGGAGCTGCTGGAGCTACGCTGCTTTCACCCACTTGGTGGAGCGCAGGTAGGACTCTCCAGCGTGGAGGAGGCGATGGGGAAAAGGCCTGTGGCCTGCCCTTTCGGCAGGCTGCCGTGGAGGCAGGAAATTTGGAAATGCCGATGTGGTGTTGCTTATGATCCAGCAAAAAAATGCACTGCCAGGCGTTGTCCCTGGAAAGCAGAATTCTCGAGAGACTGATTCCTTTTGGGCTCGTTTGGGCTCACTTTGAGTGATCTCCCTGGCACACAGAAAAGGCGCGGACACTGGGGGAAACGAATTCCCAAGCAGGAAAATAGATGGATTTTGAATCCGCATTTTGATAGGGCGCTCGCTAGGATTTCGTGGCTTTGCGGCCTGCGTTTGTGCTAAGATTGTCTCTGGAAGCATGACGATTTGGAAAGCACTCTAGGCATCAAGGAGTTGTATTAGCTCACTCTGGTTCCAAAAATATCTGGGTTTAATATAGACGAGCTTGCCGCATACTTGGAGTCCGTCTTCCCTAAGTTGCAAGCAGATGAAGAAGCCACCGAGGAGGTCAAGAGCTTTGGTGGAGAGGTATGTAAACCCAAAGATTTTTAACTGGAATCTTCATTATAGGATTATATTGCATGCTAAAGCCAAATAAGACTTTTCCATGAATAATGTCTCATGCCGAGTTGTTGAAAACTCTTTGATCATCTGACTTCAAGTTGGTGACAGTCCTCTTCTGGCTAGATGAAATGCTGCCACTATCTCCTGTTTCGAGCTGATTTCCTCAGTTGTGTCCGTTTGCGTTCTTTAACTTGGACCAGGCAGAAGACGTCAGAGCCCAAATACCAACGGAAGGGCTGGATCCCTGCCCTTCCCGCCTGAGCGCTGGAAGCGATCGGGTATTAGAGTTGTTTCTGAGAGAACGTGACCATCGGCTCAGTATACGTACGCATGTGTCTCACATGATGGAAACCAACAAGAGGTTGTCTCAGCAGCTGAGCGAAGCCGAAAGAAAAGCGAGCAGGCTGGAAAAGGAAGTGGGCCAACTGAAAGAGACTCTCCAGGAAAAGACATTGGCTTTACACACGAGAGAAAGAGAATTGAGTCAAGCCCATAGGCAGGCAAAGAAGCGGTATGCTCTACACTTTAAGAAAGAACAAGAGAGAAAAGATGCCGTCGAGAAGGCGGAACGGCTGCAGCAACAACTGGCCCAGCTCCAGAGTGAAAACCTTTCGCTCCGTCAGAAGCTGAGGAAAGCCGAAAGAAAGACGAGCGGGCTGGAAAAGCAAGTGGATAACCTGAAAGAAACTCTCTCAGAAAAGACATTGGCTTTAGAAATGAGAGAAAGAGAATTAAATCAGGCCCAGAATCAGGCAAATGAACTGGCCCAGCTCCAGAGTGAAAACCTTTTACTCCGCCAGCAGCTGGAAGACATGAAGAACAAGACCGCCCAGGAACAAATGGTGAGTGATGCCGTGATGCCTTTGACAAAGTAGGAAAAGAGGTGAGGTGAGCACTGCCTTAAAGGGGAGCAAGGCTATCCGGCGCTTCTAAAAGTCGCCAGGTACAAGGTACGTGCCTGGGAGTCCATCACTCAGGTCGGTTCTGGTTTGTCCTGGTTTTGTGGCAATTGCGGAAGGTCCTGGCAAGCCTTCAGACATGCTTATGGACACGTATGTACATAGAAATGCTTAGGCATGCATTGGTTTTTGTTTGCGTAGCAGAAGAAGAGCGTAAAGGCTGGTACGCAGAGTTGGCTATAGGAAGCCTTGCCTCTGATCGCTGGAGAAAGGGCCGCGGGACAACTCCAGCGCTTGCATCGGCATCCGATTTGGTTTTGGCATTATCTTAAGAAACAAGCACGACCCCGCCAAGGCACAGCCTCAGCATCTTCTGAGAAGAACGTGCTGTGAAACAGGAATCTTCCTTAAGAGATGACATTTCTTTAGTTGTCTTCACTTGCCAAGGATGGCAGAGATCGTCAGCTGTGCAGATGCCATCTTCTTCCCGTGGACAATCTGCTTTGCGATGCACTTAGAAAAGTGATCTCGGTATATGAACTAACGAGTAGCTGACAGTGAAAATAGAGATTTTGGCTTCTTACCTCTTTCTTCACACTCCTGTGACGTTGTTGCCCTAGAGAACAGTGGCACAGCTGCAAGGAGAGCTCGCCGATGCTTTCAGAAAGCTGTTGACAGCAGAAGGTTCGCTGAAAGCTTGCACACGCCAACGGGATTACCTGAAGCAAGAAAACTCCGTCTTGCAAGAGGACTTGGACAAGGCTAAGGCCAAGGTATACCGAGTCTGTCAACGTGTTAGCATATAGGAAGCTGTTCCTTTCCTTCACGGACCAGGAGAGAAGAAAATAGTCTGGGAACGAATGCAGGAGAGATTTGTCTGAGGCCGTGACGAGCTTCGACATCCTTAACAATTGTTGTCCAGACCGCAGGGTGCTTTTAGCTCCTGCCTCCTCCCCTCTCGCCCTGTAAAACTCAGCCGGCTCTTCAGGGAGCTTGTGTCGAGGCTGAGGGGCAAAGCAGTGGGGGTTCTGGGGCAGCACCTGGGTGGGGAAGAACGAAGCAGCTGTGCGCTTTCCAGACTCTTCCGACACCATCCAAAGGTTGTGGCCACGGTGCGATATCGCAAGCCACGCGCTCCCAAACGTCTCTGGGCCGGGCTGCTTTCTTTGCGCGGTTTTTTTCTTCTCTTGGCCTCCGCACAAAGATGGCGTCTAGTTCCCTGGCAGTGGTGTTTCTGGGGGAAGGAAAGTAACCTTTGGTTTGCCTTTGCCTCGTAAGCCAGGCTTCACCCTCCCTCTGAAAGTAAGGCCTTGAACCTCTGGTCTCCTCCCGCCACGCTGCCCGCCCCTGGCATTAGCACAGGGGTGTGGGTATGAGAAGGAACGGGGCAGAACAGGAGTGCGATGGAAGCAAAAGGAAATGCAGGGAATGCCACGAAATGCAAAAGAGCATCTTCACAGGCACGGGGGCCTTCTGATGCTGTAGAAGGAGACGAGGGCCTTTGCCGTGGTGCCGTTTTGGGAGGGAGGGACGGATGGAAGCTGCAGCGGCCTTGTCAGCAAGGGCCTGAAAGGCGTGCTTACGTTCAGACATCCAAGGGGCTTTTCCCTGGGCTGAAATGCAAACGCAGAGGATGGATAACAGCCACGATCGCGGTCCATACATTTGCTGGAGTTTCACAGAGGTTGTCGGCCCCAGAGAGCCTAAGGCAGATTGTTTTTTCCCCACGTACAGCTGTGTGAGCTCTCCGCGCAGCTGGAGTTGGAGTCCGAAATATCTCTGCAGCTCAAAGCTAGAAATCAGGAGCTGCGAGAGCTGGCGGCTCTTCTGCCACATCGCTTGGCGACTCCTGAGGAGGGTCATGCCACAACAGCGCTGTATGGAGAAGAGTGGGAGCAGCGAGCGCCAGAAGCAGACGGAGAGATGCATGGTCTCACTCCACGTCTGCAGGTCAGTTCCCGGACCATTTGTACGTGTAGTCGGCGTTGCGTTCACTTGTGGCTGCGGTCATGGCTTTTAGGTGTTTTGTCTTGGGCATCTAGTTCTCTTTGTTAGTGCGGTGGGTTTGGCTTTCCTGTAGGGAAGCTGGGGAGCTGCAGAAGGCTGCATCAAAGTGCTGCTGTGCGCGTCATGGGACCCGTGTGCCTGAAGAATACGCAGCCTTCTCCTCATCCTCCTCCATACAGCGTTGTAGGCTGTTAAAATATAAAAATGGCAGCAAGAGCAGGTTTTTTTGAGAGGGCTGGGCGTTGTCTTTCTCTTCCTGTTTCCTGAAGTTGCACCCTCTGCTTTAGACACAGGCAGCCGCTCAAGCCAGAAGAGAAGAGATCAAGACCACTGACACCTCTTGGAAAGAACCACTGATGCAGACAATTAGAGTTCTGAAACGGGACCTGGAGAGAGCATGGAGCATGCAGGAGGAGACCGCACGGCAACTGGCAGAAATAAAAAGCTCCAAATAGCATTATTTGCCTGACCTGGAGGGAAGAGTCCTTGCGTGCACGCATGTAGCATTTAAGGCTTTACCCCGGGTGACTCCACCTGGGACCCTCTCTCATTTCCCGAGTCCCAGCTCCCAGCCCATCCCCATCCTCTGTCTCCACCGGGTACTGGCAAGGGGGCCCCGAATCCAGACTTCAGCCTCCGACAGAGCACTCGGCGCTCACCCCCTCAGCCCACGGGGAAGCCAAGAAAAGCATCAGGCCCCTTGAGGCTGCCGTTCCTTGGGCCTCTTCTTAATCCCCGCTTCAGAAGAAGAGTCTAACCCAAAGGCAAGGCACTGAACAGATCCCTTTTGACTGCAGACGTGCTCTTAGGGGGTAGCTCTGACACGCCAGTGCCCATCGCCTCTCCCTGCCTGCAGCGGCAGCAACGCAGACGGAGACCCAGCAGGAGCATCGACAACGTTCAAGGCCGTTTGCCCCAAAGCACCACAGGACAGAGTGGAAACGAAGGAAGAGCAACACGACGGAAGGGCAGCCTCTGGCAGCCTTCAGCAGAGGTGGCTCCAGGGAAGCAGCAGCCTCGACACCAAAGCCGCAGCGAGGAAGTGCCGGCCGCGATGGGGAGGAGATGGCTCTGGGCTGTCCCCACCTACTGCGGCGGGACTCTTCTCCCCTCCAGGTAGTGCGGGTACCGCCGATACAGGAGGCGAGAGGTGATGGGTGCCCCAGCTCAGGGCTCAGCTCCTCTGTTCGCGTCTGGAACCCGGCAGCGCCCGCCAAGTCCTGCCTGCCGCCGCTCCCCGGGGAGAGGTGAGGCGAGGCGGTGCAGTGCCCATTCCTGCTGGGCCATGAAGAGGATCTGGCGGTTCCTGTGGGGCAGGAGGGCGCAGGGGGGGCCCGTGTCCTCAGGGAGCAGCGGTGGCAATGAGCTGCGGCCGGAGGGCCGGGACGAGCTGTGCCGGGAGGCCACCACCAGCGACTTGTCCCCAGTGCAGCCGCTGGTGAAGCAGTGCGACAGCAAGTGCCAGGACAGGGACGACAGGTAAGGGGTCCCGGCAGGCAGGTGCTCTTTGGGAGACTCCTGGGCTTTTTTCCTCCCCCAGGGCTTAGCTTTGTGCCTGTGGGTGCTCGTTCTCAAGGGAGGTCAATATGGAAAGGTGGAATAGGAAGGGGCCGTTACTACTGCCATAAGCAGGGTGTACAACTGGATGTGCTTTCTGTCTTTCCAGGCACAGTCCCGGTGCATGGCCAGTGGACCCCTGGGAGCAGGAAAGCAACGGAGAATCTGCTCCGGGCCAAGCAAAAGAGGTGTCAGCATCCAGCACTCCCCACGGGGCAGGAGCTGCTGGAGCTACGCTGCTTTCACCCACTTGGTGGAGCGCAGGTAGGACTCTCCAGCGTGGAGGAGGCGATGGGGAAAAGGCCTGTGGCCTGCCCTTTCGGCAGGCTGCCGTGGAGGCAGGAAATTTGGAAATGCCGATGTGGTGTTGCTTATGATCCAGCAAAAAAATGCACTGCCAGGCGTTGTCCCTGGAAAGCAGAATTCTCGAGAGACTGATTCCTTTTGGGCTCGTTTGGGCTCACTTTGAGTGATCTCCCTGGCACACAGAAAAGGCGCGGACACTGGGGGAAACGAATTCCCAAGCAGGAAAATAGATGGATTTTGAATCCGCATTTTGATAGGGCGCTCGCTAGGATTTCGTGGCTTTGCGGCCTGCGTTTGTGCTAAGATTGTCTCTGGAAGCATGACGATTTGGAAAGCACTCTAGGCATCAAGGAGTTGTATTAGCTCACTCTGGTTCCAAAAATATCTGGGTTTAATATAGACGAGCTTGCCGCATACTTGGAGTCCGCCTTGCCTAAGTTGCAAGCAGATGAAGAAGCCACCGAGGAGGTCAAGAGCTTTGGTGGAGAGGTATGTAAACCCAAAGATTTTTAACTGGAATCTTCATTATAGGATTATATTGCATGCTAAAGCCAAATAAGACTTTTCCATGAATAATGTCTCATGCCGAGTTGTTGAAAACTCTTTGATCATCTGACTTCAAGTTGGTGACAGTCCTCTTCTGGTTCGATGAAATGCTGCCACTATCTCCTGTTTCGAGCTGATTTCCTCAGTTGTGTCCGTTTGCGTTCTTTAACTTGGACCAGGCAGAAGACGTCAGAGCCCAAATACCAACGGAAGGGCTGGATCCCTGCCCTTCCCGCCTGAGCGCTGGAAGCGATCGGGTATTAGAGTTGTTTCTGAGAGAACGTGACCATCGGCTCAGTATACATACGCATGTGTCTCACATGATGGAAACCAACAAGAGGTTGTCTCAGCAGCTGAGCGAAGCCGAAAGAAAAGCGAGCAGGCTGGAAAAGGAAGTGGGCCAACTGAAAGAGACTCTCCAGGAAAAGACATTGGCTTTACACACGAGAGAAAGAGAATTGAGTCAAGCCCATAGGCAGGCAAAGAAGCAGTATGCTCTACACTTTAAGAAAGAACAAGAGAGAAAAGATGCCGTCGAGAAGGCGGAACGGCTGCAGCAACAACTGGCCCAGCTCCAGAGTGAAAACCTTTCACTCCGTCAGAAGCTGAGGAAAGCCGAAAGAAAGACGAGCGGGCTGGAAAAGCAAGTGGATAACCTGAAAGAAACTCTCTCAGAAAAGACATTGGCTTTAGAAATGAGAGAAAGAGAATTAAATCAGGCCCAGAATCAGGCAAATGAACTGGCCCAGCTCCAGAGTGAAAACCTTTTACTCCGCCAGCAGCTGGAAGACATGAAGAACAAGACCGCCCAGGAACAAATGGTGAGTGATGCCGTGATGCCTTTGACAAAGTAGGAAAAGAGGTGAGGTGAGCACTGCCTTAAAGGGGAGCAAGGCTATCCGGCGCTTCTAAAAGTCGCCAGGTACAAGGTACATGCCTGGGAGTCCATCACTCAGGTCGGTTCTGGTTTGTCCTGGTTTTGTGGCAATTGCGGAAGGTCCTGGCAAGCCTTCAGACGTGCTTATGGACACGTATGTACATAGAAATGCTTAGGCATGCATTGGTTTTTGTTTGCGTAGCAGAAGAAGAGCGTAAAGGCTGGTACGCAGAGTTGGCTATAGGAAGCCTTGCCTCTGATCGCTGGAGAAAGGGCCGCGGGACAACTCCAGCGCTTGCATCGGCATCCGATTTGGTTTTGGCATTATCTTAAGAAACAAGCACGACCCCGCCAAGGCACAGCCTCAGCATCTTCTGAGAAGAACGTGCTGTGAAACAGGAATCTTCCTTAAGAGATGACATTTCTTTAGTTGTCTTCACTTGCCAAGGATGGCAGAGATCGTCAGCTGTGCAGATGCCATCTTCTTCCCGTGGACAATCTGCTTTGCGATGCACTTAGAAAAGTGATCTCGGTATATGAACTAACGAGTAGCTGACAGTGAAAATAGAGATTTTGGCTTCTTACCTCTTTCTTCACACTCCTGTGACGTTGTTGCCCTAGAGAACAGTGGCACAGCTGCAAGGAGAGCTCGCCGATGCTTTCAGAAAGCTGTTGACAGCAGAAGGTTCGCTGAAAGCTTGCACACGCCAACGGGATTACCTGAAGCAAGAAAACTCCGTCTTGCAAGAGGACTTGGACAAGGCTAAGGCCAAGGTATACCGAGTCTGTCAACGTGTTAGCATATAGGAAGCTGTTCCTTTCCTTCACGGACCAGGAGAGAAGAAAATAGTCTGGGAACGAATGCAGGAGAGATTTGTCTGAGGCCGTGACGAGCTTCGACATCCTTAACAATTGTTGTCCAGACCGCAGGGTGCTTTTAGCTCCTGCCTCCTCCCCTCTCGCCCTGTAAAACTCAGCCGGCTCTTCAGGGAGCTTGTGTCGAGGCTGAGGGGCAAAGCAGTGGGGGTTCTGGGGCAGCACCTGGGTGGGGAAGAACGAAGCAGCTGTGCGCTTTCCAGACTCTTCCGACACCATCCAAAGGTTGTGGCCACGGTGCGATATCGCAAGCCACGCGCTCCCAAACGTCTCTGGGCCGGGCTGCTTTCTTTGCGCGGTTTTTTCTTCTCTTGGCCTCCGCACAAAGATGGCGTCTAGTTCCCTGGCAGTGGTGTTTCTGGGGGAAGGAAAGTAACCTTTGGTTTGCCTTTGCCTCGTAAGCCAGGCTTCACCCTCCCTCTGAAAGTAAGGCCTTGAACCTCTGGTCTCCTCCCGCCACGCTGCCCGCCCCTGGCATTAGCACAGGGGTGTGGGTATGAGAAGGAACGGGGCAGAATAGGAGTGCGATGGAAGCAAAAGGAAATGCAGGGAATGCCACGAAATGCAAAAGAGCATCTTCACAGGCACGGGGGCCTTCTGATGCTGTAGAAGGAGACGAGGGCCTTTGCCGTGGTGCCGTTTTGGGAGGGAGGGACGGATGGAAGCTGCAGCGGCCTTGTCAGCAAGGGCCTGAAAGGCGTGCTTACGTTCAGACATCCAAGGGGCTTTTCCCTGGGCTGAAATGCAAACGCAGAGGATGGATAACAGCCACGATCGCGGTCCATACATTTGCTGGAGTTTCACAGAGGTTGTCGACCCCAGAGAGCCTAAGGCAGATTGTTTTTTCCCCACGTACAGCTGTGTGAGCTCTCCGCGCAGCTGGAGTTGGAGTCCGAAATATCTCTGCAGCTCAAAGCTAGAAATCAGGAGCTGCGAGAGCTGGCGGCTCTTCTGCCACATCGCTTGGCGACTCCTGAGGAGGGTCATGCCACAACAGCGCTGTATGGAGAAGAGTGGGAGCAGCGAGCGCCAGAAGCAGACGGAGAGATGCATGGTCTCACTCCACGTCTGCAGGTCAGTTCCCGGACCATTTGTACGTGTAGTCGGCGTTGCGTTCACTTGTGGCTGCGGTCATGGCTTTTAGGTGTTTTGTCTTGGGCATCTAGTTCTCTTTGTTAGTGCGGTGGGTTTGGCTTTCCTGTAGGGAAGCTGGGGAGCTGCAGAAGGCTGCATCAAAGTGCTGCTGTGCGCGTCATGGGACCCGTGTGCCTGAAGAATACGCAGCCTTCTCCTCATCCTCCTCCATACAGCGTTGTAGGCTGTTAAAATATAAAAATGGCAGCAAGAGCAGGTTTTTTTGAGAGGGCTGGGCGTTGTCTTTCTCTTCCTGTTTCCTGAAGTTGCACCCTCTGCTTTAGACACAGGCAGCCGCTCAAGCCAGAAGAGAAGAGATCAAGACCACTGACACCTCTTGGAAAGAACCACTGATGCAGACAATTAGAGTTCTGAAACGGGACCTGGAGAGAGCATGGAGCATGCAGGAGGAGACCGCACGGCAACTGGCAGAAATAAAAAGCTCCAAATAGCATTATTTGCCTGACCTGGAGGGAAGAGTCCTTGCGTGCACGCATGTAGCATTTAAGGCTTTACCCCGGGTGACTCCACCTGGGACCCTCTCTCATTTCCCGAGTCCCAGCTCCCAGCCCATCCCCATCCTCTGTCTCCACCGGGTACTGGCAAGGGGGCCCCGAATCCAGACTTCAGCCTCCGACAGAGCACTCGGCGCTCACCCCCTCAGCCCACGGGGAAGCCAAGAAAAGCATCAGGCCCCTTGAGGCTGCCGTTCCTTGGGCCTCTTCTTAATCCCCGCTTCAGAAGAAGAGTCTAACCCAAAGGCAAGGCACTGAACAGATCCCTTTTGACTGCAGACGTGCTCTTAGGGGGTAGCTCTGACACGCCAGTGCCCATCGCCTCTCCCTGCCTGCAGCGGCAGCAACGCAGACGGAGACCCAGCAGGAGCATCGACAACGTTCAAGGCCGTTTGCCCCAAAGCACCACAGGACAGAGTGGAAACGAAGGAAGAGCAACACGACGGAAGGGCAGCCTCTGGCAGCCTTCAGCAGAGGTGGCTCCAGGGAAGCAGCAGCCTCGACACCAAAGCCGCAGCGAGGAAGTGCCGGCCGCGATGGGGAGGAGATGGCTCTGGGCTGTCCCCACCTACTGCGGCGGGACTCTTCTCCCCTCCAGGTAGTGCGGGTACCGCCGATACAGGAGGCGAGAGGTGATGGGTGCCCCAGCTCAGGGCTCAGCTCCTCTGTTCGCGTCTGGAACCCGGCAGCGCCCGCCAAGTCCTGCCTGCCGCCGCTCCCCGGGGAGAGGTGAGGCGAGGCGGTGCAGTGCCCATTCCTGCTGGGCCATGAAGAGGATCTGGCGGTTCCTGTGGGGCAGGAGGGCGCAGGGGGGGCCCGTGTCCTCAGGGAGCAGCGGTGGCAATGAGCTGCGGCCGGAGGGCCGGGACGAGCTGTGCCGGGAGGCCACCACCAGCGACTTGTCCCCAGTGCAGCCGCTGGTGAAGCAGTGCGACAGCAAGTGCCAGGACAGGGACGACAGGTAAGGGGTCCCGGCAGGCGGGTGCTCTTTGGGAGACTCCTGGGCTTTTTTCCTCCCCCAGGGCTTAGCTTTGTGCCTGTGGGTGCTCGTTCTCAAGGGAGGTCAATATGGAAAGGTGGAATAGGAAGGGGCCGTTATTACTGCCATAAGCAGGGTGTACAACTGGATGTGCTTTCTGTCTTTCCAGGCACAGTCCCGGTGCATGGCCAGTGGACCCCTGGGAGCAGGAAAGCAACGGAGAATCTGCTCCGGGCCAAGCAAAAGAGGTGTCAGCATCCAGCACTCCCCACGGGGCAGGAGCTGCTGGAGCTACGCTGCTTTCACCCACTTGGTGGAGCGCAGGTAGGACTCTCCAGCGTGGAGGAGGCGATGGGGAAAAGGCCTGTGGCCTGCCCTTTCGGCAGGCTGCCGTGGAGGCAGGAAATTTGGAAATGCCGATGTGGTGTTGCTTATGATCCAGCAAAAAAATGCACTGCCAGGCGTTGTCCCTGGAAAGCAGAATTCTCGAGTGACTGATTCCTTTTGGGCTCGTTTGGGCTCACTTTGAGTGATCTCCCTGGCACACAGAAAAGGCGCGGACACTGGGGGAAACGAATTCCCAAGCAGGAAAATAGATGGATTTTGAATCCGCATTTTGATAGGGCGCTCACTAGGATTTCGTGGCTTTGCGGCCTGCGTTTGTGCTAAGATTGTCTCTGGAAGCATGACGATTTGGAAAGCACTCTAGGCATCAAGGAGTTGTATTAGCTCACTCTGGTTCCAAAAATATCTGGGTTTAATATAGACGAGCTTGCCGCATACTTGGAGTCCGCCTTGCCTAAGTTGCAAGCAGATGAAGAAGCCACCGAGGAGGTCGAGAGCTTTGGTGGAGAGGTATGTAAACCCAAAGATTTTTAACTGGAATCTTCATTATAGGATTATATTGCATGCTAAAGCCAAATAAGACTTTTCCATGAATAATGTCTCATGCAGAGTTGTTGAAAACTCTTTGATCATCTGACTTCAAGTTGGTGACAGTCCTCTTCTGGCTAGATGAAATGCTGCCACTATCTCCTGTTTCGAGCTGATTTCCTCAGTTGTGTCCGTTTGCGTTCTTTAACTTGGACCAGGCAGAAGACGTCAGAGCCCAAATACCAACGGAAGGGCTGGATCCCTGCCCTTCCCGCCTGAGCGCTGGAAGCGATCGGGTATTAGAGTTGTTTCTGAGAGAACGTGACCATCGGCTCAGTATACGTACGCATGTGTCTCACATGATGGAAACCAACAAGAGGTTGTCTCAGCAGCTGAGCGAAGCCGAAAGAAAAGCGAGCAGGCTGGAAAAGGAAGTGGGCCAACTGAAAGAGACTCTCCAGGAAAAGACATTGGCTTTACACACGAGAGAGAATTGAGTCAAGCCCATAGGCAGGCAAAGAAGCAGTATGCTCTACACTTTAAGAAAGAACAAGAGAGAAAAGATGCCGTCGAGAAGGCGGAACGGCTGCAGCAACAACTGGCCCAGCTCCAGAGTGAAAACCTTTCACTCCGTCAGAAGCTGAGGAAAGCCGAAAGAAAGACGAGCGGGCTGGAAAAGCAAGTGGATAACCTGAAAGAAACTCTCTCAGAAAAGACATTGGCTTTAGAAATGAGAGAAAGAGAATTAAATCAGGCCCAGAATCAGGCAAATGAACTGGCCCAGCTCCAGAGTGAAAACCTTTTACTCCGCCAGCAGCTGGAAGACATGAAGAACAAGACCGCCCAGGAACAAATGGTGAGTGATGCCGTGATGCCTTTGACAAAGTAGGAAAAGAGGTGAGGTGAGCACTGCCTTAAAGGGGAGCAAGGCTATCCGGCGCTTCTAAAAGTCGCCAGGTACAAGGTAGGTGCCTGGGAGTCCATCACTCAGGTCGGTTCTGGTTTGTCCTGGTTTTGTGGCAATTGCGGAAGGTCCTGGCAAGCCTTCAGACGTGCTTATGGACACGTATGTACATAGAAATGCTTAGGCATGCATTGGTTTTTGTTTGCGTAGCAGAAGAAGAGCGTAAAGGCTGGTACGCAGAGTTGGCTATAGGAAGCCTTGCCTCTGATCGCTGGAGAAAGGGCCGCGGGACAACTCCAGCGCTTGCATCGGCATCCGATTTGGTTTTGGCATTATCTTAAGAAACAAGCACGACCCCGCCAAGGCACAGCCTCAGCATCTTCTGAGAAGAACGTGCTGTGAAACAGGAATCTTCCTTAAGAGATGACATTTCTTTAGTTGTCTTCACTTGCCAAGGATGGCAGAGATCGTCAGCTGTGCAGATGCCATCTTCTTCCCGTGGACAATCTGCTTTGCGATGCACTTAGAAAAGTGATCTCGGTATATGAACTAACGAGTAGCTGACAGTGAAAATAGAGATTTTGGCTTCTTACCTCTTTCTTCACACTCCTGTGACGTTGTTGCCCTAGAGAACAGTGGCACAGCTGCAAGGAGAGCTCGCCGATGCTTTCAGAAAGCTGTTGACAGCAGAAGGTTCGCTGAAAGCTTGCACACGCCAACGGGATTACCTGAAGCAAGAAAACTCCGTCTTGCAAGAGGACTTGGACAAGGCTAAGGCCAAGGTATACCGAGTCTGTCAACGTGTTAGCATATAGGAAGCTGTTCCTTTCCTTCACGGACCAGGAGAGAAGAAAATAGTCTGGGAACGAATGCAGGAGAGATTTGTCTGAGGCCGTGACGAGCTTCGACATCCTTAACAATTGTTGTCCAGACCGCAGGGTGCTTTTAGCTCCTGCCTCCTCCCCTCTCGCCCTGTAAAACTCAGCCGGCTCTTCAGGGAGCTTGTGTCGAGGCTGAGGGGCAAAGCAGTGGGGGTTCTGGGGCAGCACCTGGGTGGGGAAGAACGAAGCAGCTGTGCGCTTTCCAGACTCTTCCGACACCATCCAAAGGTTGTGGCCACGGTGCGATATCGCAAGCCACGCGCTCCCAAACGTCTCTGGGCCGGGCTGCTTTCTTTGCGCGGTTTTTTCTTCTCTTGGCCTCCGCACAAAGATGGCGTCTAGTTCCCTGGCAGTGGTGTTTCTGGGGGAAGGAAAGTAACCTTTGGTTTGCCTTTGCCTCGTAAGCCAGGCTTCACCCTCCCTCTGAAAGTAAGGCCTTGAACCTCTGGTCTCCTCCCGCCACGCTGCCCGCCCCTGGCATTAGCACAGGGGTGTGGGTATGAGAAGGAACGGGGCAGAACAGGAGTGCGATGGAAGCAAAAGGAAATGCAGGGAATGCCACGAAATGCAAAAGAGCATCTTCACAGGCACGGGGGCCTTCTGATGCTGTAGAAGGAGACGAGGGCCTTTGCCGTGGTGCCGTTTTGGGAGGGAGGGACGGATGGAAGCTGCAGCGGCCTTGTCAGCAAGGGCCTGAAAGGCGTGCTTACGTTCAGACATCCAAGGGGCTTTTCCCTGGGCTGAAATGCAAACGCAGAGGATGGATAACAGCCACGATCGCGGTCCATACATTTGCTGGAGTTTCACAGAGGTTGTCGGCCCCAGAGAGCCTAAGGCAGATTGTTTTTTCCCCACGTACAGCTGTGTGAGCTCTCCGCGCAGCTGGAGTTGGAGTCCGAAATATCTCTGCAGCTCAAAGCTAGAAATCAGGAGCTGCGAGAGCTGGCGGCTCTTCTGCCACATCGCTTGGCGACTCCTGAGGAGGGTCATGCCACAACAGCGCTGTATGGAGAAGAGTGGGAGCAGCGAGCGCCAGAAGCAGACGGAGAGATGCATGGTCTCACTCCACGTCTGCAGGTCAGTTCCCGGACCATTTGTACGTGTAGTCGGCGTTGCGTTCACTTGTGGCTGCGGTCATGGCTTTTAGGTGTTTTGTCTTGGGCATCTAGTTCTCTTTGTTAGTGCGGTGGGTTTGGCTTTCCTGTAGGGAAGCTGGGGAGCTGCAGAAGGCTGCATCAAAGTGCTGCTGTGCGCGTCATGGGACCCGTGTGCCTGAAGAATACGCAGCCTTCTCCTCATCCTCCTCCATACAGCGTTGTAGGCTGTTAAAATATAAAAATGGCAGCAAGAGCAGGTTTTTTTGAGAGGGCTGGGCGTTGTCTTTCTCTTCCTGTTTCCTGAAGTTGCACCCTCTGCTTTAGACACAGGCAGCCGCTCAAGCCAGAAGAGAAGAGATCAAGACCACTGACACCTCTTGGAAAGAACCACTGATGCAGACAATTAGAGTTCTGAAATGGGACCTGGAGAGAGCATGGAGCATGCAGGAGGAGACCGCACGGCAACTGGCAGAAATAAAAAGCTCCAAATA
Organism: Grus americana; assembly: GCF_028858705.1. Classification (NCBI taxonomy): domain Eukaryota; kingdom Metazoa; phylum Chordata; class Aves; order Gruiformes; family Gruidae; genus Grus; species Grus americana. Next base: position 889,314 of record NC_072872.1, on the reverse strand, counting down.
GCATTATTTGCCTGACCTGGAGGGAAGAGTCCTTGCGTGCACGCATGTAGCATTTAAGGCTTTACCCCGGGTGACTCCACCTGGGACCCTCTCTCATTTCCCGAGTCCCAGCTCCCAGCCCATCCCCATCCTCTGTCTCCACCGGGTACTGGCAAGGGGGCCCCGAATCCAGACTTCAGCCTCCGACAGAGCACTCGGCGCTCACCCCCTCAGCCCACGGGGAAGCCAAGAAAAGCATCAGGCCCCTTGAGGCTGCCGTTCCTTGGGCCTCTTCTTAATCCCCGCTTCAGAAGAAGAGTCTAACCCAAAGGCAAGGCACTGAACAGATCCCTTTTGACTGCAGACGTGCTCTTAGGGGGTAGCTCTGACACGCCAGTGCCCATCGCCTCTCCCTGCCTGCAGCGGCAGCAACGCAGACGGAGACCCAGCAGGAGCATCGACAACGTTCAAGGCCGTTTGCCCCAAAGCACCACAGGACAGAGTGGAAACGAAGGAAGAGCAACACGACGGAAGGGCAGCCTCTGGCAGCCTTCAGCAGAGGTGGCTCCAGGGAAGCAGCAGCCTCGACACCAAAGCCGCAGCGAGGAAGTGCCGGCCGCGATGGGGAGGAGATGGCTCTGGGCTGTCCCCACCTACTGCGGCGGGACTCTTCTCCCCTCCAGGTAGTGCGGGTACCGCCGATACAGGAGGCGAGAGGTGATGGGTGCCCCAGCTCAGGGCTCAGCTCCTCTGTTCGCGTCTGGAACCCGGCAGCGCCCGCCAAGTCCTGCCTGCCGCCGCTCCCCGGGGAGAGGTGAGGTGAGGCGGTGCAGTGCCCATTCCTGCTGGGCCATGAAGAGGATCTGGCGGTTCCTGTGGGGCAGGAGGGCGCAGGGGGGGCCCGTGTCCTCAGGGAGCAGCGGTGGCAATGAGCTGCGGCCGGAGGGCCGGGACGAGCTGTGCCGGGAGGCCACCACCAGCGACTTGTCCCCAGTGCAGCCGCTGGTGAAGCAGTGCGACAGCAAGTGCCAGGACAGGGACGACAGGTAAGGGGTCCCGGCAGGCGGGTGCTCTTTGGGAGACTCCTGGGCTTTTTTCCTCCCCCAGGGCTTAGCTTTGTGCCTGTGGGTGCTCGTTCTCAAGGGAGGTCAATATGGAAAGGTGGAATAGGAAGGGGCCGTTATTACTGCCATAAGCAGGGTGTACAACTGGATGTGCTTTCTGTCTTTCCAGGCACAGTCCCGGTGCATGGCCAGTGGACCCCTGGGAGCAGGAAAGCAACGGAGAATCTGCTCCGGGCCAAGCAAAAGAGGTGTCAGCATCCAGCACTCCCCACGGGGCAGGAGCTGCTGGAGCTACGCTGCTTTCACCCACTTGGTGGAGCGCAGGTAGGACTCTCCAGCGTGGAGGAGGCGATGGGGAAAAGGCCTGTGGCCTGCCCTTTCGGCAGGCTGCCGTGGAGGCAGGAAATTTGGAAATGCCGATGTGGTGTTGCTTATGATCCAGCAAAAAAATGCACTGCCAGGCGTTGTCCCTGGAAAGCAGAATTCTCGAGTGACTGATTCCTTTTGGGCTCGTTTGGGCTCACTTTGAGTGATCTCCCTGGCACACAGAAAAGGCGCGGACACTGGGGGAAACGAATTCCCAAGCAGGAAAATAGATGGATTTTGAATCCGCATTTTGATAGGGCGCTCGCTAGGATTTCGTGGCTTTGCGGCCTGCGTTTGTGCTAAGATTGTCTCTGGAAGCATGACGATTTGGAAAGCACTCTAGGCATCAAGGAGTTGTATTAGCTCACTCTGGTTCCAAAAATATCTGGGTTTAATATAGACGAGCTTGCTGCATACTTGGAGTCCGCCTTGCCTAAGTTGCAAGCAGATAAAGAAGCCACCGAGGAGATCAAGAGCTTTGTGGAGAGGTATGTAAACCCAAAGATTTTTAACTGGAATCTTCATTATAGGATTATATTGCATGCTAAAGCCAAATAAGACTTTTCCATGAATAATGTCTCATGCCGAGTTGTTGAAAACTCTTTGATCATCTGACTTCAAGTTGGTGACAGTCCTCTTCTGGCTAGATGAAATGCTGCCACTATCTCCTGTTTCGAGCTGATTTCCTCAGTTGTGTCCGTTTGCGTTCTTTAACTTGGACCAGGCAGAAGACGTCAGAGCCCAAATACCAATGGAAGGGCTGGATCCCTGCCCTTCCCGCCTGAGCGCTGGAAGCGATCGGGTATTAGAGTTGTTTCTGAGAGAACGTGACCATCGGCTCAGTATACATACGCATGTGTCTCACATGATGGAAACCAACAAGAGGTTGTCTCAGCAGCTGGGGCCTGTGTCCTCCAGGAGCAGCAGTGGCAATGAGCTTCTGCCAGGGGGCTGCGACAAGCTGCATCTAGAACCCGTCACGGTGATCAAAAGCTCTGGGTGTGGGAGTACATGGCAATTGGCATGTGTGCAGGCAGAAAGAAAATGCTCCAAAAAGCATTATTTGGTTGACCTAGAAATTAGAAGTTACCTCTCAAAGAAATTTAAATACTATGGAATCATAGAATCTGCCCACTCTAGGAGAAGATCAGGTTTGAGAATATCTAAGGAACCTGAAGGTGCACAAGTCCATGGGACCTGATCAGATGCATCCGCGGGTCCTGAGGGAACTGGTGGATGAAGTTGCTCAGCCACTCTCCATCATATCTGAGAAGTCGTGGCAGTCCGGTGAAGTTCCCACTGACTGGAAAAGGGGAAACAGAACCCCCATTTTAAACAGGGAAAAAAGGAACATGGAGAGGCTTGAGAGGTGGACCTGTAAACATCATGTTCAGCAACGCCAAGTGCAAGGTCCTGCACATGGGTTGGGGCACTCCCAGGCACAACTACAGGCTGGGTGGAGAATGGATTGAGAGCAGCCCCAAGGAGAAGGACTTGGGGGTTTTGAGGGACGAGAAGCTCAACATGAGCCGTCAGCTTGCACTTGCAGCCCAGAAAGCCAACCGTGTCCTGGGCTGCATCCCCAGCAGCGTGACCAGCAGGTCGAGGAAGGGGATTCTGCCCCTCTGCTCCACTCTGGTGAGACCCCCCCTGCAGTACTGAGTCCAGCTCGGGGCTCCCCAGGACAAGAAGGACATGGAGCTGTTGGAGCGAGTCCAGAGGAAGCCATGGAGATGATCCGAGGGCTGGAGCACCTCTGCCGTGAAGACAGGCTGAGAGAGTTGGAGTTGTTCAGCCTGGAGAAGAGAAGGCTCCGGGGAGACCTTAGAGCCCCTTCCAGTCCCTGAAGGGGCTCCAGGAAAGCTGGAGAGGGGCTGGTGACAAGGGCAGGGAGTGACAGGCCAAGGGGGAATGGCCTGAAGCTGCAGGAGGGGAGATGGAGATGAGATCTGAGGAAGAGATTCTTGCCTGTGAGGGTGGTGAGGCCCTGGCACAGGTTGCCCAGTGAAGCTGTGGCTGCCCCTGGCTCCCTGGCAGTGTTCAAGGCCAGGCTGGATGGGGCTTTGGGCAACCTGGTCTGTGGAGGGTGTCCCTGCCCATGGCAGAGGGGTGGAACTAGACGGGCTATGAGGTCCTTTCCAACCCAAACTATTCTGTGATTCTACGATTCTATGGTTTCTCCTGAGAAATCCAGAGGAAAACCTGAACTGTGCCCCTGTCATTAGTGCTGTGGCTTTTAATTGCTGTGGAATATAATTAGCTCCTTTCCCCATCAAAGCCCTTGCCATACAGCTGAGGCCAAGGGGTCTGAGGGTGAAGAAGAAGATGCCCCTTTGAAAACATAGTGTGGCCGGAAGGAAAATAACTTGTGCCTTGTATGTGTGACGTGCTCAGAGTGAAGATCCTGGACGAGGACAACGTGCAGCTGCACGAGAGCAAACTCCAGCTCCCTGGCCTCGTGCCCACCTCACAGCGCGCACTGAGGAGCATCCACGCTCCCAACACAGAGGTGAGACTCTGAGGGCTTGGTCTCAGCAGACAGACTGCAGGAACTGATGTCTCCTGCAAATGAATCACAGACGCATAGAGTATCTCAAGTTTGAAGGGACCCATAAGGATCATCAAGTCCAACTCCCTGCGCCTTGCAGGACTTCCTAAAATTAAAACGTATGACTATGAGGGTCGTCCAGACACTCCTTGAACTCTTGAATGAGGGTTGGTGTTTGTAGCTGCAGCTGAGGGTGCTGGAGATGAGCTGAATCAATCCTTCGGTTGGGATGGAAAGGGACACCAAACACACAGCAGATTGCAATGGCTTCGTCGGCAAGGAGGGACTTTGTGGGGAGTTGAAAGCTCAGTGCACTTGCCATACTGCTCCATCCCTGAGCTGCTGCACCATGAGATCCTTTCTCACTTTGGTTCTTTTGCAGATTTAGAGTTGTTAAAAGACCTTAGTTTTAAAGTTAGCTCTAAAATCAGGAGAAATAACCCAGAGCTATGTGGTTGGGAATGGTACTCCTGTGAGCCAAAAAACCTCAGACCAAGCTGACCGATAATATCAACTACATTGACCTGAATGAAGATATGCCTTACCTAACAACTCAGTTTTGGCTTGACCAAGTTAATGAAGAACTCTGGGGTGAGAAATGGAGAAAAAAAATCCAGGAAAGTCAAAGAATGTGTTTCAACAACTCTTCAAATAAAACAGGTGGATTTGGAAGTTTATTGCGGCAGGACTCTTCTCCCCTCCAGGTAGTGCTGGTACCCACCTACACCTGGCTGAAGGCCAGGTGCCCCCCAAAGCCTGTGACCCACGGGGTCACAGACTCCTCAAACCCCTATGCGTTTTCAGGGTGCATGGCATCTCTTGATGTGCCTTTCATTGCACCCGAAATCCTTCAGAACCAGAAGAGATGGTGGCTGGACTCCCCCATCTGTCTTTTTGTGCTTCCTGGGCTCCCGGCGTGAGTTCTGGGGCACCCTGGACCCCTTGGTGTGCCTCTCTCCGCATCCCTGGAGCCCTGAGCGTCCCTCTGAGGGCACCCCAAGCCCCTGGTGTCCATTCCGGGACGCCCCTACACCTTGGTTTGCTTTCTGGTGTGCCCAGTCCCCCCGTGCGTGTCTTTTGGTGTGCCCAGGACCCCTGCGTGTGCCTCTGGGGTCTCCCCGCACCCCTCAACGTGCCTTCCAGGGTGCACGGCATCTCTGCATGTGATTTTCAGTGTGTCACAGCCCTAGGATGTGCCTTTTGTCTTGTCCCCACATCCCACAGTGCGCACGTCAGCACTGCCTGAGCTTCACATTGTGCACAGCCGCAAAGTCTGTGGGAAACCTGCCCAAAGCCATGGCTTTGACCCAGCTGCAAAGGAGTTAGAGGGAGCTCTGAAAACATGCCAAACGTCGATGGCGAAAAGCATTAGGCAGGATCCCTGTCTCATCCATGTCTCAGAGCAGGTCTTCGAAGAACCTCATGACCCTTCTCCTTCCTCGGCACACCAGGATGCTGATCTTCCTGAATAAAAATTCAAAGTCCTTGCCTTCGGTCAAGGCCTGCAGAATGACTTTCATGGTCGCCTTGACGCACGTCAGCACCTTCTCCTCAGGTGCCGCTTGCCGGAGCCCATGGAAATCTCAGCCCGGGCATCAGAGATTTCCTGTCTACCCTCTGCACTGCAGCACGTCTGCAGAAATCGGCGGAGGCATGCCCAAAGCCCAGGCCCTGAACCCTGCTGAAGCTCGGCCCTGCCAAGCTGCAAGGAAAGCCCCGGCGGCAGAGAAGCCCTCGGAGGGAGCACAACAGGGGCTCCCCTGGCAGGGCCAGCACCACGGGACGGAGTGCAGCAGCCCAGGCATGGGGATATGGGCTTGGCTTCTGGGAAGGTCAGAGCTGTCCATGACGGATCAAGGATACCCCTGGACGACCAGGGTAACACCAGTATCCCTGTGTTGGGTTTGCATGGCAAGGTTTTGGTAGCAGGGGGGGCTACAGGGGTGGCTTCTGTGAGAAGCTGCTAGAAGCTTCCCCTGTGTCTGATAGAGCCAATGCCAGCCAGCTCTAAGACGGGCCCGCCGCTGGCCAAGCCCAAGCCAATCAGCGCCTCTGTGATAACATAGTTAAGAAGGAAAAAAAAACAGTTAGAGAGAGCTTTTGCAGCTGGAGAGAGGAGTGAGAAGATGTAAGAAACTCTGCAGACACCAAGGTCAGTGCAAAAGGAGGGGGAGGAGGTGCTCCAGGCGCCGGAGCAGAGATCCACCTGCAGCCCGTGGTGAAGACCATGGTGAAGCAGGCTATCCCCCTGCAGCCCATGGAGGAAGGATGAGGGGGTGTAGAGATTCTACCTGCAGCCCGTGGAGGACCCCACGCCAGAGCAGGTGGAGGCACCTGAAGGAGGCTGTGGCCCATGGGAAGCCCATGCTGGAGCAAGCTCCTGGCAGGACTTGTGGACCCGTGGAGAGAGGAGCCCACGCCAGAGCAGGTTTGCTGGCAGGACTTGTGACCCCGTGGGGGACCCCACGCTGGAGCAGTTTGCTCCTGAAGGTCTGCACCCCATGGGAGAGACCCACGCTGGAGTAGTTCATGAAGGACTGTAGCCCGTGGGAGAGACTCACATTGGAGAAGTTCGTGAAGGACTGTCTCCCGTGAGAGGGACTCCATGCTGGAGCAGTGGAACGATGAGAGGAGTCCTCCCCCTGAGGATGAAGAAGTGGCACCGTGTGATGAACTGACCGCAACCCCCATTCCCCGTCCCCCTGTGCTGCTGAGGGGGGCAGAGGTTGAAGCCGGGAGTGAAGTTGAACCCGGGAAGATGGGAGGGGTGGGGGCAGGTGTTTTAAGATTTTATTTCTCATTCCTCTACTGTTTTGCTTAGTGATAAATTAGATGAATCTCCTAAGTTCAGTCTGTTTTGCTCGTGATGACAATTAGTGAGTGATCTCTCCCTGTCCTTATCTCGACCCACAAGCTTTTCGTTACACTTCTTCTCCCCTGCCTAGTGAATGAGGGGAGTGAGAGAGCGGCTCTGGTGGGCACCTGGCCCCCAGCCAGGGTCAACTCACCACAATCCCAAACCAATGCTGACACATCTCTGACACCCTCCTGGCGTCGCCTGGCGTCACAGCTCAGTAACTGCCGCAGGACTCACTCCAGGGACGGCTGGGCCCAGAGACAAGGTGCTCTTGGGTCACCAGCTCCCGGAAACGGGATCGCGAATGCCGCGACCCGCTCTCAGCGCCAGGCGGAGCAACTGAAGGAAGGCCTGAGCCCCGCCCCGCTTCCGCTTCCGGCCCCGCTGGGGGGGGGCTTCCTGTGCCACTTCCGCTTCCGGGAGAGGCGGCCGCGATGGCGGTGCTGGCGTCCAACCCCAACAACCCCGTGGTCTTCTTCGATGTCACCATCGGCGGGCAGGTGGGCGAAGGCGCTGCCGCTCCCCGGCCCCGGGGTTGCGGGCTGCACCGGGAGGGGAGGGGAGGGGAGAGGAGGGGAAGGGAAGGGGAAGGGGAAGGGGAAGGGAAGACGGCAGCCAGCCAGCCAGCCAGCCAGACTTGAGGGGAGCACTGCGGGGGAGGTGGTAAGGGGGCAGCGGGTGGGGGGCACCCAGGGGTGCTCCGGGAGGGTTTTGTCAGGGGTGCACGGCGGGGGGGCCTGCAGGGCTTGGTGGGGGTGTAGGAGCGCAATGGGGGTGCAGCGGAGGGGGGGATCAAGGGCGCATCGTGGGGTTTGCAGGGTCGCAACAAAGCGCTTGGAGGGCGCAGCGGGAGTTGCAGGGGAGCAGTGGGGCTGTAGGGTTACGGGGCGCGTTGGGGAGGGTGCAGGGTTGCATCAGGAGGGATGGGGGATGCAGCAGGAGGGTGAATTTGGGGAGTTCCCTGGGTGCGGAGATGGGGGGGCGGGTGTGTGCGAGCGGGGCGTGGAAGGGTGATCTGGTCACTGCCTCCCCAGGAGGTCGGCCGCATGAAGATCGAGCTGTTTGCCGACGTTGTACCCAAAACGGCGGAGAACTTCAGGTAAGGAGCAGCCGGCATTCCTGCAGCGCTGCCTGGACCCGGGCTGCAAAGGCTTCACGGTGCGGGGATGTCTCCGGTGGCAGAGTGCCCACCTGCCTCCCAGAACCGCTGCGCCTGCCTTGCTCCTCTCTCTGTTCCTAGAGGGATGTGACCGTGCAGCATCCTGATCCCTCAGGGGAACCCATCTGCCTGGAGGGTGAAGGACTGCAGTCCCTCTCTGCTCCCACCGTGGAGCTTCTGATACGCTTGGTGCATTTATAAAAGGCAGTACCTTAATGCCACGTTAGAGCTCTCCGCCACTGGCGGAAGGATGTCCTGCTTCCACGGGAGAAATGGATATATCCTGTTCTCTGTGAAACACAGTGCCTGCTCCGCGTTCAGTCTCATACAACCTCGGTGTTAAATATCTGACCTCCTGAACCCCAGAAAGCATGCAAGTCTGTTTTGAAGCAGAAGTGGGAAGGAGTTACTGCCGGTTCCCGCTTCACTGGGGATATCCCGGGTGCAGTAAGGAAAATCCTGCACAAGAGTCAGTGCGTGTTGGCTGAAAGCTGCCCTCTTTGTCCTCAGAGTTCACATGTGGCTCACGCTCTGCTCTTTTTTTTGTTTGTTTTTGGGGTTTTTTGTTTTATTTTGTTTTGTTTTTGTTTTCCAGGCAGTTTTGTACGGGTGAATTCAGGTAAGTGGGTTACAGTGTCCTTTTAAGTTACCTTCTCAGAGAAACAGGGCCGGGTGAGTAGGAAGAAGGCTCACTTGGAAGTTTTCCTTACTGTACCAGTACAAAAGGAAAGAGTTACGGAAGTCTGCTCTGAAGAAGTTGTGAGAGGCTCAGTCGGTCGCTGAGATCGCAGACTTTCCCTTTTGGGCACGACTGTGTTCATGGTCAGGTTGCTCTAAAAAGCCCTGTCTGCAACTCCCACCTGCTCGTGCTGCAAATTGCAGTGGGATCCCGTAAAGATGACGGGATGGATGTTGTAGGGAACCGTGTCCTTTAACGGGCAGAGCCCACTCGAGGTTTCCCTTGGCCTCTGACAGCACCAGCTGAGAGCCAGGCTCCAGCGCTCGGTTGTACGAGCTCAAGGCAGCTCCTAACGTGTAGGGCTGAACTCCAGGGAGGGTTTTGTGTTGGCATATCCAGTAAGCTGCAATGATTTTCCTTTTTATTTCCTTGCAGGAAAGATGGTGTCCCTATAGGTTATAAAGGCAGCACTTTCCACAGGTAATTCATCCGCTTTTATTTAGGCGCTTCAATAGCAATCTGAGCTAGATGTGGTGTTGAGACCTGCCTCGAAGGCATTCGTGGTCTGAGAGGTGCTTGTAGGTCACAGCTGACATTGTCCTCCTGTAGCTTTGGGGGATCCGGGGGTGCTGTCAGATGTGTGCGCTGGGCTCACTGGGAGGGATCCCCCGTCCCTGGTGTGCCAGGTCAGAGATCATTTCCTGGCATCTGTCACCTAATTACGATCCCTGGTCCGACAGCGATGGGTCCCAAATCACCTGATGGCAACCAGTCGTTGATATTTATTGTAGATTTTAGACTGTAGCATATAGACCCTGATACCTTTTGTTGTGCTGCGAGGCAGAACTCCTTTTTATTGCACATTAAGCTGCCTGAGGCGTTTTTCTACTGAGAACTAAGTATTGTTTTACCTCCTTAGGGTAATAAAGGATTTCATGATCCAAGGAGGGGACTTTGTAAACGTATGTACTCCTTTTGTACTTTTCCTAGGTGGTATAATACGCGACTGTTTCCAAGGGTCCATGCTGATTTGTGGGATCTGTGGGCTCTCTTTTTGAGGTACCCAGTAGTAACTGGAGGTTTCCTCATAGAGTTGCTGCCGTCTTCCTGCACCAGACTATAATGTACTTGAAAACAAATCTGGAGTCTTGGGGTGAACGTGCCTTCTCCTTCCCCAGATATCTCCTCTCTAAAAACAGCACGGCAGTACAGCTAGAGGCTTTTCAAACTTGCAAAGATTTTTTTTTTTTTCCCCCTGTCATTCCTTCCCCCTTCTCCTGTCGCCCCAAACGAGAAACCCTGTGAATTTCTATTAGCTTTGTGGAGAGAGACCCTAAGTAGAGAACCAAGTATCTAGTGCAAGAGAGAGTTGAAATCAAAATTAGTTCTTTGTTAGTGAATTGTCTCAGAATAGAAGTGACCTTGTGGCCGCAGTGGTGGTCAGGCTCTGACTCGGGGATAAGCAGAGTATGTGGGGAAGGCTGGAGGACCACAGGGTCTCTTCACTGTCCTAGGACCCAGTAAAATCATTTCATTTCTGGAAGTGTTTCAAAATATGAGGGGGGTGAAAAAGCTAATGGTGTTAATTGTGATGCTGCTCAATTGTCTAGTGAGGATATATCGAGCCGTAGCCCTGTATGTAGTACCAAATCTATTATTCGGAGGGTTTCATTACTTCCGCTGAAGCTCAACAAGCATTACAGATCGCACCAGTATGCGTAATATATAAGTTACATTTATTACAAAGCCACTTGGGGAGCAAGAACGGTCACACTGACCCGCAGGGCAGGGTATATGTTCCTGTCTCAGAGCTGACAGATGAAGTAAACCACGGAGAATAGGAGGAGAAGAAGCGAGGGCTAGGCAAGCAGAGCAAAAGACGTGGAGCTGCACATGGTATGCTAACGGCGTCTTGTTTACCTGTTAATTTGGCCTGATAAAGATGTATCTGTTAAGTAGAAAGGCAATGAAGGGAGACAGGTTGCAGCAAGGCAGAAGAAAGGGTACTGAAGTGACACAGAAAGGGAAAATCAACAGAGAAATGGACACAGAAAGGGAAATTACTGTCAGAATGGTCAATTTAACTGAGCATGCCAGGGACACCTGTTTGCATTGCTTCTGCAGCTTTCCCTGGAGGGTTCCTCGCTGCAGCATCTTTAAGGCCATTCTATTGAAGGGTCCTTGCTCGGTCCTTTTGGCATCATACGGAGTGTCTCTGCAGCGCTGGACCAAAGGGCAGGGTGGCCTTTCAGCGGTCCCACAGGTTACGTGTCTCAACGTGAGCCACGCGTCAGGCTTCCGCAAAGTTCCAAACTCGCAAGCGGTCAAAGCTTGCAGTCTGCAGCTGTTACGGGCCTTGCTGCTTTCGTTTATCAGCGTCTTGAGATCCGAGTGCTAGGGCTTGTAGTAAGGACAAGGCGTCTCAACTTGGTAGCAAGTACAGCAAAAATTAGAAACTCTGTATTTTAGAAACTGTCCTTGCTGAACAGAGAAATGTCTTCCCGGTTTCCAGTAAAGTCAGCGTACCGTCAGCCAACTTTTTCCACACAAGCACTTCTGCTTTCCTTGTCACACCAGCCCACCCTTCCACGTCCCCAGCCTTTACCCTGCCAAGTGCAAGCGATCTATAGGCTCCGTCTCACTCTGGGAGGCCTGGACTTAATCCTTACCATCTCCACGGGTTTCTGCCAACATATGGATGGCAAACGATGTTCTGTGTAGTTAGAAACCAGTTGCTGTTCCTCTTCAGCAATGAAACATCTGACTGTGTTGGCTGCTGGTGTATATAAATGGCAGTAGAGCGTCAGTTTTGGGCTGAGTGTAACCCTGTCCCTTTGCTTGGGGGTTTTAAATTTAATTTTTAAAGGGAACTGTTCTGTAGCAATTGCTGTGGCTGACTGGGCACCTCTCTCGCACAGGGAGACGGCACTGGAGTAGCCAGTATATATAGGGGTCCTTTTGCAGATGAAAACTTCAAGCTGAAACACTCTGCTCCTGGGCTGCTCTCTATGGTGAGTATAAAATAAAGACGTTCTAAGACTAAGAAGCTTTTGGTTCTTTCTCCGTACCCTTTTCCTGAGTGTATAAATTATTTGCCAGACAACAGAAATCTCCACCATTGGATACAAGGTCTGAAAGACCTGCTTTGTAACTACGAGTCAGAAGGCTACTCGTGGGTTAATGTGTTGAGTACCACAGAAGTCCTGATCCTGCAGCATCCTTTCTTTGTTACCTGTTGGAGTGCTGGGGCAGGCTTTGATCAGCTTTCAGAATAGCTCGATTCTTACAGTTTTCATACAGTGGCCAGTGGTGGTGGGGTTTTGGGTTTTTTTTCTTCCCTCGTACTGTTATCAAACACTGACCTCAGCAAGGGTGAAACAAAGAGATTTGGGAGTTTCAAAGCCCTAGCAGCGTTACCATGGTATCTTTTATAACATAGGCTTCCTGCTCAACATTGTAGGTAAAACTGCAACCGTTGCATGTTGCCTGATAGGAACAATACGCTGACTTTTGCAATAGAGGGCAAGTGGAGCCGGTGCTTCAGTGTTCCTACCCACAACTGCTTCTTCCCCAGCTTTTTCAGCTGCCCTGCCCTTAAAACCACTTGCTTTGGGCATTCACCATTTGGATTAGCTATTCATCCAGTTCAAAACATGGCCCAGAAAGGTGTCATGACACAGCTAAGTGTCCCGTGGTGCAGGAGAAGGGATCCAAGCTGGTATTGCAGCTTCGTGTTAAAGTGGTGTGGCTCTGGAGTCGTTCTGCTGGGCCAAACCATGGTCCATCCCAGCTGGATCCTTCCAAAGCTGGTTGGCGATAAGTAAAAATCCGATGTGACCGTGTCCTGTGCAGTCGTGCGGCTGCAAAACTTGCCCAGTTCATTGTCAGCCCAGAAACAGGCTTTAGTAGCTCCTGGTTGTCAGTAGAGCTTTGAAAAATTGAAATGGACTTAAGCGTTGCAGGGATGTTTTCTTAGCAGAGCGCAAATGCTCTGGGTGTTGTGCTTGGGTATGAATTAAATTTCACGTCTGCATGACACCGTTGCTGTGAACCCTGTGCCAATATGATCGTTACCTTTCTCATCCTGATCATCAGAACAGACCCCTTTTTTTTGTTGTTGTTGTTTTGAGGAAACCTTTCAAATAGCAGAAATCAGCTGCTTTTTTTTCCCCTGCCCTGCTTCCTGGCTTTCAGTTTTCCCCAGGACAATACTGCAGCAGTAAGTACTCATCACCAAAACGTTCAGCCTGTTTTCAGGAGCGTGCTCTAGAGCCCCGATTTCAGCGCAGTCTTGTGCTGAATGTGCCTTCGTAGAAGTATAATAAAAAGTTGGTGGCGTGGCTCTTGCGTGTGCTGGCACGGCCAGACTCGGTGGTGTGCCACATCCCAGCACAGGGAACTCTCCTGCAGATGTTTATCTTGCTTCCTTTGGTTTGTGTAGCAATAAGCTAAAAATAAGCTAGGCTAGGTCTAGAGCAACAGCTCTTTCCTACGTGAGATGCTCTGCCTTCAGTTTTGGGAAGTCTTCATTTGTACACTTTTCGTATCTTGCCATTCTCAACCCCCAGGCAAACAGTGGTCCAAGTACCAACGGCTGTCAGTTTTTCATTACGTGCTCCAAATGTGACTGGCTGGATGGAAAACACGTTGTTTTTGGTGAGTACCTGCGGCGGAGGCCTGGCATACCAGCTCACGGACACTCCCTGTGGCGCAGCTGCTAAAATAAACAGCCACGAACTGCTTGCTCTTCCCCCCTGGCTTGTGCCAGCAGAGGTGTCTGTGCAGCCAGATACCGAGATGGATCACTGTGGAAATGAAACATTTTTTTCCCAGGTTAGCTTCAATCCGGATCAGTTCCTTGATCGGTGTATCGTGTTACTACGTAAATCCTTGCGCCAGTGCAGAAGGGACAGACGGATGAGCGAAGGAATACCTTTCTTCTCCACTGTCAGAGAGTAGGACTGAGCTTTCAGCTCAGTTTTTAGATCTTTGAGTTTTTAGATAGCAGATGTGGTTTCATGGAATTCCTGACTGTTCACGTGCTGCCGCTTGAGCTGTAGGATTTCAAGGCCAGCCTTTAAGCTGATAGCCTACTTACTGCTTCCTCCAGTTCTTAAGTAACATGGATACCGTTCATTGCCGTTTTTGCATCATTACAAAGGTTGCGTTGATAGCGTTCACGCTGTATTCTTGCACAGCTGGTGGAGGTAGGTCTCCAAACATGCCACCCCTGCGATGGGAAAATGCCCTTAATCTGTTCAGAATGTGGGAAATGTTTTAAGAGGGACTGTTTCCTTTATCAGTTTAGAGATCGGTAAGAAACCCCAAAGTGCCCGATAGCTATACGCTGCACGAGACTTTTCAGGAGGGACAAAAATGCGTGTACCTGTGATGAGTGGGGGGTGAAAACCAGCCCCATTGAAGTGGATGCTTTTTCTCCTTCTAGGTAAAATTGTCGATGGGCTGTTGGTGATGAGAAAAATTGAAGTAAGTCGAACTTGCCTATTCCTCTGTGAATGTCCACGTTGGAAAATCATGTAGAGGATTACCAAGGGTTGTTCTGTTCTCTCCTGCTGTCTGTTTACAGGATAGCAGGGAATACCAGTGTTGATAACTGGTATTATTGGTGGTCATCATTATAAAATAGCAGGAAATCTGTTGAGGCAAAGGCTGTCATATAGATTGACTTTAGAAATGCTATGCGCTCATGGTTGCTGGTTAGTCTTTGAGCGGGGATTGTGTTCTTGTGGCTTTATTTGCAATGCTTTGCATTTGTTCAGGAAGCAGAATCGAAAATCTGTTCCATCAGCAGCTCAGACAAGAGTGTAACGCAGATCACTTCTGTGCCATTGCCTGGGATTATTCAGTGGGTGCTAAATCATCAGTTCTGCTGGTCTGTCATCAGCATGTTTAATAAGAAAAATTAAGCGAATCTTCTGATGGGCTTCCAGGAGCCGAAGATAAATATGCTCGGGGGGTGGGGTGGTCGCTGCCAACGTTGTGACTGGGTGTGACGGCAGGATAATGAGTAGATTTAACAAATAACAGTGGGTTCTTCGAGACTGCCGAAGCTAACTTCATGGCACGCGCCTGGGATAATGTGCACAAGGGCCTTTGCCGTGAGAGAACCTAACAAGTGGGGCAAACACAGAGCTGACAGCTGCTTGGTGTTGAGAAAAGGTGACGTGCAGGGAACCGTACAGCACGATACAATCCATGTGTTGGCAGTCCTCTTCGCCAGAAGCGCTGGTGGAAGGGTTGGGGTGTGCCTGCTTTGTGCGTGGCTGCAGCGAGGGGCAAATTAAAGGGAAGGAGTAAGAGACTCATGGAAGAGCAGCCGAGTCCAGCAGAACGAGAGGTTCAGAACGGGGGTTGCTTTGTGACTCTCTGGTACTTGGATTCCCCTTCTGTACAAATACAAGTTTGCTTTGCTTGTTGCAGCCGTAATGAGTAATTTTAAAGATTTCAGCCAGAGCAGCCTCCAGTGACACGATGCCTGCTGTATCTCACCAGGAGCTCTCCAGTTTTTGCTCTGTTCCTTCCCTCCCGTTCAAAGCCGTCTGGTCTGTATCCCGAACCTCCGCGCAGAGAGAGAGTTCACGGGCTTGCGGCCGGGTCTGTTGCTAAAATAAGTGATGGTGCTTCTGTGTTACTCAGAGCTGCGTCTAGATTTGCCTGTTCCTGATGTTGCACAGACACCTCGTAGCCAGTCTTCAAGTACCTGTCACTCCCTGGATTTGCTGTGCTTTTATAAGGTTTAACGTTATATATTTGTTCGTCCCCCAGAATGTGCCTACGGGTCCAAATAACAAACCCAAGCTGCCAGTTGTGATCTCTCAGTGTGGGGAAATGTAAACCAATGAAACAGAAACATGGTAAGTCTCAGTCTTCACAGGCACCCAGTGCAACTGAACGTTGGGCTGCTCTGCTCCGTGCTTTTCTCTTGACTTACTTTCACATTCATTCGAGTCTGCAGAGAGCTGACTCAGCTCAGTGAAACACCAGAAGATGCTTCTCTAACAGCGTTAGTGTTTTGCCAGCTCAACTCCCTGAACTGGCTTCCCTCCGAGCTACACAAGCATCAAAGGCAGCGCTAGAGGGACAAGATTTTGCAGCTGCCATCAAGGGGAAGTTGGGGTTGTGGGAGCTGTGCCTCGGATGGGGTGAGGCTGCCTTGGGGCCGAGGGGCGTTAGAAACCAGCGGATGAAAGGGAACGGCAGCAGGAATCCAGCTGGTATTGCCCAGACGGTCTGGGGGGTGGGATGGGAGGCTTTGCTTTCACCTGCGGGTTGGTGAACTCTGCGATGGCTCCAGAAAGCAGAGCATCCATGTGCGGGGCAGGCGGGGATCAAGAAGAGAAGAGGAGGAAGAGAGGACTTGAGCCTCCTTGCTCAGTACAGCCACAGGAGTGCCACCACTGAAGGGCCAAGGAATTACCATGTTACATAGTCTTACTTTTACTCCAAAAAATAGCACCGTCCTCATCCGAAGGGAGATGTTTCCAGCATTTTATGATTACTCAGGCTTCATTTTGGTTAATCAATAGGCTCAAGATAGAGCTCAGGCTAACGTACAGTATTCTGTTTCCATTTGTCCGCCCACTTCACGGTAAAAACCACAAGCGTTTAAACAAATCTGTCTCGATTTCAATGTGTCGGGCTGCAGCTTGTCAAAAATCTGCTGTATTAGCCTTTTGGTTGCCGATTTTTCAAATTTCAGCAGGCAGGCAGGCACTGGCAAAAGCAAATCCCCACAATTTTTGACCTTCCATTGAATGATTTCCAGAGACATCTGGAACTGCCCACAGACGTGTCCCCACTTCCATAATAAAGGCTTTCAGCTCTGCAGCACTTCAGATTCTTGGGAGCTCCTCCTGTTTGATGAAGGGACAACAGGGAATGGAATCATTCTTTCCTTTCCCTGGTACTTCTGGTGGCATTTATGGGCTTTTGAAGATAGGGACGATCTTGTTAATAGGCTTTTCTGGCAGACCCGTGCTGATGGGTCAGGTCCCCTTTAGGGTTGTCCTCAGCAACTTCGTTGATCCTTTCTGTTTGGAGTACGTGTTCTCTGGGCAGCGTCCAACTTGAGACTGGAAGTTTTTCATTTCTGGGTATGAGGCTGGTGCCACCTTCCTTACTTCCCAGCCAGGTCTTAGGAACTGTCTGCACCCTGCTGCCCCTCAGCTGCCTGTAGACAAGAACAGCGTTCATCTCGCCCAATGTCAGACAGTGAAATCCGTTACTTGTCCAGATCCTTGAAAATCAGCCAGGAGAAACAGGCACTGCTGGTTTTAAGTTTGGAGATAGTTGCAGATGCCTGGTGTGGAGACCCGGGAGGACTCCGGAGTTCTCTAGCTCAGGGTTGACGAGAGCTGGTGCATGCAGCAAGTAGCGCTCGCTTGAAAATCGCTGTAGCGGCACCCAGTGTCACTGCACAGTCTTGCTGTTGTGGGATGAGTTGGGAATGGCTGTCCGGCAATTTGGACCTGTTTCTTCTTCGTTTCAGTGTTCCTCCACCGGTGGTTAGGCTGTGCTGGCTCTGTGCAGTTCCAGCTCCAGCCAGTTCCCCCGCTGCCCCAGTCCTCTCCGCAGGCCAGATCCACGCTCTTGACGTCCTCCTGAAATTATTTAATAATTGGCATCTATCTTTTTTTTTTATATATATATATTTTGAAATGTAAATAAAGAGTTTTGTTAAATATGCGTGCAGCGCACATCAGTTCACGTGCGTGGGAACAGGTTCTTCAGGCGAGAAGGGCTGTAGGCTCTTCAGCAACGTGTGTTATCCTAGCCGGTTCAGTAGGGAACATTTACTGTGCGTGGTATTAAGGGGCGTCACTGCTGGCGTTTGCAAAATGGGAAAGAAGGGGTGGAAGGAGCGTGGCAGTGCCGTGTTCCACCAGCTGCTTTTGTGGCAGGTGAATAAGGCTGCCTGGCAGAGGAAATCTCCAGAGGGGGAATCTCCAGAACCTTTCTACGTGCGGCCTTACTGAAGTGCAAGAAATTGGTATGGCACAAAGACTTCCATCGCCATCCGTTTGCTGAGCTCTGACATGAGTTATGTTGTAAGCGAGCGTTTGTAAAACCTCCCCTGGCACCTCACAGCACTAGTCCATTGGGCCGTTACGTGCCATGGGTGTCACAGGACTTCACGTGGGTGCTGTGAGGGTGTTGGAGCAGGGCTTTGGGCTGGGAAGCAGAGAACAATGATGCTGTAGGAGTAGAGACAGGGTTCCTTATCCTGCGTGGTTACAAAGAGTGTAGCTGAGGGTGCAGGTTGATGGGAAAACTGACTTTCCTCTCCCAGAGCAGGGTTGCAAGGATATAAAGAACCTCTCGTGGGCGCTGGGCTGCAGCGTGAGTTTTTTCATCTAGCAGATTAAATGCAAAGGAATTGGGACTGAGTCTGTTCTTTCATGTGTAGGCGCTTCATCCCCTCCGGATGAGGGGAGGGGAGGGTTGAGGATTCCCAGTAGGGTGGAGAAAAACGGGCTGGGAGGGCAGCTGTGAAATAGAGGTGACCAAAAAGAGAGAAAGTTGGCAGCTGGTCCTGCTCAGGAAACATGTCCAGGCGGCCCTTCCCTGCGGGGTTTAGGCAGGAGCTGGGGTTTAGGCAGGAGCTTGGCTCCAGGCAGCTGGAGGGAGCTCTGTGGGCTGGCTGCAGGGCTGAGGTTTGCGGTTCCGGCGGCAGGTACCCAACTTCATCCAACTTTTTCACCAGGGAAACCAGCTTATTTCTGGGCTCAGGCTCAGCAGCACTTTCTCAGCCTGATGTATTAATGCGATCAGCTAGTCTCGCTTCCCACGTAGCAGGGGTCACAGAGCTTCCCCAAATTAATTAACAGCAGCAAATCCATTACAACCTCTTTGACAGTTGTTCCAATGGCTAATTGTATCCCCTTACGTTTTTCTTTGACGCTGAATTTGCAGAGTTTCAGCTTTCCAGCTTATATATCTTCTTGTTCCTTGTCCGCTGGCTGAGTTTCTCATAGACCACATTTTGGGGTTTTATTCCCAGATGATGAAGTTCCCCCTTCGGTTCTGTTGTATGTAGCAAGTCCTGGAATCTCTTGCTGTGGAGCAGATCATGGATCTTCTCTCTCTGAGCTTCAGCGTCTTCCACCACCTGTGGATGCTGCAAGTGGTGACAGTGTTTCTGATTGCCTCTTTGTTCACCTGAGCATCAGATGAGCCTGTGGGCCCTGCAGTGTTGCCCCCCCAAAAGACACCTTTAGCTGTTGAGTGGCCATGACATCTAACAGGCTTCATCACGGAGATTTGAAGTTTTCTCCCCAATTTACTCCCTCTAGGGTCTCTTGCATGGTAGATTCCCTATTTGCCATTCTATTTTAAGATTTGTTTTTCAATTGACTTACTGAGCATCATCCAGTTTTGATATCATTCTAGTTTCTTCATCAAGATCAGAATTCTGATGCAGATCCCTTGTGGGATTATTGTTTTAAAGCTCTTTCCTTTGTTACCCGTGTTGGAGATCTCATGGAAAAGTTACCAAGAGAGCCTGACAAGACCGATGTCTGTAAACCCACATTGGCTGTTGTGGTGGGTTGACCTCGGCCCCATCTGAGCCCCTCACCTGGCCACAGTGTAACATGGGAAACCAGGTCCCTGGCTTCTGTTTTTCACACTAGGATGGGAGGAATCGGCAGTGATTTGTGTGCGATGTTGGAAGGGCTTATCCCAAGGGGATACTCGTTGTTCGCAAAGATGCTGGAGTGATGGGTTTCCCCTGGACCTTCCTTCTGGGGAACCCAGCAGAGATCTTGGATCTCTCTGAGCCGCTGTAAGGTGAAGACACAGGGGATGGAGGCAAGGAGGAGGTGAACGGTGGTCGTTAAAGGGCTCCATCCAGATAAAGAACCCAGCAGAGACGCTTTCCCCGGTGGGGAGAAGGGCTGAGGGCAAGGCGAGCTGCTCCCCACCGCCTCCCCCACCCCTCTGGCACTGGCAGAGAAGCTCCTTTGGGAAGGCAGGATGGGATGCTTAGGAAAAGACTAATTAAAGACAAGACTTTTAAGAGATCTCTGACCCGGGGCTACAGCCTGGCTCTTAAATGGCTCAATTAGGAGGCATTTATCTTGAGTAACTTCCCAGGCAGGTACAAGCAGAGGAGCTCCTTGGGGAGCAATGCAAACGGGGGGGGGCAGGCAGAGCAGAGCCCGGTGGGTCTGCAGGGCGGGGGGGTGGCCCCACATTTCTGTAGGCAAAGCCCAGACCCTTTCCCCTCCTCACCGGGAGGCCTGACACAGGGCTCAGGACCTCTGCGTGCTGCCTGCACCCTGGGCTGGGGGCTTAGGCCAGGCTGCCTGCTCCCCGGCAAGGGGGGGGGGGTAAGACTAGGCTGTCCTGGGGGCTTAGACCAGATCCCCCACCGCACTTCAAGCCCAGCTGCGGTACTTAGGCCGATTCGTTGCCCGCCCGCGCAGCCCTCCCCGCCGTTTCTGCGTTGATGACAGCGCTTCAGCTGCACGGATTACAGACGTTAAGCAGCTCCGCCATGTCTCCAGACCCGTCATTTCCCACCGTTAATTAACACTCGCCGGCTCCTTCCGATCATTATTTTTCATAATGGGAGCCGCGCGCCCGGGGGGGTGCTATACCCAGCCCTCGTAACGGGGCCGGAGGCGGGGGCTGCCCGCACGATCGCTCTGCCCCGCGTCTCGAGAGAGAGAGGAAACGCCGGCAGCGCGTCCCGGTAATACCGGGCCGGGGGCGACCGCTCAACTGGGGTGAGAGGGATCGAGAGGGCCCGGCGGGAGGACTCGGGGGGTCGCGGTGCCCCCGGGGCGGGGGGGGAAACCACACGACGGGACGGACGGCACGGAGCGGCCCCAGCAGCCGCCGCCACATGGTCGCGGGCACTTCCCCGGTCGGGCCCGTTGGGGGCGGGAGTGGCGGCGGCGGCCAATCAGGGGGCGGGGGCGAGGACTCCGGGATAGGCCGGTAAGAGGAGAGCCTGGTAGCCGCGGCCTCAGCAACCAATGGGCGCGCGTTTCTGAGGAAAGGCAGGTGTTCCTGCCAATAGGCGTTCCGCGAGGGGTGGTGGCCGGGAGTGGAAGAGCCAATAGGTTCGCTCGCCGCTTAACGGGCGGGCCGAACGGCGAATAGCGTCGCGTGCGGGCGGGGCGCGCGGAGTGGCTAGCCGGTGCGGGCCGCCATTGTGGCCAGTTCGATCGGTATCGGGAGCGGAGAGCGGAGCTCAGCGAGCCCGGAGCAGGGAGCAGCCCCCCCCACGGCCGGCCTCAGTCACCATCACACCGCGGGAGGCGGCGCAAACAGCCAGTCACCACCACCGTCCGCACCGAACAGCCGCCGCCATGAGCAGCGAGGCCGAGACCCAGCCGCCCGCCGCCCCCGTCCCCGCGGCGGCCCCCGCCGCCCCCGCCGACTCCAAGCCTAACGGCGGGACCGGGAACGGGGGCAGCGGCCTGGCCTCGGCGGCGCCTCCCGCCGGCGGGGACAAGAAGGTCATCGGTGAGGGGAGGGGGTGTCCGCGGCGGTTGGGAGGCCTCGGCGGCGGCGCGAGCTTTACCCCCACCACCCCCCCCCCCGCCATCGCCGAGGGGCGGCGCGAGCTCCCCCTCACTGAGGGGCGGCGCGCGCCGCTTCCTCCTCCTCCTCGCGGCGCGCGCGCCCCCTCGCTCGCGCCCGCGGCGGCCGTTGGGCGCCCTCCCCCGCCCCCCCCCTCCCGCGCGCGCCGCCGGGCCCCGCGTGTCGGCGGGTGGGGGCGGGGCGGCTCAAAATGTCCGCCACGCGGGGCCTTTGTGTGCGCCGCCCCGCCACGTGCCGCCCTGACGCCGCTGCTTCTCTCCCTCTTCCCCCCCTCCTTCCCCCCCCCCCAGCAACGAAGGTTTTGGGAACAGTGAAATGGTTCAACGTGAGGAACGGTTACGGCTTCATCAACAGGTGAGGGCCCGGCGGGGGGAGGGGGGCGGCTGGGCTCGGGCCTGGCGGACGTCGGAGCCCAGATGGAGCGCGGCTGAGGGTGACATGTGCCGCTGGGAGCGGGGCAGGTGGCCCTGGTCACCGCTGTCACCCTCCGTGGTGACACTTGGCAGGAGAAACTGGTAAGATGTGTCCTGCCCCCGCCCAGGATCCCTTACCGCCAGCTTGTATCCGGTTGGTCTTTTACTGCTGGACTCCTGGCCTTGCTCTCCTAGTGAATTGACTTTCATGGCGGTATTTCTTACGTTAACGTTATTTTTTTCATGGTGGGTTGGGTTTTGGGGGTTGGTTTGTGGGTTGTTGGGGGTTTTTTTTGTTTTTTGCTCTTCAGGGTATAAAAGTCTGCTGATTGTTAGCACACACAAAATATTTGTTTAAACTCCTGCATGAAGTTCAGTCACATGAATGCAAGCACAAATTGCTTTGAGTGCCTGGTAATTAAAAGCGCATTCTGTTGAGGAAACCCTAAATGTACAGGGAAATGAGCAATATGAATATTGGGTTGGGTTTATATTGCAAGACTGGAGTGTGTAAAGGGGTCTCAAGAAACAAGTGCCTAGAAGATTCTTTTAATGACAGTAGTTGGTTTTAAAGAAAAAATTGAAAACTTAAGAGTTGTGTCAGTACTTAAAATTGGCCTATCAGGGAAGCCATCCAGTAGTAGAGGAATCCTGGAATTGCTCTGCAAACCATTTCAAGTGTAGATACTGGTACTTTTAGTGGGCTTTTTATTTAGGTTTGGTTTAAATATTGCTTCTTTTTTTAAACCTATCTGTTACCTTATGACCCAATCTTAAGTGTCTGCCAAGCTCCTTAATTGGTTTTGCCTCTGCAACTTTAAAAACTTGACGCTGAGTCTGCCCGGTTTGTGTTCTTCACGTAGCGTTTTAATGTTAAACGTTGTATAGTCCTCGCTGCTGTAAGCTTTAGCGTCTTTTGGCTTTTGTAAATGCCTATAAAATCATAGGCCACAAACCCTACCTCTAGGGAAGGCTTTTTCCTGTTTCCCTCAGTAGTGGAAATGCTCAGTGATGTGAGTCAAGCAAGGAAGCAACAGCAGCTACTTAAGACATCCGAATGGCTTCCCCAGCCATTAATTTGGCAGCTGTTTAATCCCTGAGGTTGCCATTTTTAATGAGAAACCCAGCGTGATCTCGTGTTATCAAGAGATTAGAGCTGCAGCCTGAGAACCAAACTGGAGGACATTTCCTCAACTCTGGAATCTCTCTGGCTTGCTGCAAGGGAAACTTCGTGGGAGCTCCTGCCCTTGCTTGTCTTTGCTTCAGCCGGGTCTGCTTGCAGCTAAAATTAGCTTTGGAACTAAAATTTAGCTTTGATGTAGGCGCACGTTGACTTCCAGTATTTCCTGTGTTCTTTTAATGTTAAAAGTGTCTTTCTGTTCTGAAGTATTAGTTTGAATTCTGAGTGTCTGTCAATTGTTTCTCACAGTTAGTCAAAATAATAAATGGATATGCAGGCCACTGGCTTGGTCCTCTTACCATAATTGGAGCTGCATGTTGATATCTGGCTTTGTATTTTGTGCTCTGCTGGACGTAACGGTGGTGTTCTTTTCATCTGTCTGCTTGTCTGATGCCTTTTTTTTTTTAATTTTAGGGGTTAAAGATGTTGAGGGGAGAATTGTTTAGTGCAAAGATAAGCTTGTTAGGCCTTGAGTGGGGGTTTCTCTTGTGCCATTTCAAGTTTTCTTTGAGAAAGTGATGGCTATTACTATTACACCATCCAAGCGGCAGTACGCTTGCAGTTTCTAGATGTGCTTGCTGGAAAACACTGTCAGGAACCACATGGCAGGCACTGAGCTTCAACACTGACCAGTGTATTTTTTTAACTAACTGTGCATACACCTTAATTATATCTGTGTAACAGAGTCATTCATTGATCTCAGACATCAATGTTCTCTTAAATGGAAACTGTGTTTTCAAAAGGACTTTAAAAATAAGCACCTGGTATGGTTGCCCAGAATTGAACTTGGGCAAGAGCTGTGGAGCGTCCATGCTTCCAGAGCACAGACGACGAGCACTTCCTACTGCCATTTTTCAGTTGAGAGTGAAGGAATGTGCTAAGCATTTTTTAAATTTTTTTTTTTTTTTTTGACTGGAAACCTGTTCTGGGCTCTTCTGAAGGTTTTCAGCTTTTGGAGCATCTGGTAAGAGATCTTACATTGCGAAGAAGGAAGTATTTAGGCTCAGGCTTTGCAAGGGCTTCTGGATGCTGCATCATGGGGCTCTGGAGATAAGGTGCCTCATGATGGTCAGACCAGCTATGCCATGTTGCCTTTTGACCATCTTTTCCCAGTGACCTTTGAGGCTTGTAGGCATCAGTTCCATGAGGAAACAAAGTGACTTATTTTTACTGGTGCTGACAGAATAGCCATATCTTGGATTTAGTTTTTGGAAAAGTCTCATCATCCTCCTGTTTTAAAGCCAGTAGTGAGGAAGACCTGTCTTTATCTTAAAAGAAGAAAAATAAATTCTGGATTCTGTCACCCATACTTGCAAGCTCTCCAGTTCTGAGCACACTTTCCCACAAGCTTGCTTTGCAATGTCTTTAACCAGTCATTTTAGGAAATGAAAGCCACTTTGCTACTGATTCAAACTGTTCTACAGACTAATGAAACTACCACAGCGAGGTTCAGTCTGTATGTATGGCTGAAAGTTTGTTATGGGTGGTGGAAACGGCATGTACAGCGCTCAAACCAGCACAGAGCCTGTTTCAGCTGTGCCTCTTAATTGCAGAACAGAAACTTTACTGATTTCAGTTGGCACCATATTGTGCTTGTCTAGCCTCATTCGGCATGGTAATGGTGCGAACTGTATCACCATCGTGCTGAAGGACGCTTTTGGATTCTTGTAGGTACAGACTTGAGGTGTTTCCTGATTCCTGTGATGGGAGAAATCCAAACAGACCCCTGTCAGAAATGATTGACCAGTCGCTGTCAGGTGTTTGTTCTTCTGCAGACATCTCCTTCACATCCTAGTGAAGTGTGCAAGAGGGAGCTTTCACATGCGGCTTACTGGACGTCAGTGCGTGCTCTGAACCTTGCATGGACTACCTGACATTCTCTTTGCTTTGAGCAGTAAGCTACTAGGGAACTAGTTGAGAGCAGGTTGAGGAGCTGATGCTGAAAGCTAGTTGTCTTGACAGTTCCCTGTTCTGTCCCCACCCCAAACGATGGAATATTTAAACTGGCCTAACTTAGTGTGTGTTTCATACATGAATTTCCATTTCCTGTTGTCTTGCAGGAATGACACCAAGGAAGATGTGTTTGTCCATCAGGTAAGATTTCCTTGAAACTGAAACATGTTACCTCTCTGAAACTTGCTGTGCATGACCTACATGAGTAGGATTGGAGTTGTGAGAGTGCCTCACGTTTTCCAAGAACTGTTACTTGAACACAAACAACTGTTTCTCACTATTGGATTGCAAGTAGAGCCTGCTTGCAGCTGGGGGTTTTGCACATCCACGTATGTCCATCATGAGGGCAGGAGATATGTGGGGTTGAGCAGGCTGATACTTACAGTGATGGAAATTGCACTGTCTGCAAGTACACTCTTGACTTGAGGATAACCGTTTGAAGCCCAGTTAAGTTGCCTTGTGGATTCATATAGTTGTTAGTAAGCGTATGGAAATAAGGTTAAATGAAAAGCTGGCAGCAGGGAGAGAAACTAATTGGGCTGTAATAGGGCCGAAGTACCAGTGAAGACTTCCTTTTTTGCAAAACTTTTATAGAATTTATGGCTCCAGGCTTTCAATGAAAGCCTGTAAACATTTTAATAGATACTTTTTTTTCAATTAAACAGATACATAGACTTAAATATTGTCGCTGGGGAGCATGTAAACCTCTGGAAACTAGACCAGAGTGAGACTGCACACCACACCTGTGGCTTATTTCATGGAGCAGGTTGGCCTTAGATTAGTCCTTGGTGTCTGACTTGTAAGTCCGTGTGATCAGCAATGTGTTTTTACCCTTTCTGTCTTAGGATCTCTTGTTGTGAAGCAGCCCACAAAGAGTTCTTGGTGGAGTGTGTCTTACATCTGGCATTTAGGAGCCAGTGGATTGTTCTTTTGTTTTAAGTTAGGCATATACTGCTGATGTTGTAAACAAAGGGAGGAAAAAGTAACCCCTGGAAAGTGTTTTGACTTGAGTTTGATTTGCCAGCTCTCAGCTTCTTGCTCGTGCTATGTCTGAATTACCTGTTATTAAAGTGTAGAGGCATTTGTTTATAAAAGGTTATTCTGTAATGGGCAGTGGAGAAAGGCCAAGCAACTCTACTGTGTTTCTGTGTACCGAGGCAGGAATATACACCCTGGAGGAAAGCTTTTTCATTACTCCATTTGCAAGTAGGGTAACCTGTAAGTGACCTTGACTTGATGTCAGATTTCAGGACTTGTCCTGTAACTACTGTCTGTGTTCCTAAAAGCACAGTTTGACAGTGATTTGCTTTAATGAAATAATTTTCATTATAAAACAGTTTTAGAGGTCTAATCTGAAAGAAATCAGCTCCTTTTAGGAGTTACAACTCTGTGTGCTTTTTCCTGTCCCCAATATCAAGCTTGGGTCTCAGGAACAGCTGTTACGCTTGGCTGCTGTTGTAATAAGGCTTCCTGTCTTTTCCTAAAATCTCTGCTTTATAGCCTGAGACTTGTGGGCATGTTTTTTCATAGGTCTTGTTCATTTAGGGGAAAAAAATCTAGTCAAATTCTGTTGCTGGTATTTTTTGTAAAGTTGTTATGCTTGTATTACTGTTCAGTGAGGGTGTTTGATAAGCAGAATGTGGCTGAGGGTGGTGCATATTGAGTATTAACTCATCTGTCAAAAATTTAATCCACTACTGAATAGCACAGAAAATTCAGTATTTTCTAGTAACGTCATTTAATGTGCAGGTACCAATATAAAGGCTTGTCTGGTGCTGATGCCTTAGAAGGGCTAATCCTTGGCGTATCATACACAGCTAGAGTAGATGTGTGATTAATTGGTAAATGCCGTGGCTGAAGCAATGGCATTGGAAGCCTCGGAGAAGGAAAAATCTTCATTTCTGGCCATCGATGTGTTTATGTAGGCTGCTGCACGCTGTAGTGGTGTGGGAAACGGTAGAGGGCTGGAAATCCGAGTGCATGATTGGAAAGGCTGATGTATTGATGTATATAACTCAGAGGAATGTATAAATACTGTGGGGGTGTTTAATGCTAAACTCTGGTTAGGAATACTATGGCCAGTGTGTATTGTGGGTTGGTTTGTTTTTCAAACTGCTTTTTCAGCTAGCAGGCAGCATGTTGATGGACTTTTTCAGTCAATGGTAAAGCTGTTGCACACTTCAAATAGGCCAGAACTATAGTAATACAGGTAAATTTTATGGCTACCTGGATTTTCAGTGTTTTCATTGTTTTTTCAAGAGTACAGGTCTTCCTCCTAAGATATTAAATACTCAAATTCCTTAATCTTAAAAAAAAAAATAGTCTTTAGATATGCTAAGTAGCATTCTCATGCTGTGCCTGTAAATGTAATTCTGCAATGTTATATTGTTAGACTGCCATAAAGAAGAATAACCCCAGGAAGTACCTCCGCAGCGTAGGAGATGGAGAGACCGTGGAATTTGATGTGGTCGAGGGAGAAAAGGTAAATACATTTCTCTGGTGTTAGAGTACGCACGGAAAACATGGTCTGCAGGCTTTGGTGTGGTGCCTGTGGTTTGAGTCGATGCCTGATGACATCCAAGGAGATGAATGGTTTTTCATTGCTTTACAATGTGGATGTAAATAGTTGCTCAGTACTAGATTATATTATGCTGTAAGTGATTTGATGCTGACTGACCTATGGCTATCCCTGCTCTTTAGGGTGCGGAGGCAGCTAATGTTACAGGTCCTGGTGGAGTTCCAGTGCAAGGCAGTAAATACGCAGCAGACCGTAACCATTACAGACGATATCCACGTCGTAGGGGTCCTCCACGCAACTACCAGCAAAACTACCAGAATAGTGAGAGTGGGGAAAAGAATGAAGGAGCAGAGAACATACCAGAAGGTCAAGCCCAGCAACGCCGTCCCTATCGCAGGCGGCGGTACCCACCTTACTATATGCGTAGGCCCTACGGGCGTCGACCACAATATTCCAACCCTCCCGTGCAGGGAGAGATAGTGGAGGTAACGTTTGCTAAACTGGCTTGATTGCTTTGGAGCAGGGTGATGGGATGCAGCTTTTTGCCACTTCTTGTAGATACTGAGGATGGTTTTTGGTAAGGTTTGGCAGTAGGATGAAATGTTGGAGCAGATGTTGATAAGCTGAAGCTTTTAAAAATCCAGAGTGTGTTCGAATTTGTGTAACTTCCTGTATGATTAACTGGATGAAACACACATTCTAATGGTGCGTACTCACGTGCCCCAGGATTGATGTCCACCTTGTTGTGCACCGCAGACTTGACCTGACAGCCCCTTACAGCTGGGCTAGTTGTGGTGTTAATGGGCTTTTGCGTGTGGCTAAGATGGTTTGTTGCCCAATGTCTTCCAGGGTGCTGACAACCAGGGTGCAGGAGAACAAGGCAGACCAGTCAGGCAGAACATGTATCGAGGTTATAGACCACGATTTCGCAGGTATGCTGCAGATCAACTTTTTTTTTTTAACCTTTTAGCAACAGAGACAGAACATGGCGATGGTCAGATGCTGCATTGTTAAAGCCTAGCTTGACTTTCAGGGGTCCTCCTCGTCAAAGACAGCCTAGAGAGGATGGGAACGAAGAAGATAAAGAGAACCAAGGGGATGAGACCCAAAGTCAGCAGCCACCTCAACGTCGGTACCGTCGTAACTTCAACTACCGACGCAGACGCCCAGAGAACCCTAAACCACAAGATGGCAAAGAGACGAAGACAGCCGAACCACCAGCTGAGAACACGTCCGCTCCCGAGGCCGAGCAGGGCGGGGCTGAGTAAATACCGGCTTACCATCTCTACCATCATCCGGGTGCGTGTCCAAAGGTTCTTGACGATACAGTGCGATGAGTGACCTTTTTCTTTTGACGCTTTCCTTTAATTTTTGCCTTACGAAGTTTGGACTATTCTTGTTCAGGTGATCAAATGTGCTGCACTTGTAAGCATGCTCACTAATGTTTGCCAAACTGAGCTGTGAGACTTTGCTGAACAAATGCCGATTAATTGGGAGGGTTCGGTTACCAGGCTTTAATTTTCATTGATGGAGTCACTCCCTAGAATACTGCCAATCTTAAAATCTTGGCTGTGCTCAGCAGTTCAGCTCACGACAGTCCTCGTCCACCCAGAAATAGTAATTCCAGCAGTGCTGGTATTGTGGCTTGAGAGTAGCTAGGGGAAACACTCAGCTCTGCAAGTGTCTGACTGTTGAGGTCCTGCAGTGCTGGTGTGGACCGTGTAAAGGTCCATCTTAAAATGTTCTTTCGTGGCAAGGTAGACTGGCTGTGATTTGGCGCTTGCTTGGTGCTGTCTTCTGATGGCCAGTTTTGCTAATTTGGCAGTATTTTCATTGCTAGGTCTTTCTACTTGCTCTGCTTTTTTCTGGCACCTCCTTGTTGGTTCTTCCTCTCTCTCCTCTGTTTCCTCTTGCTCCTTGCCTGGAGGGCAGGCAAAGACAAAGGGGCGTTTAGGCTCTGGTGGGAGTGGTGACAGTAACGGTGACATTAATGGGATGAACAGGGAATGCAGGAGCTGGCTGTGGCGAGTAGCTTGGTGCTGGCAGTAGCCGCAGACGCCTCCCAGCTCTGAGTGCTGAGGGACTTGTTCTTCAAGGGCTGGGGTGCCGCGGGATTCCTCATGCAGTTGGATGATTTGATGCCTCTTCAGGCTTCACCGCAGCGTTTTCTGTGTGCTTGCGAACCTGTTTTATCCTGGTGTTCATCTTAATGGTTAACACAAACCAAATGAATTCTTAACATCACAGGCTTTGAGAAACCCCAAGAGGACGTTGGGTTGCTCTTTGTGTCTGTTGATGATATTGGGGAATGAGAGTTGTGGTTTCTGTGGTCTGGGCAGTGGCTTGCTGAAGCCATGCTGCCTGTTAGGCACAGGTAGAAATTGCTCTTCAGCCGCCTTCTGGAGATCTTCAGTGGCCCTCAGGCCTTCCTGGGGGTTGCTCAGGGTTCTCCAGCTGCGTTTCCAGCTGTGTGTCCGCAGGGCCCAGTGTGAGCAGCGCTCCCCAGGAGGCTGTCGCTGGCGCAGGTGGGACTCCTTTGCATTCAGATTTAGTGTCTTCTCCTTCGGTAGTCCTGTGCCTGTTTTGGTCACTGGGAGTGGGCTGGTGGTGGGGGCGTGGTGGACAAAACACCTTTGTAAACCTCTGACCCTTGTCTGATCATCCTCTTTGTTCTCTTTTTCAGTTTAGTCATCAAAGAAAAGACTTAAGAAATGAAGAAGAAAAGAAAATGAAATTCCAGCAATAAGAAATGAACAAAAGAATTGGAACTGAAGACCTTAAGTGCTTGCTTTTTGCTGTTGACCAGATTACTAGAACTATCTGCATTATCTATGCAGCATGGGGTTTTTATTATTTTTACCTAAAGAAGTCTCCTTTTGGAAACGATAAACACGTTTTTTAAAAGCCTGTTTTTTCTCAATATACCTTTAAAGGTTTTTAAATTGTTTCATATCTGGTCAAGTTGAGATTTTTAAGAACCTCATTTTTAATTTGTATGAAATATACACCTGATTTTTTCAAGTCAAACTGCAAGCATCTGTTAATAAAGGTCTTAAAGAATTACCTTGTGTGCTTGGCTGTTTTAAACCTACTTCTGGATGTAAAAGGGTTGAAATTCAGTGTCCATAAAAGGTTTGGGGGGGAAAAAAAGACTGCTTTATTTCTTCAGCATACAGACTGTTGGGGTAAAATGCATTAAAAAAAAAAAAGTAATTTAACTGGAGCAGCTCAGCTGTGTCTCTGCTGGAATATGGCTGTCACGAAACTGGGATGGTGTGAGGGTGCCGAAAACGGAGGGGGAAAAAAACCCCCAAAACACCAAACCCCCTAAAAGTTGTTGCTGGAGCTGTACAGAGCACAGCTGCTGTTCTTGACTTGTTACATCACAGGAGTGATGTCCTCACAGCTGAGTCACTGCAAGAGCTGCTGGTGCATGGGATAGGAATCGAGGGGAAAACAGAAAAAGCGGGTTCCTGGCTGGGTTTGAAATCCGGAGCATCCGACAGCAGCTGCATGTTGGAGACCCCAGACCACTGCTTGGCAGTGGTTTGAGCTGTTTTCAGGTGTGGTGGGTTCCTTGTGTCCCTGTGGTGGCTCTGCTGTCCTGTGGGGTGAAGGAGCCTGAGCCCCACCTCGCTGTCATGGAAATGCTGCTCTTTCTAATTGCTCTCCTGTCTGCCCCAGGGCTGTTGCTCGCACTCTAACCCTTCTAGCTGCATCAGCCATCCATCCTTTGGATCACTGCTGTCCTGCTGTTCCACCCAGCCTGTCAGTCGTGCTCTTTATTTCTATCATGCGGCTTCCTTTTGTTTTTTTGGGTTTTTTTAGGTCCTTTCTAAAAAAAAAAAACCCAATGTCATTTAATAAATTACCCTGTGCTAATACCAGTGCCAGACTTGCTGTATCCTGCAGCATGGGAGCAGTCGGCCAGTGGTGTTTCTGTGCAGCACCCACAGCGGGGAGCTGTGCAAGAAAGCAAGAGGTTTCTTTCTGCTGTGGGTGAGACTAGAAATGATGTCATGGAAGGGCCCTTGCAGCCCCTCTGGTTTGGGCTGCGGGTGTTTTGCAGCCTGCCTGGGCTACAGAAGCGACTGCACATCTGTTCCGTTGCGGGGAGTGGCTGTAATGTCTGCTCGGGCTGTGGGCTTGGTCTGCTGCCTTTTGGGGCTGCAAAGCCTGTGCCAGGGAGCTTTCTGCACAGTTTGTGTGCTGATCTCAGGGTGGGAAGCGAGGGATTAAGGACAAAAACTAAGCAGTCATCAATTTTGGGGGGAGTCGATGGTGGTTTTGGGTTCTGGTTTGTTTTTATAATGGTTTGTAAGTGAAGAAAGATGATCATTCACTTGGAAAACAGAATTCCCTTTTCACGTGGACTCGAAACCCACCTTTGCAGGTAGAGCAACTCCACTAGGCTTCAAACTGACCCACCTCCTCCAAAGTTCCTCCGATGATCACCCCATAGTAATGTTAATTAATGCTCCAGGCCATTAGGTGTACCCAGTTTTTAGCTACAAACCTTGTGCTGCCACTTCCAAGTGCAGGGGCAGCTTCCAGCAGCCGGGTGTGTGAGCGACCAGGGCCACCAGCCACGTGGAGTCAGTGTTGCTCCGTGCAGAAAAGGCTTTCCACTAAATTCCTCCCTCAGTGTCCCAACAGCTTCCCCAGGGGACTTGGGGGTGTCTTTTTTGAAAGCAACGCTTTTTTGGGGTTTATTTTTATGAAACCTGGCTGGAAGTGGGAAAAGAAAAAACACCTCCTCTGTGGGTGACTTCTGCAGCACCCTTGCTTTTTTGCAGCTGCTGATGCTCCAGCTCGCATGGACCCTGCAAACA
Source organism: Grus americana (assembly GCF_028858705.1). NCBI lineage: Eukaryota > Metazoa > Chordata > Aves > Gruiformes > Gruidae > Grus > Grus americana. Next base: position 857,193 of record NC_072872.1, on the reverse strand, counting down.
GAGCCTGAAAGCAATTGCAGAGATGTCCCAGTGTAGGTGATGGTGCTTTAATGGGGTCAGGCTGGGGGGGGAGAGCATCCTGCAGTGGGGCCAGGTGTGGGAGGTGCTGCTGCCCATCACACGCGGGAGTCCATGGTGTACATCTTGCCGGTGGCTGTTCGGCCCTGGGGCTGGGGAAGCCTCTGGGGTTGCCAGCTGCTGCTGGAGTCTGGCAGGAGAGAGTTGGGGTTGTGTCACGGCTGGCAGTAGCAGGAGAGGCTCGGGGGTGCCACAGCATGGGGACGTGGCAGGGGTTCACTTCCACCCCGTGAGACCAGGCATAAGGGACAGAGATGATGTCTGGCAAGACATCACCTGCCCCATGGCCCTGATGGTCGGATGGCCAGATTGCCACCGGCATGTCCTTGTAGCCACCAGCTCGGGCTTTGGCTGGTCACAGCTCCAGCACGGCCACTGTCTTGGGTAGACATCAACACACCTTCACCAGGACCTCAAGATCCCACAGATGTGGATGGAGTGTTTCTGCACCCCCTCCCTGCCCTTACGGGGCTTATGGGGTCCTCACTCAGCCCAGTCCTGCCTGGCATGACCCAGCCTCCCCAGCCAAGGGGCACGGGCAAACTGCAAAGGGGTTCCCCTCGATTTGGCTGGACCCAACAAGAAGTCCCTGCACCGTCAGAGCTGGTCCTTCACTCCACATACATCCCTGATCAAAAGCTATTTGAGGTGGGATGGGGTGGGACAGGGCAGACTGACCTGCACAGGCATAGAGGCAGCAGGTCAGCAAGACAGATGCCACGAAGCAGCCCATCGAGCCAGCCATCCCCAGCCAGCACGACCACCCGAAGTCGTAGTGGACTCCCAGAAATATATTGTGTGACACCAGCATGGCCCTCTCCATGTAGACATCCACTGCATACCACACAGAGCCCACAAGACCCAGGATGCCTAGAAGGAACAGGGCCAGTTAAAAAAGAGCCACACAACCCTTTCGACCCCCCACACCTCTGAGGAGGTGCCCCTGGCTCCCGGCATCTCCCCAGCTTCCCATGGGCCACAAGGTCCATCTGGCCCCTGAGCTCTCCCAGCCACGCACTCCCAATGCTGAGGATGACACCGGCCCCGTAGCACATCTTCAGTTTGACATGAGGCTCTTCCTTGAGGAACTTGATGCAGTCAAGCCCAAGGAGCAACGTAGCCAAAGCCAGGCCAGCCAGGAGGTCCGCTGTGATCAGCAGGGTCCGTGTCACCACAATCTTCACTAGGCAGGGAAAAAAAAAAAAAAAACCAAACCAGAAAGGGGACTGAGGAATGGTCAGAGGAACTGGTCTCCCCAGTCCAGATTGCTGCCTGTGTCCCTGCTAGAGTCATCCAGCTCACCGGTGGGCATGTCCATAGGAGATACCTACATCGGGACCCACTAACCCCATGCCTGCCATGTGCTGTAGGCAAGGTGCTCACCAGGCTCATCTGAAATCTTGCAACAGAACTTCATAAGCCCATTATTCGACCAGCTCAAGAAACCAAACGACTTAAGGTGCACCAATCAGCAGCTGGGATGTGGTCACCTACTCAAGACCCTCTTGCACAGGCTTAAACAGAAGATGCTGCTGTCCAGACTGTCTGGTTTTTTCCACCAAGTTGTGTAGTTGGTGTTTTGAACAGCAAATGTCAACACAGCAGTGAAAAATATGAGAGCTGGCACAGGTCACATCACCAGCTGTGTGCAATGTGACTTCTCCCTACAAACCTTTTTCCCCAGAGCAGCACAACAGCCCACTTAGTCTGTGCTGACTTCTTGTTCCCTTCTCCACTGCCCGAATCTGTGTTGACCCATGTCATCACCTCGTACAAGGGTTCTTCTGTGCAGGGCCTGATGTGCCCTGTGCAGGTCAGGAGAAGTCTCCATACCATGATATGACTGTCCACGAGTTGAGGACGCAAGTCCTTGGCCAGTGGGAATGGTCCTCACCCCGGCATGCAACATCCCACCATGCAATGGAGGGCAGGAGCTGCACCTGGGCTTTGTGTGCCAAAACACCTTTGTTGTGAGGTGACACAGCTTCATGGCCTCTCCCCTGCTTGGTGAACCCATGGCAGATCTGGCTGAACCACGGGTTGCTGTTCAGGCTGTGCTGATGGGTCAGGAGACCAAGAGAAGCCCTGGGCCTGCATTGCTAACTGTTGAAGGTCAACCCTTTGGAACGAGGATCATCTTGAAAAGGGAAGAGGAAAAACTTTTAGCTGTGAACTTTAAAAATGCCTCCAGGCCACGCCATCTTACCTGGATGGTCAGCCAAAATGGAGTCATACTGGTCACAGGTCCTGACCCCGTCCTGCATGTTGGTGACACACTCCCTCCAAAGCCCCCGGCATTTGTGACTTACCTGGAAGCAGGAGGAAGACACTCGAGCAAAAAGCACCACAAAGCACCCCAGCTCCCCAGGAATATCCCAGCCCAGCAATGCAGATCTTCAGGCTTTCACCACCACAGCTGGGCATGTCCCAGTGACTCCCTACCCATGCCTTGTTCTCTGTGTCCTCCTTCTGCTCCAGCATTTCTCTCTCTCTCTCTAATCGTCTAACCCTCCAACTCATGCAGAAATCAGGGGGGTTGTCCCACCATGTCCCCTTTCCAAGCCCATAGCCTGTATGGGATGCAACCCCATAGATGTCAAGGCACCCACCTTGCTCCCAGCTGCTAACCTTGAACGTGGTTGCTCTGCTAACCATGAAGATGGTTGCTCTGCTCACCTCCAAGCTGTCATCAGCGTTCACCATCCAGCAGTCGGTGCATGTTGCAAGGAGCAGGAAGAGGGTTGAGAGAAGAGCAAGACCGAATGCTGTCATCTGCAAGGCTGCGCTCATGGGGTTACCTGCAAGGGCATAGAGATGTCTGCCACCTCTGCTCTGGCCACTTCCCAGGTACCTGATCCACCAAGGACAAAGTGCCACCTAGGCCAGGGGGTCCTCTGGATCCCTATGAGTCATCTGGGGCCCATCTCATGGTCCTGAGAGCTGCCAAAGTGCTCTAATACCCTTAGCCGAGGTTGGGCCACCAGGTTTGCATGCAGACATGGCCTTCAGGGGCATATTAAATTTGCAGTGGAGGTATACCCCCATCAGATTGCTCTCTAGATGTCCTCTCTTCCAAATAGAACATCTGAGGTTGCCAACCATTAGTACTTGCCCTTTAGGAATCAAAAGCTGCTGGAAACTGTTGTCAAACAACTACTATTGTCAAGGCCTGTGATCTGAGCATGTGTCTCTTGATGTCCTGAGATATGATAACCATTTTCTTGATGCCTCCATCCCTGCATCCATGTGATTTGGTGGGAAGATCACCCACCTTTTCTTGATTTTTTTTTTCCCCCAGAAAAGCGATGAAGTGCTGAAACATCCAGGCTGGAGCACAAGCAAGTGTCCCATGGAGGTGTCCTGATCTCAAACAATGAGCTCAAAGAAAGCATCTCCCTTTATGGAGATGGATGACGGCTGCTGGGGCTGGATGTGGGTGCCCTTGAGTGCTGCCAAAGGCTTTCCAAAGACCAGAGGAGGTGGGACCATCTGTTTTCCATCCTAGCCAGAGATGGAGGGACTTTGCAGAGAGGGGAGCTGTGCCCAAGGGATGGAGCAGAGGACATGGTATCTCCACAGCCTGGCCAGGAATCTCACTTCGCTGTGTTTTGCAACCCGGGTTGCTAAATGGTTTAGTGCCTGAAGTTAAACAGCCCTTTGGGCAGAGGAGTTCCCATGATTGGGTTAATTAATGAGACCGGATGGGTGTCTCAGCTGCATGGGTTAATTATCGTAGGGTGATGACTCTTCACCATGGCAAGATCTGAGACCTTCAGCCAGATGCTACCCACCCTGGCATGGCACAGGCTTCCCACTGGGCAGAGGCGGGAGGACGGTCATGATCCCCACACCCAGTGAGCAACATCTCCCATGACATCCTCTCTTGGATGTCGCTGGGAGCAGAGGTGCCCCTCACCCTGTCTCTGACCGCTTCCATCAGCTTTGCTCTGAGAGCATATGTTATTAACAGGCAGTCTCTCAGACCCCAATTTATAGTATTTTTTCAATTTCCCAGGCTCCCTTCTGAGCTAACTCTCCATAACCTTTTTTTTTTTTTTTCTGCTAGACCCTGGCTGTTTTGGAGCCTTTGAAGAAAATCTGTTCAGCCATTTGAGTTATATGAGCAAGAAAAAAAAAAAAAGAAAGAAATCCTTAACCGCGGCAAAAACTAGTTCTGAACCCTGTTAGCAACAAAAATTTTGGGGGGGGAGCATTACCTTCACTGCAGGCTCATCCTTGCTGGGGTGGGATGATGGCAAAAGCTCTTTGTCACCGATGACTGGGGCTGGGGATGTGGGTATGAAGGTTTTCGAGTGCTGATGGGATTCGATCCTGACCCACCTGATGGAGTCGGGGAAATGCAACGCCTGCCGGAGCCGTGCTGGGCTATTTAAGGTTTTTCCACGACATGTCAGATGGGCTTTGTGCTCCGCGGCATGATGGGCATCCCTGCGGTTAAAACGGTAATAGGTTGGAAACAGAGCCTCCCAAAAAAATATCACGTGGGGAAACCTGTGGGAACCCACTGGGAACACTCCCCAGGTGGGGAACTCTGTGTCCTGGGCCAATATCCCATGTTTTTTAATTAGACCTTTTAATTACTGCCTTGGAGTGAGTGGCCTAAGACATATTGGGTCCCCAGGACTTGTGCAAGAGAAACAGAGGGGTGGAGGTGGCCAGAGAAAAAAGCTAAAATACAAGAAGGATAATTAAAACCCTTTGGCCAGGCATGCAGCCAATAATTAAGCTCTTTTTTTTTTTTTTCCCCCATTAAGTGGAAAACAAGTGATAATGGTTGCAGTGGTTATGGTTCAGACAACGTGCCTGGTCAGCGCCCGAGGAGGTTTTTTGTGGCCCTGGAAAGTCGTACCCCAGCTGTCTGGCACTTGGAGCTGCACTAAAAACTGCAGGTTTGTTCCCTGATCCCCTGCTATTTAGAAAAAAAACCCCTTTTTGCTCTCACTTTCTTGCGAAGCATCATGTTGCGGCATCCTCTGAGCATCCCTGGGCTCAGCTGTGCCCTGTGGCTCCCAGACGTCACTACGCCCTCATCTCCTGCACCCGTGGAAAACACATCCGTATTTCCATTTCATGGGTTATATTTAAGAGATGCACTTGGGTTTTTTAGGTTTATTTTGGTGTTTGGTTGGGTTTTTTTTTCCTCTAGATAATCCTCTACAGCGTCGAACTGTGGGGATTTTGGGAACGCACCAGGCTCTTGGCAAATCTTGAGCTTCAGCCCCACGGAGGCACCGAGGTGCTTGGTGTCTGCTATTGCTGAGGCTCTGTTTCGGGTTTTCCTGTTTCCCCAGGATTTCGACCCATGGCAGGTCCAACGCTTGGGCATGTAGTGGTGAATTAGTGCTGAAAACGTCCAGGAGAGTTTGTGTACCTTCATTTTCCAACATTTATATCTCAAAAATTTATGGTACTTGGACATCCATGATAGGTGAAATTCTACAATATAAAACTGCAGCTGCATGCCCTGGTGACACCTACAAAATAGATTTATTTTTATTTTCTGCTCATCTAAACAGTCAGTTTATTATATATCAAACTAATCTGCCTTGTCGATTCTCAATTGAAACCTTTTGGAGGGTTAAAAAGATACAGGCAGGGGGTAGATCTATCAATCGTTGAATAATTAAGATAATTTCCCTGGTTAATGAAGGTGAAAATCAGATCTTGTGTCCCACTACGTTTGTAAAACCCATGTGTTAAAAAAATGGTGCTGACGAGACCCAAATCTTTGCGTTTTAGCACATGTTGTGCAGCATAAACCTGCTATGGCTGAAAGGAAAAAAAAGGAGAAATAAAGATGTTTTCTTTTATGGGACCATCTCATAGAAGTGGAGAGAGAGGACTCTGTAGATGCCGTTGGGGCAGGCCAATGAATAAAAATGAAAAAATTAAAACAATTAAAACAGTCACGGCTCAGAGGCGTGAGAAAAACCCCTCTGCGTGTGGACCGGCTGCGGGGCCCCGGCCAAGGGCAGCATTGCCACAGAAACATCTTTGTGCTAAATATAACAATGGGCGCTGAAATGGATTTAAAAATTGTTTTAATAATTTTTTTTTAAAGAAAAAATGTGATTTTTTTTTTTCTACTCTATTATTTATATGGAATTTTGGTGCCGTGGCAATTTGGTGAGATTTGCTGTGATCTTGGCATCTGGGGGGGTCATTTTCCCTTTTCCCTCATTTCTGCCTATTTAAAAATGAATACTATTTTGTAGGGTTTTAGATGCAAGCGATATGACCAGAAACCTAAATATTGTTCCTCATACCAGTTTTATTAAATAAAAGAAGCGTGTTGGGGGGGAAAAAACCCCATGTTTTAGCCTGGATGTGATGTGGACGGGCGCAGATCCCACGTATCGCAGCAAGCGCAGCGTCCCATTCCCGTATTTTATCCTGCTTTGCCCTATGCAAAACACATGAGGGATTGTCCGGAGGACAGTGGGGTTCTTTATACCCCTGAACCCATTATCACCGCTCAGCTATTTTCCCACCCCCCCCCCCCCCTTTGATGTGCTTCCAGCCCAGGCAGCCATCCGCAGGGAGCCCTTGGATGACCCTTGGAGATGTCACGGGAGCCACCAAGGACCCCAAATCCCTGCTTTTGGAGGTGGGATGGAGTGTATTTGTGGACCAGGTGCTGCGGGCAGGATGAGGATGCTGAGATAAGACACTGGTTGTGCAAAAACCTGGATGGAAAGCAGTGTTCCCGAAGGAAAACCAGGCACGGCGTCATGGGGCGAGGGGTCCTGCCCCTCCGTGGGGAAAGCACAAATCAGCTTAAATGAGCAAAGTGCCCCATTAGGCACAAGCCAGCTCTGAATGAATGGAAAATGGGAGAAAATAAAGGAGAGCCCAGCCTTGAAGGGTCCATAAGAGGAGGATGCTGGTGGCATTTCAGCCTTGGGAAGAGCCCTGCAGAGGAATCAAGTGGTGGCTGCAGGCACGCAATGCTGGACACACCCCTCCTGCATGGGACATCTGGGATTTTCCATGGGTTTAGCCCTGAATTAGAATCATAGAATCATTAAGGCTGGAAAAGACCTCTAAGATCATCAAGTCCAACCATCAACCCAACACCACCATGTCTACTAAACCATGTCCCAAAGTGCCACGTCTACATGGTTTTTGAACACCTCTAGGGATGGTGACTCCACCACCTCTCTGGGCAGCCTGTTCCAATGCCTGATCACTCTTTTGGTGAAGAAATTCTTCCTAATATCCAATGTAAACCTCCCCTGATGCAACTTGAGGCGGTTTTCTCTTGTCCTATCGCTAGTTACTTGGGAGAAGAGACCAACATTCACCTGGCTACAACGTCCTTTCAGGCAGCTGTAGAGAGTGATAAGGTCTCCCCTCAGCCTCCTTTTCTCCAGGCTGACCACCCCCAGTTCCCTCAGCCGCTCCTCAACAGACTTGTGCTCCAGACCCTTCACCACGTCCATTGCCCTTCTCTGAACATGCTGCAGCACCTCAATGTCCTTCCTGTAGTGAGGGGCCCAAAACTGAACCCAGCACTCGAGGTGTGGCCTCACCAGTGCCAAGTACAAGGGCACAATCACGTCCCTACTCCTGCTGGCCACATTACTCCTGACACAAGCCAGGATGCTGTTGGCCTTCTTGGCCACCTGGGCACACCGCTGGCTCATGTTCAGCCGGTTGTCAACCAGCACCCCCAGGTCCTTTCCTGCTGGGCAGCTTTCCAGCCACTCTGCCCCAGTCCTGTGGTGTTGCCTGGGGTTGGTGTGACCCAAGAGCAGGACCTGGCACTTGGCCTTGTTAAACCTCGGCCCATGGATCCAGCCTGTCCAGATCCCTCTGCAGAGCCTTCCTGCCCTCGAGCAGATCGACACTCCTGCCCAACTTGGTGTCATCTGCAAACTGACTGATGATGCACCCTATCTCCTCGTCCAGATCATTGATACAGATATTAAACACAAGTGGCCCCAAGATGGAGCCCTGGGGAACACCGCTTGTGACCGGCCGCCAACTGGGTTTAACTCCGTTCACCACAACTCTCTGGGCTCGGCCTTCCAGCCGGTGTTTTACTCAGCGACGAGCACACCTGTCCAAGCCCTGAGCCACCGGCTTCTCCAGGAGAATGCTGTGGGAGACCATGTCAAAGGCTTTGCTGAAGTCCAGGTCAATAACATCCACAGCCTTTCCCTCGTCCACTAAGGGTCACCTGGTCAGAGAAGGCAATTTTTAAGGCCACATCTCCTTCGAGAGTGACACATGGCAAAAAACTTGAGATATTTAGCCGGCACCTGCCCAGGAGGGCAAAAAAACGTTCAGCATGGGGGAGAATCTCCTGCCTGGACCACGCTGCAGAAGTTGTTTTGTCCCAGCAAAGGAGTCACTTGCAGGGGACGGGTGCAGATTTGGAAAGGGGAAGAACAAAGAGACGATTTTAGAAAGATGCCCATGATAGGAAATATTTTAATACCACTGAGTCACAATTTTTAGTACAAACAATCAGCAAAAAAATGCATTTAAAAATCCCAGCTGGTCCCATTCCCACAGCCATGCATCCCATAGAAAAGTTAATGCAATTTTATATTAAAAGAATAAAAAAAATTCTTCTACACAATGCTGTGCTCTTGATATAAAAACGCCTTTTTGATTGATTTTTTTTTTTTAAAGCACGTGTTTCCTTTTCAATCCTCACTGCAGTAGCTTTTGGTGTGTATTTTTGGAAGGGAACCCCGTAAGTTGGGTTCAGCCAACCAAGCACCTGATGGGTGAAGACAGACTATAAGCACTGCTCTCCCCTGATGGGTGAAGAAGACATTTTTACAGGGGGTCTGCAATTTAAAAGAGAAAGAGGGCTGTTAGTCCCACATGACAGAGAGAGAGAGAGAAAAATCACACACCCCCCCCCCAAAGCAAAAATAGCATCGCTTCCCCTCCAGCACGGACCAGGACCCAAAGCAGCACATGGGCATAAAAAATAATGGAGGAAAGCTAAATAAAATACAGGGAAATAAAATAAAATAGAGCAAAATAAAATAAAATGGAGTAAAATAAAATTTAAAAAAATCAGCTCCTTCAGCTAATTGGGATTACAAAAATTAAAATAATAATAAAAAATATATAATCAAGCTCTTTTTGGTTGATTTCTACTATTTTTTCCCGCAGGTTAGCTGGCATAGCACATGCAATACGGATGGACGGATGGAGGTACGGGGAGGTTTGGGGGATTTACAGATGAAATTGGAGCTACGGCGTTTGCAGAGCAGTTAGTAACGGTCCAGACGAGGTACAGGGAGGCGGAGGCAATTAGCATGTCGCGTCTGAAGACTTCACCGCCTGCTCCAGGGGATCCTGTCAGGGGAAGAGGGATTTGGACACAGCGGGGAGGCATCAAAATTCACGGGTCTGTCCATCTGCTACCCAAAATAGCTGTGCTGGGCACCAAAAATAAAAACAAACCACTGCTTTGTGTTCAAAGCCCCCTTTTTGCCTGCTTTAATTTGCACAACGCCATTTGTTCTTCTGCTTAACAAGGCCACATATTTGTGCCTGGTGAGAAATAAGCCCAGGGCTGATTTTAGCTGGCAAAGCTCAGCTGGAGCACCAGCAACCGGGCTCGAATTAAGAATTAATACTAATTAAAAAAATGTTGCTTTTGGGTAGCAATGAGGCAGGGGTACACTTGCACCCTGAAAGCATCCCTCTGCCCACAAAAGCGGGACACAGGGATGCTCGAGCCCGGGGTTGGGCTGGGTCTGATGGGGGTGGGCAGCAGCTTTATCCTGGGAGAACCAAGCGCCAGCTTCACTCCCCGCTTGCTCCCAAAAAAAGGAGGCAGAGTGGGGGGGTCACAGCACAAAGCGCCTCTGTGCGGCACACCCCCGCAGGACCAGCACCATGCCCCCATGGGACCGGCATCGCCCCGTCGCTCTGCAGCATCCGCGTGACAGACGGACGCGGTCCAGCCACCCACGGTCCCCAGGGAGGCCGACCCGCCTGGCTGGGGTGGGGGGGGCCGGCAATGACGGATACAGAGCCATGACCCCAAAAAAACCCCTATTTTAGAGACTGGCGCTGCAAACGATGCTGAAACCTGGAAGATGAGGAGGAGAAGAAAGGTCTCGTGGGGCATCCGGTGACCACACAGGGTGGGACCGCCAGGGTCTTGCCTGTTTTTGGGAGGGGAGGGAGGCGCTGGGTGGCAGGAGGGCAGGATTAGGGGTCAGACGTACTCCCGAGCCGTCGAAGGCTGCGACTGCCGGTAGTACTGCTGTCCTCGCCGGTCCTTGGCAGGGCAGGAGCAGCACAGGAGGGAGCCCCCCAGCAGCATGAGGCTGGCGGCCCCCCAGCCGATGAAGAGAGCCGAGCCGAATTCGTACCTACGGCAATAGAGGAGAGCATCAGGGAGGAGGGTAGCAAAGGCAGAGGTGCAAACTGAGGTGGGCACAAGGATGCTTAAAGCCCTGATGAGGCTACGGGTGATGTTGAGGCAAATGTTGGATCTTCTTCTCTCCAGCCATCCCCACCTTTCATGTTGGCCAGATCCAGCTACTAGGCTTCCCCCCACTTCAATCGTCCCTTGGGCTGAAACTCCATGTGAACGTTCGTACTCTGTCCCAGCGCAAAGTCGGCAGTGATACCAACTAAAGCTTTAGCATCGGGGAGATCTTCTGCAACGTGGCAGCTGTGGGGTGGCATAGGTCCCACCCCGTGTGGCACATCTGCCTACGAACCTGCACGCTGCCAAAACCGGCAAGGGAAGGTCCTGTGGGAAGAACAGGGACAATCTGGGATTCAAATAAAGAGCATCTCCTGAGCTGGGCTCTTACCTGGCGTTGATGGGGACCTTGCTGGTTTTGAAGAACTCGTAGGTCACCTGTGTTGCATACAAAGACACGGCAGCCAACGTGCACAGACCTGGACATAGAATCATAGAATGGTTGGGTTGGAAGAGACCTTTACAGGTTAACTTGTCCAACCCCCGCCCCCGCAATGAGCAGGGACAACTTGAATTAGACATCAAATGTTGAACAGCAGCAACACCCAGTCCATCACCAAACCTTTCCCCTTCCTCCATCAAACAGCTTTTAAAATGTGTTTGAGGTCTCCTGCATGAGAGAGATGCAAAGGCTGGAGCTGCCTTACCGGAGAGGATGAAGAGGACACCTCCAGCAACAGCAATGCGGCTCTTGGTAACGGGATCCTCGTCCCCAACTTTGGTGCATTTCATGCCCACCACGCTCACGATGATGCCAAAGAAGCCCAGGAGGAGGGAAATCACCATGAGAGCCCGGGAGGTCTGTATGTAAGCTGCAAGGCGGGGGCAGGGGGAAGAAAAGCCACTCGCCAGCGTGTGCTTTCAGCCAAAGCCGGTCTCCGAAAGCAAGGTCACCTCGTCCCACGCTGGGGATGAACCCGTCCTTAACCCTGTTCTTGCTGCATGGCTCCTGTGTCACTTCTTCCCCACGCGGCTGATGGGGAGACCTCAGCCTCGACCCAAGGCACCGCTCCCAATCCCTTCCCTGACCTTCCTCCCTGCCACACTCATCCTCGCCATGATTTCCCGGGCTGGGAAACACCTCACCCACAGCGGCACCGCAGTGCCCAAATGCCCCGGGGGTGATGCACAGCCTCGGGGGTTGTGATGTCCCCATGGGGCACTGTCGGTCCCCAAACGTGATGCCCACCCTGGAGCTCAAACCCACAGGGGCAGGGGGGTCTCAGACACACAAAGGGGCTCAGACCCATGGGGGGGGGGCTCAGACACAGGGAGGCTTGGGGGCCAAGAGGGGCCCAGAGGGGCTCAGACCCGCGGGTTGGAGGGGGGGGAGCTTGGACCCATACTGTGCTCTGATCAATGGAGGGGCAAAAGGGGTTCAGACACTTTTGAGGGGGGCTCAGGCGCATTAGAGGGGCTCAGACCCATGGCTGAGGGGATGCAAGAAGGGCTCAGACCTGCCGAGGGCTCAGACCACTGGAGGGGGCGGGGGAGTGCAGACCCACGAGGGGCTCAGCCATGGAGAGGGTACAGACCTGTTTGCGGGGGGGACTCAAACCCACAGAGGGGCTCAGACTCATAATGGGGGGAGGTCAAACCCACAGAGGGGCTCAGACCCATTTCGGGGGGAGGTCAAACCCACAGAGGGGCTCAGACCTGCAGGGGCGTGAGGGCAGCTCAGAAACATAGGGGAGCTCAGACCCACGGAGGGGCGGCTCTATGCCACGGAAGGAAGCGGGGCTCATCCCCACGGGCCCCCCCCCCGCCCGTACCCACCGTCGAGGGAGAGGAGCGAGTCGCGGAGGCGGCACTGGACCTGCCCGGTGCTCTGCGCGGCGCAGCTCATCCACAGCCCCTCGTGAAGCCCCACGGCCGTGATGATGGCGTCCCCGGCGTACGAGCTCTGCCTCCACTGCGGCAGCACGGCCGCCGCCAGCGCCGCCGCCCACCCGCCCAGCGCCGCCAGGTACCCGGCCAGCTCCCGCGCCCCACCGCCCATCGCCGCCGCTTCGCGCCTGGCCGCGCCGCGCTGCCCCGCCACGGCCCGCCGCGGCCACGGCCCTCCAGGCCACGCCCCCGGCCACGCCCCCCGGGAGATGGAGGGGGGCGGGGAGGGTTGAGGGGGGTGATTTGGGTCCTTGGGAGGAGATTTGGGGACTGGGGGGGATTTGGGTCTTGAGGGAGATGGGGAACCCCCAAGTGACAGTGGAGGGAGATGGGAAAATGGGGGTCCCCAAGGGAGGCAGGGAGGGGGGACTGGGGGAGGTGAGCCCCCACCCCATCCATGACTGCCTGCACCCCCGCAGTGGCCAGGACCCCCTGCCGCGGCCACAGAGGCCCCGGGGGTGGCTCCAGGAATTTAGCAGGGGAGCGGGGAAGGGGGTTGTGCCCCCCACGCCGCCGGGCCTGACCCTTGCCTCTCCGCAGGGGGACCTGGGCACGCCGCCACGGCGTCAACAAGAGCCGGCATTGATGGCGGTGTCCCCCCTGCAGGAGGGGGACACGGGGTGTGGGGGGGACACGTGCCACTGCCCCGGTGACACCAAACAAGCGGCAGCCCCGGGACCTGGCAATCGTTAACCGCCCTGGCCTCATCAGCAGTCTGCTCACGCGCTTGGCCAGCCGGGGTCGGACACCGGGATGGTGGGCAGCCGCTGGCGGGACCAGCCATTCATCCCAGAGACACCGTCCCCCAGGACCCCCCCTATCCCACCCCAATGCTGAACGGGACCTGCCCTACGCCCTCTCCAAATATTATGGGGGTGTCCGGCTCCGGCGGCGTGGGGCAGGATTTATTTACTCACATTCCCCGGATGGTTATGGAAATGGCCGGGGCTGGACACCGGCAGGAACAATTCGATGCCCTGTTCGGGGGTGCCACAGTACTCAATGTCCTTCTTGTTCAAGGACAGTTCCCTCCTCCCCAAAATCATGGGTCCCTTCCCACGCAGCACAAGCAGGGTCCAGGGGATGCTCCAAGATGCTGGGGGTTGCATTGCCCCTGCTAAAAATCCCCTGGCACCCATGGGACCTGCTGGCCCCCCCAAAAAGTCACTCTTGTCCCCACAAACACCTTTGAGGGGTTGCACAGCTGCAAAACCCTTGGTTAAATGTTTGCAAGGAGGGAAGGACGCGTCCCAACACCAGATGACAGCCAAAGGGCAGGGGGACACAGCAGCCTCCAGCCCCCCACCCCCAGCAAGCAACAGCTTAGAAAAAAAACACCTTTATTTACCCATTTTCTGCAGAAGGCACTTAAATAGCCGCAGGTTCAAGTGAGCGGAAAGGCACATGTCTGCTACCATGGCACCGGGTCCTCACCCCTAAAAGAGCATCCCTCCCTTGTCCCCCATGTCACCCCCCAGAGTCTCTGTGACCCCCCCAGGTCAGCTCTGCAGGGGGGATGCTGGATGCCACAGGGGTGGTGCAGGGCATCCCCCAATTCCCCATCCCATGTGGGGTGGGGACAGGAGGGGGTCCCATCCGGCAGACCCATGGCTGAGCAGCCTGAAGCCACAACGCTGGTGTCACTGGTCCCGGCAGGGACGTCCTGGTCCCCGTGGGACGTCACAACTCGTCCTTCCCTACCGCGATGGCAGCTGGTGGTTCCTGCTCCGGCTCCTGCAGCAAATCTCCCTCTTCTGCACCGAAAAGGATCTTCACCAGGTCGTCCGCCTGCACGCGCTCCTGTGGGGCAGACCCACGGGGATAAGTATGGCCGCTGTCCCCCCCAAAAAACCCACCCGCTGCCCGGGGAGGGAGCTTACCCGCTCGCTGTGCCGAGGGTCCAGGGTGAACCAGAGGGCGATGGCGCAGCGTTGGCCCTTGGTCACGGCTTTCACCCCATGGGGGTTCTCCGAGCCAGAGGAGAAGCCCACGGCACGGCCGCACTGCGGCTGAACCTCCGCCTGCAATGGATGGGAGACCCCGGTGAGGATGCGCCCGGTGGGTGAGGGGATGAGTTGGTCCTCCCCCAACCCAACTTCATCCCTTGGGGTGGCACAGGGGATGGGGCCAGCAGGCAGGAGCTGGGGTTGGTGCTGCACGTGGATCCTCAGGGAGCCAAGCTACTTACGGTCTCAGTCTTGGCATCCAGCTCAGTGAAGTAGAAAGCTCCTCCTTCAAAGTCCCCATTGAGGTAGAGGATGGCACTAAAGGAAGCAGGGGACAAGCAGAGGTGACAACCATCACTGCAGCTCCAGCAAGCAGGCGAGTCTGGAGCTCCCCCAACACCATGGCAAGAGCCAGAGGCAGGAGAGCCCAGGTTGGGTTGTCCGTGCACCGCACCCTGCTCCTCCCAACTCAGGTGCCACCAAGCCATGGTGCCCTCAGGTGGGGAAGCTCTGGCTGATAGACACCACCAATACCTGTAATCCCGGAAGGTGTAGGCTGGAGGTTCCTTCACGCACACCAGTGCCTCTGCGTTGAGGATGCAGTTGTCCACGTGCACCTCGTGACTGTTGTCACTCCGGCCTTCTTGCTTCTCTAGGGTGGAATGAGACCTGGCATGTCAGGACCCCTTTGTCCCTGCAGGACCAGGGTCTGTCCCACAGTGTCACATGCTTGGAAGTGACAAGAAAGTCACCTGTAGCCTAAAACCCTTCCACTCACTGGAGCGCAGACCATGAAAGGCCATTTGGGTGGCACAAGCCTCTGTTGCCTTGTCCCATGGCCTTCTCTGTCCCTTACAGAGAAGACAGAGTTACTGAATGCCACCTTTGCTTCAGTTTTTAGTGCTAAGGTCGGCCCTCAGGAAACCCAAACCCTGGAGGTAGGACAGAAAGTCTTGAGAAAGGAAGACCTTCCCTTGGTCAAGGAGGATTGAGTTAGAGAACACCTAGGCAAACTCAGCATCCACAAATCTATGGGCCCTGATGGGATGCACCCACAAGTGCCCAGGGAGTCAGCAGTTATTGCTAGGCCACTCTCAATCATCTTTGAAAGGTCATGGAGAACAGGAGAGGTGCCTGAGGACTGGAGGAAAGCCAATGTCACTCTGGTCTTCAAAAAGGGCAAGAAGGAGGACTCAGGGAACTACAGGCCAGCCAGCCTCACCTCCATCACTGGAAAGAGGATGGAGCAACTTATTCTGGGGGTTATCAATAAGCACGTGGAGGAGAAGAAGGTTATTGGGAATGGTTAACATGGATTCACCAAGGGGAAATCATGCCTGACCTATCTGATAGCCTTCTATGGTGGCATGACCAGCTGGGTGGATGAAGGGAAAGCAGTGGATGTTGTATACCCTGACTTCAGCAAGGCTTTTGATACTGTCTCTCATAACATCCTTGTTAGCAAGCTTAGGCAGTGTGGGTTGGATGAGGGGTCTGAGATGGGTTGAGAACTGACTGAATGGCAGAGCCCAGAAGGTTGTGGTAAGCGGCGCAGAGTCTAGTTGGAGGCCGGTATCTAGTGGTGTGCCCAAACGGTCAGTGCTTGGTCTGGTCCTATTCAACATATTCATCAATGACCTGGACTACGGGACAGAGCGTACCCTCAGCAAATTCGCTGATGACACTATGCCAGGAGGAGTGGCCGCCACACAGAAGGCTGTGCTGCCATTCAGTGAGATCTGGACAGGCTGGAGAGCTGGGCAGAGAGGAACCAAATGAAATTCAGTAAGGGCAAGTGTAGGGTCCTGCACCTAGGGAAGAACAACCCCAAGCACCAGTACAGGTTAGGGGTTGACCTGCTGGGAAGCAGTGCTGCAGGGAAGGACCTGGGAGTCCTGGTGGACAAGCAGCTCTCCATGACCAGCAGTGTGCCCTCATGGCCAAGAAGGCCAATGGTGTGCATTAAGAAGAGTGCGGACAGCAGGCTGAGGGAAGTTCTCCCCCTCTACTCTGCCTTGGTGAGGCCACATCTGGAGTTGTGTGTCCAGTGCTGGGCTCCCCAGTTCAAGACAGACGGGAACTACCGGGGAGAGTCCAGCAGAGGGCTGCGAGGATGATGAGGGGCCTGGAGCATCTCCTGTATGAGGAAAGGCTGAGAGAGCTGGGGCTGGTTAGCCTGGAGAAGAGAAGACTGAGAGGGGATCTGATCAACACTTATCAATATCTAAAGGGTGGGTGTCTAGAGGAAGGGGCCAGACTCTTTTCAGTGGTGCCCAGTGACAGGACAAGGGGCAATGGACACAAACTGGAACACAGGAAGTTCCATCTGAATATGAGGAGAAACTTCTTCCCTCTGAGGGTGACTGAGGACTGGGACAGGCTGCCCAGAGAGGTTGTGGAGTCTCCTTCTCTGGAGAGATTCCAAACCCACCTGGATGCAATCCTGTGCAACATGCTCTGGGTGATCCTGCTCTAGCAGGGGGGTTGGACTAGATGATCCCTTCCAACCCACCCTTTCCCATCTGTGAAACTGTGAATCTCCATGGCCCTCCAGACACAGCCTCTCCCAGCACCTGATCCCAAGTGCCTCTGAGTGCTGAAATCCTGTATGGTATGAAGCCACCTGCCCCGTTGGAGGCAACCAACAGAGCTGCTCATCTTCCCAAACCAGGCTTAGGGACAAGCTTCCCACACCTTCCTTTTGGGAAAAGGAGCAGGTTAGGGAGCAGCAAGGAGGTCTCCAAGGAAAGGTCCAAGACCAGAACACCCCAGCTGTTGGAGGGGACCCAGACAGGACAAGAGGCTGAAGGAGACTTTCTTGTCCTTGGGTTGTGCTCCTCCGAGGCCATGCTCACCATCGATGGCTGTGCGGCACACCAGGTGGGAGTAGGAGAAGTGGAGCGGGACCTCCAGGCGGAAGTAGGACTCCATCATATGCCGCACCTTCTCTGTCACATTGTAGTAGAGGTAGGCGCTCCGCAGTGGCACCTTGCCCTCCTGGCCCAGCTGTGAGGGACGAACAGGACGCATGCTCAACCTTAGGCAGGTTGGGCAAGCACGGGCAGCTGCCTGCCTTCAAACCCCCCTCCCTTGTGTCTGCAGCCTGTTTCTCCCCCTGCAGCCACCCTAACCTTGAGGGCCTTGAGGACAGTTACGCCGTAGAAGGTCTCACTGGGGGTGTGAGGAGATGTCTTCCCACGATAGCCATCCCCGGCCGAGGCAGCTGCCTGCAAAACCCAATTGGTGTTACCGGTCTGACTTCTGCGCCACAGGATGGGACCCTTCAGCAGCCCCTGCCCCATCCCTGCTCGCTCCTCCCGTCCCCATGCTCACGTTGGTGAGTCTCTGCAGCTCCCGGCACTCCTCAGCAGAGAGGACTCCGTCCACCACGACCCGCTGGGAGCCGTTCAGGGTCTTGGAGTTCATGGTGACACTGGCTCCTTTGTACACCAAGGGGCCACCTGTGGCACAAAAGGGATCAGGAGGATGCAGGGATGGGTGCCACCAACCCTGGGGTACAGCACTGGGAGAAGCTGTGGTCCTGCCACCACCCGCGTGGAGGGACTGTGGGCTGGCAGCAGGGACATGAAGGTCCCCATCCCACCTCCCCTCCTGGCTCCCTGTACCTTCTCGGATGAACTTGCTCATATCTGCAGACTCCTTGGCCTTCTCCTCCACCAGCGTCTCGATCTCCTTCATGAGGTTGCCGATCTCCTCCGAGATGCGTGCCGCTGTCTCCCGTTCCACCCTGTGTGTGCAGCAGCCATCAGCTCCACTGCCCCATTGTTCCCATGTTGGGAACAAGGGGCACCAGGGAAAGGACAGGATGAGTTGTCTCCAGGGGCTGGTGACAAAGCTCAAGGCTGGACAGAGTCATCTCAACACATCCCTCACCCCGAGCTGCTCAGGATGACTGACCCATCCCCATCACCCCAAGGGCTGATGGGGAGCTAAGTTCTGCCCTCCAGCAGCCTCTTCCAGCCCCAACACCAAAAAACCCTCCATGGCAGTAGCTCCATGGCCACGGCCTTTGGCCCAAACACCACAGTGGAAGAGGGGTACGTCCCATTGGTCCCCCCATTGGGTAGTCTTGGCCATCAGCTTGGGAGAACACTCACTTTTGTTTCTCTCGCAGCCTTTTTGGTATCACTTCTTCGGGTGTCCACGTGTCCTGCAACCAGAAGAACAACATCATCAGAAGTTGGATCAGGATCTGGCTGGGATGCAGACCCCTCATCCCCTTTCCATCACCACTGCGTCCAGCCTGGTAAACCACCACTCACCGGGTCCACGAAGGGGATGCCGAAGACGTCATAGCTGAAGAAGAGCAGCTCCTTCTCCATCAGGCTTTGCTGGCGGTACGCCTGGATCTCCTGTGGCGAAGGGCAGAGGGACCAGGTGAGGGCACGGCACGAGGGCTCTGGAAAGACCCCAAGCAAGGGCAGGAGGGTGCTGGGTTTACATCATTCCCATGGTCCTTGCGCCGGACCCGCAGCCCTGGTTTCCCGGTCCCTCCGGCAGCTGGGAAGCAAGTGGCTTTCCCCATCATGCATGACCTTCCCTGTCCCGTGTGGATGAGCCCTGGGGAGAGGACGGGGGAGACAGAGGCACAGGCACGTCCCTCCTGCAGGAAGCTCTTTAGAAGCAGATTCCCTTCCCTGCTCCAGCTGACATGGGGCAGAGATCTCCATCCCTGCCTACCACCTCCCAGGCAGCACCCAAGCATCTGGATCCAGCTATTTTGAAGCCACATCCTCCCCTTTTAAGCAATTTCACTTCAGTTGTAGAAGTCTGTAGCAGAGGTGGGCTCAGATCCTCCTAAAAAGTCTGTCCGTCTGCCTCTCGCAGACCTCTCCCACAAGAGCTGGTCCATTTGTGCAAGCCATCAAGCCTTCACTTGGCCAAAGATATTTTGCCAGTGATGTTTTTCAGTCTCTCAGCTATTTTCCAGCTTGTTGGCTCTTGCATCCATCCATTCCTCTCCACCTTGCCACCAAAGGGCGGCTGGACCAGAGCAGACCCATCCAGAGCAGACGCCACAACCTCTGCAAAGGTCCCCAAGGAGGGCAGAAGATGTCCCTTGGATGGCTCATCCCCGCTGGCCGCTCACCTCTCGGGGTTGGATGGGTCCTGCCAGGTTTTCCCCCAGGACGGCAGTGTAATAGGCCAAATTCTGGTTCATCACCTCATCGTTTGGGAAGAAGAGCAAATACGTTTTGGCACATTCAATGGCTTTTTCGTAATTCCCATCTGCAAAGAGAAACGTTACGTTATGGCACGACCAAGAGCATCAGAGACAAGGCAAACACGGATATGGAGGAGAAACGAGAGAAAGACCTTGTTGTTCTCCAAAGGATCTCCTAAGTAGGGCAGATACCCTGGAGCAAAGATAACTGCTGCCACAACGGCAAAATTAAGAGCCCAGGGTGCTCTCCTGCCTCCAGAAATCACCTCACCAGAAATCAGGGCCACTGCTTGGGTAGTTTTATGGCTTGGAAAACATCTTGAAGCCTATTTCCAGACAGCAAGACCCAACCATTTCCAGCCTAACCTGCAATTTTCAGCCACTTGAGCACCCTGACCCACTTTCATCTACAGGATGGCAGCTTTTTGATCTTCTTGGACTTCATATATTTTTTTCCTCCTTTTGGAGAAATTTGCACAGTAACAGTTTAGAATTTTCTAAGGAGGTGATTAAAAACTAAAATAAAATTAGGCATATTTGCCTGGGTTATAACTAACTGTTCTGGAGAGGGAGGGTGCCTCTGAGGTTTGGAGCAAGAGGTGGAAAGAGAAAAAAAAAAATGCTTCTGCAGGCTGTTATTTTACTTGGAAAGTGAAGCTGCCCAGGAGTTGGGCATCTGAAGTGACATGGAGGATTACTGCAGCCAGGCACAGCGAGATCCAGACCTCCTGGGGAACATTTCATGCTGGAGAAGCACGCCTGTGTGGACCTCATGAAGTTCAACAACGTCAGATGGAAGGTCCTCCACCAGTATCAGTGAAGACTGGGGAATGGATGGGTTTAGAGCAGCCCTATGGAGAAGGACTTGGAGATAGCAGTGGATGAAGAATTGGACATGAGCCGGCAGTGTGTGCTTGCAGCCTAGAAAGCCAACCGTGTCCTGGGCTGCATCCCCAGCAGCGTGACCAGCAGGTCGAGGAAGGGGATTCTGCCCCTCTGCTCCACTCTGGTGAGACCCCCCCTGCAGTACTGAGTCCAGCTCGGGGGTCCCCAGGACAAGAAGGACATGGAGCTGTTGGAGTGAGTCCAGAGGAGGCCACGGAGATGATGCGAGGGCTGGAGCACCTCTGCCGTGGAGACAGGCTGAGAGAGTTGGGGTTGTTCAGCCTGGAGAAGAGAAGGCTCCGGGGAGACCTTAGAGCCCCTTCCAGTCCCTGAAGGGGCTCCAGGAAAGCTGGAGAGGGGCTGGTGACAAGGGCAGGGAGTGACAGGACAAGGGGAACGGCCTGAAGCTGCAGGAAGGGAGATGGAGATGAGATCTGAGGAAGAGATTCTTGCCTGTGAGGGTGCTGAGGCCCTGGCACAGGTTGCCCAGAGAAGCTGTGGCTGCCCCTGGCTCCCTGGCAGTGTTCAAGGCCAGGCTGGATGGGGCTTTGAGCAACCTGGTCTCATGGAAAATGTCCCTGCATCTTGGGTTGGACTAGATGATCTTTGAAGGTCCCTTCCAACCCAAACCATTCTATGAGTCTATGATTTCTGCCTGTGAATAATGGCCCATGCAGAGCACGATGTCCAGCGCTGATGGCCAACAGAGGACAGGGCAATGAGCTGCTTACTGTTGTAGTAGGCAAATTGCAGGTAGTTGAAGTGTGAGGGCAGGAAATCCTCCAAAGGCTTCTCCCGGCCGGGCTGCGAGGCCAGCTCCGTAACGCAGCCCTGCTTGCAGCTCAGCACCTGCATGTAGTGATCTGGGAGAGAAAAACCCCATGTCACTGCTTGTGGTCACCCAAGGGCTGGTGGACCTTGAGGGGTCTCCACTCCAACCTCCTGCTTGCCACACGGCTGTTGACAGCTTTTTGGTGGTGGAAACCCTCAAGGATGGTGGTTGTCCACCTCTGTGCTGCTCTCTGGGGAAGGAGTGACCATCCTCAGCCTCCCACCCTTGTGTCGTGGTGACCCTCTGCTGGTCCCTCTCCTGCTTCCCCACATCTCTCTGGAATTTGGGGTGGTTCCTGGGCATCACTCCCAGTGCTGAGCACAGGCAAACACCTCCAGCCACTTACTGGCCACACTCCTAGCAAAACCTAGGATGGGGTTTGCCCTCTTTGGGGACCCACTCCCCCTGGTCTTTGGGGACTACCACCCCCCCACCCCAGGACTGTCCCCAGCTCTTGAGAAGGGACGCAGCACGGGTGGCTCCCACCTGTGATGGCCTGGAAAAGGTCCGCATTGTACTCCAGGTAGTTGTAGCCCTCGTAGTCGTAGGGTCCCTCGCAGAGCGCGCGGCACTCAGTGTCCGCCACAAAATACTCTTCCAGTGCCTTCTCCAGGTGCAGGATGGCAGCAGCCGGCTGCTCCTCCGTGTAAAACCGGACACCCAGCCGAAACTCGCTCTGCGGAGGGATGAGAAGTGATGGTGGGGGCTCAACGCCCCGCTCCCTGTGATGAAGCGCCTGGGGCACCTTGTCCCCATGGGGTGGGGATGGACCTCCAGCACCAAGGTGGCATCTCATGAGCTTGCTGAGCCAACAGCCGTGGTGCGACCCCCCCCAGGTCCAGCAGTGGATGGGTGTTTTGGGAGGGGTTGCCCAAGGCGGGGGGGGGGGTGTCTCACCAGGTGAGGTTTGGCCTCCAGGTCGGTGAAATCATCCTCGCGGACGCCCGCCATGGCTTGGTAGTACTCCAGGTTCTGCCTCATCTCCTGGTGCCCGGGGTTGGCCACGAAGAAGGTGTGTGCGGCCGCTGCCGCCTGCGCCGGCCGGTTCATCTAGGCGGGATGGGGGGGGGGGGGGGGGAGACAGCGCCCGCCCCGCGGCGCAGACCCCCCGCGGGGTACGGAGGGGACCCCCGTCCCCGGGGCGTCACGGTGGCCGGGGGTCCCCGCAGCCCGGATGGAGGGCGGTGACGGGGGGCGGCTCCGGCGAGCTCCGACGTGGCACTGCGGGGGGAGGGGGGGGCAGGGGAGGGACGGGCAGGGCCCGGGGCCGCCGTCCGACACCCCCCACCCCACCGGGGCGGACAATCGGACCCCTCCCGGGTCCCGGGGACCCCCCCCTCCCCGGATCACCCACATCTGGTTCTCTCGGTCTCACCCCACCATCACCCCCCTCCGGCTCCGGGATCCCCCCCGGGCATCCCGCCCATCCCGGATCCCCACCCCCCGCCCCGCACCGGAACACCCCCCCCCTACCCTTCCCGGGGTCGCTGCCGGTCCCGCCGCCCCCAGACACCCCCCCCACGCCCCCGGTCCCGCCGCCGGTCCCGCACCTTGAAATAGGCGACCTGGAGGTAGTTGTAGGGGCTGCGCTTGATGAACTCGCGGTCCAGCTCGTCGCCCAGTCGGTACCGGGAGGGCGCGGCGGGCCCGCAGCCCCGCAGGCAGGCGGCACGGCGCAGCAGCCCCCGGAAGAAGAGCAGGTCGCGGAGCACCGGTTCGGGCTGGGGCTCGGCCCCCTCCGCCGGTCCGGCCGTGGCGTTGGCACAGCGCAGGCGGCACCGCACCAACCGGGACCGCACGGCGGCCCGGGCCCGCAGCGCCCGCTCCATCTGCAGCACCACGGCGGGCCAGTCGCCCCGAGAGTACGCCTCGGCGCCGGCGGCGAACAGAGCATCCGGTGGCTGGGCAGGCAGCGGGGGGGTCGACCGGTACCGACCCCGGTCCCGGCTCCGGTGGCGTCGCCGCCCGCGCCAGCAGCACGAGCAGCGGCAGCAGCGCGCGCAGCGCCATGGCCGAGCCTCGGGGCCGCGCCCGCGCGCCACCCGTCCCGCCCCGCGCGCGCGGACGCCCCGCCCCCGAACCGGGCACCGGAGCGCACCATGCCCCGCCCCTCCCGCCTCGCCCCGCCCGTCGACCAATCAGCGCCCGCAGCCGCGACGCCTGTAGCCCCGCCCCGCTACCGTTCGTAGTCACGCCCCGCGGCGGAAGCTCCGCCCCGCTGGGCGGAAGGGGCGTGGCGCGGCGGGCCGGTAATGGCGGCGGAGGGCGGCGCGGAGCTCGGCGGCGGCGGCGGCGGCGGCGGAGCGGGCCCGGCCTTGGCTCTGGCCTTGGTGGAGGGCAGTACGGGCCGCGCCGCCCGCGTCGCCGACCCCGGGGACCTGGTGGCCCTGGCCCGGCAGGTGCAGCAGGTGAGGGTCGGGCCCCGCTGTCGCCCCGCCGTCGCCCCGCCGTCCTCAGCCGCCGGCGGGCCCGGGGCCTCCCTGCACGTCTCGCTGCTCTCTGGTGTCCCGGTGCTCCCTCCCCGTACGCCCCCGTACCTTCCCGTGTTCCTGGCCCACACCGGTTACGCCCTGGTACCTCCCGCGGCCCCTCAACGCCTCCCGCTGTGCCTGGCAGCCCCGCGGTGACTCCCGGAACATCCCGGTACGCCCTGCTGCCTCCCGACACGTCCCGCTGCCTTCAGTCCACCCGCTATGCCCACGTGCCTCTCCTGGTCCGTCCCAGCACCCCCCGAGAGCTCCTGTTCCCCCGACGGTGCCTCCCCGTCTGTCCCGGTGCCTCCCCGTCCGTTCCGGTGCTCCCTTCCACTGCCGCCCAGCGTGTGAGGCAGCTCCCAGCGCCCAGTCCCTGCTCCACGGCTGTCACCCCAATGTCCGGGGGTGCCACGGCCGCCCCCCAGCTGCGCATGGGGCAGCTCCTGCACCACCACGGCCCCGGTAAAGCCCTGAGCGAGGCCACGTCCAGTGTGGTCCGAAGGGCCGTGGCTCTTCCCCGTTCTGACTAATCCTTGTTCTTCCTCGCAGGCGGACGACTTCATCCGAGCGAACGCTTGCAATAAATTGACCGTCATTGCCGAGCAGATCCGGTACTTGCAGGAGCAGGCTCGGAAGGTGAGGACGCCTCTGCGAGCTGGGCAGAAGGCTTGTCGTCTTGTGCTTGTGAGGGAGGTTAACATCTGTCTTAACTGCAAGACATTCGGGGAGAGCTGGGGCCTGGATGTCAATCGTGGCCAGGAGCCAAGTAGAGAAGATTCAGTGGGAAAATAGCGAGGGTTTGTTGTCTGGTATCAGCTGGGGATGGGGGAGGGTTGGTTTTGGTGCTTTCCCCGAGTCCTCTGCACATCAGGGAGGACTCCTGTTAAGGTGGAGGAGCGAGAGTGGCCAGTCAAAAGCAGCTCGGGTGTCAGGAAGGACAGAGGGATGATGCTGGTTTTTGGGACAGGCGACTTGTCACCGCAGCGTGTGGGCTGTGCTCATGGGAGGACTCGGCGCAGTGGGGTGACGACGTGGTTCTGGCTGGATCTGAGTGCCTGGGAGAAGATGAGCTGTTAGCTGATGACGGGCTTGGCTTTCCAGTCTGTCCCAGCTCATTTGCTGGAGCAGGTGGCCCCAGCAGCAAGCCCAGGGGAGTTGGCTGTCTTCTTCAATTCAGACTTCACCCTGGGGATGAAATCTCAGAGCCTGAGTGGGAAAGGATCTGCCAGTCAGTGCGACTGGCCCGCTGCCATCAAGGCCACTACGTCATGTAATCGTTAACTGGTGGAGCTGTCAGCTGGTCAAGCTGGGGAGATGAATTCCCCTTTGTTTGCTGTCCCTTCCCTGGGGGACTGCAGTGGGGAAGTCCCCAGGGTCTGGCAGCTGTGAGATGAGGAACGAGTCCTGCACGTGGTGGGGTCAGGCACAGAGGTGAACCTGGGGCTGTGGTGAAGATGTCCTTGATGCTTGGTGGTATCTCTGCCTCTGTGGAGGGGGGCTGGAGCTCTGAGGTCCAACTGACAGGGAAAACCTGGAGAAAACTTTCTCTCTTTGGAAAATATCTGCTTCCTGGGGCAAGTGAAAATGGGCTGCGTGAAGCCAGATGTGCGCCGAGGAGGACAAGGCCTTGCAAGCGGTGTGCCAAACGATGTATCTGGGCCTCTGGCTGAGAGGTGACAGTGTGCTGTCATTTTATTTCAAGTGTGGAAATTTTAAATTTGATTTTCAGGTCTTGGATGAAGCTAACAGAGATGCTGATCTGCACCACGTGGCCTGCAACCTTGTGAAGAAGCCAGGAAACATTTACTACATGTACAGGCGGGAGAGCGGCCAGCGATACTTCTCCATCCTGTCTCCCAAGGTGGGTGGTAGCAGCCCTTGAGGAAGCAGGGAGGGGAAAAAAAACATGTTTGTAGTGCTTGGGCACTTCTGGACCTCAGACAAAAGCACCAACTTGATGGAGGCATTTGTTGGCTCCTGCTCAGCTGGCGTTTGTCCTTGGTCTGAGATACTCTGCTGGTGTAAGAACCATATTATGAAGTTCTCTTAGCTCTTGGTGGATGGTGGGCAAGACGACCTTTGGTGCGTGGACCTGAATTCTGCCTCTTGGTCCCTGCAGTTCTTTCTCTGGAAGAACTGCGAACCTGCCCTGGGCCTTCCCTGTCCTCTGTGGCTGTCTGGCAGCACGGTCTTCTCAGGGGCTTCAGGCTAGGGAGTGAGTTTGTGGTCTTGGAGGTATCCTCCTTCCAGGCCACCTGTTTTATTAGGTGTAGGGTGAAGGCTTTAGAGCAAAGCATGGAGCATGCAGAGGAGCTCTGTGCAGGTCAGGGAGATCTTGTATCCCCAAGCCTGCCTGTGTCAGCAGCACCTGGTCTTAGACTTGGGATAGTTGAGCTTATTTTTAGGTTAGAAAAAGGGATAATCACGTAGCTGGGTCTTCTTCAAAGGTAGTAGGGCTATCCAGCGTGGGCAGAGGTTGGGCTGAGGGACAGCACAGCCCAGCTCCAAGGGAAACTGAGCAGCCACGTGAACCTTTCCTTTCTCTTCCAGGAATGGGGGACCAGTCCCCATGAATTTCTCGGTGCCTATAAGCTCCAGCACGACATGTCCTGGACTCCATTTGAGGACATTGAGAGACGAGATGCTGAAATAAACATCCTGGATAAGCTGCTGAGCCGGCAAGCTGCACTGCCGCCGTGTACAGAGCCCAACTTCCAGGGCCTGACCAAGTGACACAAGTGACCACAGGGGACCCCCGAGCAGAGTCCCTGTGTGAGGACACGCGGTGCCTGCACGCTGCCAAAGGCAGAGCAAGGAACGAGACCAAGAAACAAAAGTGCTGATGCTGCCAGTACTTGCTCTGTGCTTTAATGAGACTAATTCTGCATTCAGCCTTACTGGATTTTCTAGTAATTGAGTAATTTATTTCTTTGACTGATGCCAAGCTGTAGCGAGAGGCAGATAACATCAGGTGGAGTCAGTTCCAAGAGGGCTTGGGGCAAAAAGTAAAAATCCTTGGGGTAGATGTGATAATGCTATAAAATATGTCCTATCTGTCTGGCTCTGGTGTGCCTCACTGTGACTGCCTGTGGCAGGTAATGATTTCAGGGCTGGATGTTGCCCCTCGTTAAAATGCCGGTATTCAGGAAGCTCTGTGGCCTGGGAAGAGCGGCTGAAACCCTGTCTGTTGTGACTTGAGTCTGTTGGTCTGTGTCCCAGCTGGTCCGAACCCCAGAGTGTGGCACACAGGGTGACCTGGAGCTCTCTTCTCTGGGAAGAGCATCCTCAGAAGTGCCACGCAGGCTTCAGGTGCTCTTCAGAAGGTGGGTGTTTCACAGTCCTGGTGTGTTCCCCTTGGCTTCGAGTGGTTTGGCTGCCAGGAACGTGCAGGGACACTGAATGTCTCTGTGCCAGAGCGGTGGAGGAAATAAGATAAATCAGTCTTGATCTCAGATGTACCTCTGGGACAGGCCCTGTGTCCTGTCTGCACGGCAAGCATCCCTTTGGCTTTACCAGGGAGACTCGGTGGGACTGGTAGGACATGTCCAGCTTCTCTTTTTTCCAGCAAGAACTGGGGAGAGGCAAAGATCAGAGCTGCTCAGGAGATGTCCTCCCTGCCGGACAGGGCTCCTCCAGGAGCTCGCCAAGGTGGGAATGTACTGATGGAGAAGATGTCCAGGTTGGATCCTGGCATGTAACATCAAATCTATGACTTGTTCACCTCCCTGAGATGATGAGATGGCGACCTTATCTGCCGCTCAAGGCATTGCATGTGCACGCTGGCCTTAGCCGCCTCCTCCTCTGGTGATGTGTGAAGGTTGGGGACCATTTGTGGAAGGGGAATTGTGACCTGGGGGTCTGGGTCTACCAAGGGTGGAGGTGGTGCTTCTCGGTGGAGCCCAACCACAACAGCAGGTTGGGCTCCACCGAGAAGCACCACCTCCACCCACACTTGTAGTTGAGCCCTTGGGGACCAGCACCATCACTGGGGCTTGCCATTGCTGTAATTTATTCCCTCTCCTCCAGCCTCCCTCTCTTCTGGTTCCCATAACCCTGGCACACCCTGGGGACTTGCCTTCAGAGATGCTTGGGGCTGCTGGCAGCACCGATTCCCCATGGGAAGACCCGTTCCCTGCTAGGATGGGAGGTTTGAGACAGCTCTCTGGCAGCCCAAGGTTGTTTTTTTTGTCCTGGATTTTCTTCTCGTGGCTCAGCCCCATCCCAGCATGGTTCAGCCTCCTGTTCCTTGGAGACAATGCGGGACGTTTCAAGCACTTTTTCCCAGCTCCCCCTCCCTCACTTGGAGTGCAAGGGCAGGTTAAAAGCAATGTAGTATTATTATTATTAGACCAGGGTATAATTAATTCCTTATCGAGTCACAAGTGTCTAATTTGATGGGTTTTTCCTCCTGCTTGTTTCATCGCCCCGGTCTTATTTTACTGCATGTTATTAAATCTTAAATTGGAAGGGAGAAAGTTAATTACTGCATGGGCTTTGCCATGGTGCTAATTACAGCAACATCAGAGATGTTCACATGTGTTGATTTATGCTCCTCTGGGAAGAGGGGATTCCTGCCCCAGTTTTATCTCTGTTTCCCATCATTAAAATCTGTACAATGACATGTGTGAGGGGATCAAGGTGATGTCTGTAGACCTTTGTAGCTTGTGATTTCATATGCTGGCCTTTGGTGGGATTCCACGCGTACTTTCCTACATCTCCAGCAAACACCCCTGACCCTCTGTACCCTGTAACTCTCCAGCATCCTGCAGTTCCTCTGGGTGCTGGCAAGTCTTTTTCTTGGATTTCTCCCCCAAAAACCCACCAGCTTTGTATGAAAATACACAGAAGGTATGAAGAGGTAGGACATGGAGATGATGGTGGGCTCATGCTCGATGCTGTCCGCACTGCAGGAAGCGGAGATACGGCTGCTGAATGGTCCCACTGCGATGCAGGGAGGTGATGCTGGAAAGGGGGAACCGTTCCTCCAAAACAGCTTGCCCAGCATTGCCATCTTGGTTGTTTTTTGATCTAATTAAACCCAAAGAGCTGAGGCAACATCAGAAATACTGGAAGGTGCTGCTGCAGACCTGAGTAGCCAGGCAAGGATGGAGCTGGTGGCAGAAAGATGAGCTGGAGCCTCCTGTAATGCTTGCAGCGAGGATGAGTTTCTGGAGAGCCAAGGAGCTGGTGCTTGGTGGAGGATTCCCTGAGTCACTCAAGGCTCACGATCTCGTCTACTCGGCTCACCCTCTACCAAGCTGTTGCATTTCTGGGTTTTTGACTGGACGGGGCAGTGATGTTCTGTTCCTGCTGCAGTACAGAATGCATTTCCCAGATAAAAAGGTTAAAAATCAGCTGTCTCCTGCAAGGCTTTGTTTCAGTTCATGGCTTCATCTTGAAAATTCATTTTGAAAATATTCCTCTCCTCTCTGTGAGCACTCAGGACAGCAGTGAACCTGGTCTGAAGGCAATGGCTTGCTCCAAAATCCCCAGGGATGGGCAATATTTACAGGAGAAGACAGAGATGGGCTTCTGACACCATTAACATTGGGCAGAGCGGGTTTTGCTCCATCTTTGGACGTGCAGATAAACCAGGGCTCGTTTAGAAGGGCTGGCAGAGAGATGCTCTTAACGTCTGATCTGCCCCTGGGTGCTCCCCGGAGCTGACGTTTGCTGACTCTTAGGGCTGCCATGAGCTGCCTTGTCTTCTTCTGGTCCTGAGAGATGGATTTATTAATGGCTCGATGGTGAGAACAATAACTGAGTGAAGGAAAACATCTCTCGGATGTGCTAAAATTGCAGGAGGCACTGAGCCAGGGCCGGGCACTGCAGGCAAAATTAAAAAAGATATAGAGGGTTTTGGTTTTTTTTTTTCCAGTCTTTTTCAGATGGTTTTCAGCTGCCCAGAGCAGGGATTTTTAACCACAGGCTTTCTGCTGCTTCCACATCACCTTCTTGTGCTGCACTACAAGACTCACAGGTCTTCTTGGCTTTTAAAAATTGAATTAAGTCTAAACAGATTTTCTGTTTCAGGCCAGATTTTGGCTCCTGCTTTTCCACTTGGCAGCGCCTGGAGATTTTCTTCTTGTGCCCTTCTTCCTGAAGGGTAGTTTTTATTTTATCTGTGGGGTTTAGGGGTTGTAACACCCCCTGAGTCTCCCAGCCAGGAGGAGTCTCCCAACAAGAGCAGTTGTGGCTTTTTGGCCCTTTTTGTTTCAGCTTCAGCTCCAGGCAGGAGAAAAAAAAAAAAAAAAAAAAAAGAAAAAATTGAGGGAATTTGGAAACGGTGATGCAGGGATGCACCCTGTAGGGGAGACTTTATGCCCTCCGCGTGCTCCCGCAGCCCCTGGGTGCACGCACGGCGGCGCGTGCTTGTCACGGAGGCTGCTGCGGGCACGGCCCCGGGGTGGACGGGGTCCCCGGGTGCGGGCAGACCGGCAGCCGTGCTCCCCGCCCCCCCCCCCCCCCCATGCACAGCACGGACCCCCAGGCACCGGCGCGCGCGCCCCTCGGAGGCGGCGCGTGCCCGCGGTGGGGTGGGGCGTGCCAGCCGAGCAGCGCCCCCTGCCGGCCGCGTCCTTCCCCTCCCCTGGCGGCCGCGCCCCTCGCCACCGCCCCGCCCGGCGTCTGGTGCGTGGTGACGTCACGGCGACGTGCCCCTGTGCCTGAGCCGAGGAGACCCCGCAGCGAGCTGCCAACGCCCGGCGGAGATTCTGAGGTGAGCGGCGGCGCCTGGGCGGGCACGGTACCGCCGTGACCCCCCCCCCTTCCCCCCATCCCCTCTTCCCCATCGTCCGGCCCCGCACAGCCGGCCGGTGCGCCCGTCGTGTGGGAGCCGCCCTTCTGGGGCCTGCGATGCCTGTGCGGGGCCTCCCCGGGCAGCCGCCAGCGGGGTGTGGGGGGC
The DNA here is from genome assembly GCF_028858705.1 of Grus americana. Lineage (NCBI taxonomy): Eukaryota > Metazoa > Chordata > Aves > Gruiformes > Gruidae > Grus > Grus americana. The sequence goes on along the minus strand of NC_072872.1, from coordinate 826,513 downwards.
CTTTCCCAACGCCGCGGGGCAGGGTGGTGGTGGGGGGGATTGCGGTCTCACGCTGAGCTCCCCTCCGGTGCCGGCTGTGGGGGGCTCGGCCTTTGTGGGGTCGGGTCTGCCGGGGGGCGGCGGTGCCAGGCCTTCTCTTCCCCTCCCCCGCTTCCTGGAGCGGCGGGCGGGGGCCGGACCCTCGGCCGTCGGGAGCGGCGGCAGGAAGCGCTCCCGCTCCTGGGCTGGGTGTATCGGCGATCGCGGGGGGCCCGGGCCTCGCTCCCCGCGGGGACTGCCCTGCCCTGGCTGTGGCGGCGGCTTCCTGCTCCTCCGTGCAGCTTGGCTGCGCTCGGGGGCTGTAGGGAAAAGCCCCGAGGGTCAGCTTGCTGCTTGTGGGCTGCAGGTTGGGCTCTTTGGCTTGTTTCAGGCGAACGGCGCCGGGCACCAGAGTGCTCTGAACCGTAGCGGGGGTGCAGTGCACTGTGAAAGGCTTAGCCTAAGCTGTATGCACTGCAAAAAAGTCAGTTCCTACACGTAAAGGAGTTGGAGGCGCTTTTTCACGTTTGCTTCCCTAGGTGTGCGGTCATTGGCTTACCTGAAGACTGTCTCGTAGCTGTCCTTATAGAGTGCCAGTGATGTCGCTGGTTTTGGCTAGGGTAGGAGCCACTGCTACTTCGAGGGTTGCTGTTGGCATGCATTTCTTTTTCTCCTTTGAAATGTCATCAAGATGCATGTACTACAGTGCCATGTCACCTAGCTGCGTCTTAAAGGTTTGTTTTAGTGATCTGGACTTGAGTAGTGCATTTTCCTATAAACGGGTAGAACTTGCAGCTGGTGGCAACAGACAGGTAGCTGTGAACTCAGCAACCGACGTTTTGAAACCTGTGCTTAATGAAGAATTGCAAAATGGTCAGAATTCCTGTTGCCCTGTCTGTGTGGGCACTGCAACTGGTGGAGCCAGAGCGGCTTTGCTACCCTCTTTTGACAAAAGCACGGGGAAGACAAGGCCTTAACGAGGAGGCCATGTTAGATGACAACTGTGTAGTCAGAAGTAGTTCGGTCTGGCCATCTGTGATTGTCTTTGTCTTGTGTTCATCTGTGCTGCTTCTCTCCTAGGAAAAGAGGTGCTAGCTGTCTTTATTCAAAGTGTTAAATTGCAGTGCTCCAAATATCCTTTTTTTTGGAAGGATATTTAAAACCTGAATCAAGCTCCTCCTATTGCTAATCGGAATAACTCAGTAAAGCACTTAAAGCTTCTCTCTTTCAGTTAGCAAAAGGGTCTTATGCAAAACCAACTTTAGATAGAAAGCCTTTGTATTCAGCTAGCTATACATGGAAAATCTGTTGTTCTGCTTTGTAAATTGTTCCTTCTTGTTAGCGTAGGATTACAGGGAAGGCAGTATAGGCAGATGTGTATTTGAAACAGGTCTTGTGGATGCATGTAAGTCTTGAATCAGCATATTGCTAACTGTAGAAATGATTTTGTGTTTAAACTGTTCACTTGTGTGCTTCACTAACAATGAGGAAAAGGATTTTTAAGTCTTGGCAAGGAATAAAAACTACTGTGATGCAAGATAAAACATGTTTGCAGTTTGGTAACGTGTTCTGGGCAGAAATTTTAATCATTAGATTTGCATACTTTGAACTTGGTTATTCATGGCCTGCAACCGATGCTCTTAGTTCATTGTATGCACTGCTTTGGGGTTGGTTGTTTGCCTGAAACTGACGGCAAGTTTTGGGAAGTTTATGATGTTTACACTGTTGAATAGAAATGCTCTGGAAGTCCTAGGGTGACTGGAGTGTATGAAATGGAAACTGTAGATCTTCTACTAAAAGAACAATAGTAAACAGAAATGGAGCCCATCTGAAACTCCTAGGGATTTCCTTGATGAGTGTGCAACGTGCTTTTCTTACTTTCCTGTAAAGCATGTGAAAGGCCTATGTGAAGTGCACCATGAAACTGACCGCTAATCCTGATGCAAAAGTTCCTTCTGGTTAAAATCCAGCTGTAGTAGTAAAATAAATTTCCAAGTCTTATGAGCATAGACAGCCGGACATCTTAATTAAAATCTTTTCAACAGCTATCTGTTGCCCTACAAGCTTCAAAGTTAATGCAGCATATGATGTAGCTGGGTTCCAACCCCGCATCTGGCTCCTGAGAACTTGTACAATAAATGAATATGCATCATTGCAGTTGAGGTGTGTGTAATCTGTTTTACGCTAATGTGAGCGCTCACAGCTTTTAAAAGTCATCCATGGGCTTGTGTATCTTTGCCCTCTATTTCCTCTGCCAGCTTTTTGTGGTCAGCCAAGCTTTCACGCTGTCATTAGGCTCGATCATATGAATTTCAATAATCCGAGCTTCTAGAGTAATAGCCTGTAAGGAGGACTTGTAGGAGGAGGTAGTTATCCTCGCTCTTGACGCTCCGTTCCTGAGGAAAGAACACCACCTTTTTTGTAGATGATGAAGGTGTTGTCAAATTAAATGGAAGTGAAATTGGTTTCTGGTACTCCAGGTAGTAAGAAGCTCTCTTTAACTGCTTAGCATGTTGTAGACTTCTCCCTTGGCTCCTCTCACCCCATTATGCTAAATGCAAGTGAACCCCCCCTTATTTTTAGTATTTAATATATGACAAATAAAACAATGTATTGACTAGATAAGCTTTTATGCTGAAGTTTTAAAGAAATTAAGGTATCTTTACACTTCTGCAGCCTATTATAATTTAACTAGGTGGCTTCCTTCAAGCCTTGTTTAAAATAGCTTACACTGTACTAGCCAAGGGTATCCAGCAGAAAGGACTACCCATAGAAATGGTAGGTAAACCCCTTTCACCAGAGTATCTCCTAGGGCTAAAGCCTGGCGCAAAGTTATCCCTCCCTGAGTATGTATGGCCCTGCATAGGTGGTGATTAGCTGCCTCTTGCAGCCCCTGGTGCATCTTTGTGATGGTGTGCATGTAAATGCCTGAGGTAAGTGACCAAAATGGCATTAAGGCAAGGTATTCCCAGCTTCTGGTGGTGGATTGTTGTTGGGTGGAAGAACTGGGTTTGTTTATCCAGTCCTAGGTGTGCAGTAAAGTGAAAATAGTGAATATGAGAAGCAGAGTTTCAATGTTGCTGTCATGTAATTGATCTTTATAATCTTCCCTTTGAGTTTCAGATAGTGACTTCTGTTTTAAAGAGTTTTAAAAATTCAAATTACTGTTTGGCCTGTTTTCTCAGCCGTGAGAGAATTGTTCTTTTCTTGATATATTGACTTTTCTTCTAAATAAATGACACTTTATAAAGAGAAAACAAAGAGTTAGTTTTGCAAAAGCTTTTAAAAAATTGTTCTATTTTAAGCTCTTGTGCTGCTAATTCACCCCATTACTTTTGAATGTTATGGCATAATTCTTAGCAGGAGAGTTGTTCCATGCACTGTTCTCTTATCTCTTGAAAAAAACAAAGCCTTTTTTAATATGGCAGTGCAGGAGCTTGCTTTGAGCCTTTCTGTCTGCACTGAGAGAGCCCTCATCTGTATCAAGACTTCTTTGCCTGTGATCAGATTGCGTGGTATCAGTGCGTGTTTTCTAAGTGTAGACTAAACTATGGCAGGGTGAAGGTTTTACCAAGCTAATACAGTGTTAGAGCAAACCTTAAACTGTGGAGTGGGAGTAGTTGAGGCCCAGAGGCAGACCATGCAACGGGAGAGGATTGCTGTCGCTTGTGGTGCCAGACTCCCAGCAATAGCTAAGGCTGCCAGAATTGTCTTGGTTTGTAACAGGCTGTTTTGAATTGCTCAGCTCTTCTCGAATTGAAAGATGCTGTGCTGTGTTTTTGGCCAATGATGAGCGTTCTGTTTTGGGGGAAAAAAACAAACCAAAAACAAACCCAAAAATGCTCCTGCAGCTTGGGATGTAAGGAAAGAAAGCATCTGCCACTTCATAAACTGGTGGAGCTGTTTGTGTTGGGCCAGCTGTGGCTGGTAAACAGCTGAATGCAAAAGGACTTGTTGTGGGAGGGCGATGTACTGGGCTTGGATTTGACAGCGGGCGTGCTCTGGTTGTGGTTCACCTTGGTGTGTTTGAGCAGTTGCTTGAGCTTAGTGACTTTTTTTAGTGCTTGTGAGCTGTTGCTGAGCTAAAGGCTTAGTTCCTCTCAGAAGGATCCTCTTCCATGTCCTGGAGTGGGGGCTGTTACTTCTTCTTGAGTGAGTGTCTTCTGCATTTACCTACCACTGAGAAGCTGCCAGTTGCCCAACAGGCTCTTGATCTTTCCGCCATGGTCAGGGAGGGTGGTTCTGGCTGCTCTGGTTCCTTCCTCTGGTTAGGTGAGTGCAGAGCAACCTCTCCTGCTTTGTCCTGCTGTTTGTGAGCTTTTCAGCTACTTCATTAGTTTTAACAGAAACACCAAGGTAGCTCAATGGCTGGGAAAAGTCGCTTTTGCAATTTTATTTTATTTTTTTTTAAAAACAAAGCTTTATCTCTTTAGTCTTCGGACAGTATGTTGCTATTCAGCCTGAGCTATTCCCCCTGAACACACTGCACCCTTCAGGCTGTGCGCATGGAGCCCCCACAATTGGCCCATTCCCTGAGCATAACAGGAATGAGGGGTGATCTGTTGCAACTGATGTGCATGCAGGGTGCTTCCCATTATGCAAAAATATGCCTTAAAATAGAGGAACTTCTGCCAGTGTCTGTTTTACCACTGTTAAATGTAGTTGGCCGTGGGTATGGGGAGAGAAATATCGAGGCCAGTGTGTGCCATGTTTTGGTAGTATGTGTGAATAGGAGTATAGGTACAGCTCGTATTTTTTAAATATTAACAGTATGAAACTAAGCTAAAAAAGATGGGGCTTTTAATGCAGTACTAAAATACTGAACAGGATTTTGCTACATGGCAGAGTAAAACAGCTTCCTGTAGAATATGAAAGGGAAGAGCAATAAGGTAAGATTAAAATGCCTTTTACAGAAAAGGGCAATGTAAGCCCACATACTTCCCAGTGTTTAATCTGGGGCAGGTTTTCCCAGTGCTGACGGCTGGTTTTGACAATGTAACCTTAACCAGAGTGATAACAGAAGTTGCTGCTTTTGCTTTTTTCTGTTGAGTTCATGATAAAGTTAAGTTAGGTGGTTGTTTTGAGTGGTGAAGTGGGATAGACAGGCAACGCCAGCGCTAAAGGCAGGTGGGCACTGCAGTCTAACTGGTGTGGTAGCAAAGAGCCCACTGAGTCATACTCTGACCAGGCTGCATGGGCAGCGTTCTTGTTTTGAGTTTAGGACTAAAATGGGACGACAAGGCTTTCCCCTTCTTTTTTTGAAGTTACAGAACTTGACACATGTTACAGGTGGTAGCTTAGGTTCAGGCTTGTAAAATTCCCCCGCCCAGATGTCTTCACTTCGTATCTTGTGTATGTCTCTGCTTCAGCAGTTTGTTGTAAGGAGCCTTTAGGAAGATGTGCAAGGTGGCTGTCAATTCTTACATAATTAGACAAAGAAAGTTGCATTAAGTTTAGAAAATACCAGTTGATCTTAGTTGCATTTTGAGAAGAGATCTCGTCTTCCTTGGTAATTTGCAGTAACTTGTCCAGAAACGGGTGCTTCAAAATGACAGAGACATTGGGATACACAAGCTCCGTTGAGTGGCAGACTTAGAGTATGCACCTGGGATCTTGGAGCACCCCTAGCTCAAACAGAGGTTCCCATAATGATAGCAAACTTCATGGGTTTCAAGAACAACATCAGCCCGAGAGCTCAATTAGGTCCAGCTACGTTGGTGATCCTGTGTCTCTTCAGACAGCTTGTTTTTGTGGGCCTGCCTGTATGTTTTCCATTCTCGTGTCCATCACCAGGTTGAGAGTGAGTGTGGGCAGGCATGTGAGATGGAGCCCGCCAGTGGGCTCTGCTACTGTGAAGTCTCTTCAGCTTCAGATTGAGACCCATGGGTTGCAGATCTGGATCTTTGCCCAAATCCTTGTGTTTGGCTTGACACCAGCTTAGTGCAACTGAGCTTTTTTGGCACTGTGTCTCATAATTAGACACCTTCCATATAAACCAAATAGCAACGCTGTTTTTTGGAGACAGTTCTCCCTTGTGGAGCACAAATTCTGAGATAGTATTTAAAGAATTGTCTGACTTGTTAGTGGCGGTTAAAAACCCAAACAAACAACCGATGCTTAAAAAGAATATCTTTTTCAAGATCCTGAACTGATATGATACAAGATTGTTTCTTCAGTCTGTCCCTTCTGCTTTTTGCAGGGTTTGCCTTGGACTTGAGGATTTGCCTTGTTCTAAGGGAGTCTAACTCCTGTGCTGGTTTGTGGTTTGACAGCCTCTTTAAGCTCTGTTTAAGAAATTAAATACCCAGGCCTTAAGCTCAACTTGAAACCTTTGGGAGCAAATGCATTTCTGTGTATAGCTTGTGTGCCTGCAGCAGTCTGAGCTGTGGGGAAGACAGGCAGGTGATCTTGTGCGCCAGGTGGTTTAGAGCATAATATATTCTTTTAAATTTCATTTACCTCATTATTAGTGTAGAAGTGGCAGATGTGTTTAGCTCTGGGGTGAGATCTCCATTAAGAAGATGATTCCTAGCAGGCTGAAAGGTGGGCTTTGGGCTGGAAGGTTTAGATAACTTTTGTAAATGGCTGCTGTACACCTGGGAGAATACTGGCCATGGCAATACTGCTCTTGAAACCAGTTTTGCCTTCTGTGCCAATTAGTCTTTCTGGAGTTCAGCTGTTAATCAGAGAGTGGCTTCTGTTTTGCATCATGGGTTTGCAACACTATCAGTGTACCGGGAAGTCCAGGGTCTTTTAATTCTATGGTTGAGAGCTGAACTTGTACAGTCTCTTCATTAGTGCTTTGTGATCTTTGCAGAGAACTGGTGTGTTGTACGTGGTGGTCTTTGTGATGAAGCGTTTACTGCGCCAGGTTTGTAATACAGGCATGCAATTAGTACCTTCTCCGTATAATGCTGGTAGGTATCTGGTGGGGAAAACCTGATTGTTTGCATCGTAGTAGCTGATTCTCTCTCTTTGGTGCCCCTGATTTGGGAGACTTGTCAGTTTGAAAATTAAAAGTGTTAGTTTGTAGTAGGGATAGAGGAGGTGGGAGAGGGCAAGTACCTTGAAATGGTAGGGCAAGGGTGCCTTGAAGTGGCTGTGATTTAATCAAGGAACAAATTATCAAATGCAAACAAATACTTTTAGAAATGTGGGCCTTTTTATAAGATAGGAAATGAAAGTAAGGTGGAAGGGTGAAAGTGGTTAACAGATCAGCATGAGTAAAATCCTGTGGATACTGTTCTTTTCATTGTGGACTCCTGAGTGCTTTGTGCCTGCAGGAGTTAGATGAATAACCTGTTTACTGTACAGTTATATTGGGGGAGGGGGGAATGGTCTTAGTCTTCAGAAATGGTTCTGTTTTCTTGTAACGTGTAGCTGGCTGTCAAACAGGATCTGGAAGCTGTGACGGGCTGCTTAAGCTTAGGCTCGTGAGTTAATGGTGTGTACTAAAGAGCATCGTGAAATGGTTCTTGGTCATCAGCTGGCAGTTGCTTGCAGCATGCTGAGTTTAGCTGGTACCTGCGATGAAATGGCAGCAGTTTCAGTCCTGCCTGAAAGAGGAAGTCGTCATGCTGCTGAGGCTCGACAGGAAACTAGTGCAGGATGTGTAGACAGATTTGACCGCTCCGTTTCCTTTGGTTAGGAGAATGTACACGTTTTTAACCTGAAAACAGACTTCACTAGCTTAAAAATAAAAGGAATCTTAGCAAGCTTGAAGGCTTGTGGTTTCTACTTCACATTGCTCGTACAGCAAGAGTGAAGACAAGATCATGCAGATCATTACCTCTTGGTTTAGAATGGAACACTGATTGTGTACAAAGACCCGCAAAACATCACTTAATTCTTCACAGGCAGTACTTCGTACAGCTGCTAAAATATATTGCAACTACTTTGCGTTACAGGCAGTTTTAAAAACTAAAGAGCTCCCATAGTAACATTTCATGTGCTTGCCATTAAAATGGGAAAATTAGGCTTGGGGGTTGTGGCCCTTGGTGTCGGGGTGTGTTTGGGACAGCATTTCTTGCAACTTGTGCTTAGTAAATGGGAACCTGCCATAGGTACCATGGATTTCTTCAGCCTTTTGTCATCTGTCATTGTCTTTTGGTATATGTGCACAGGGCTGTGTGAAGAAAGTGCATAATTCCCTATTTTTGTTTGCCCTAGGAAGGATTACCTATCTATACAACATCCCACTGGAGACTTCTGTGAACTGTTCATTGCAACACTTGCATCTGTCTTACCACTTTTTTGAGATTAATCTTAAATGCAGATCAGCTGTCTTTCATAAAAGTGTGACCGAGATTTAAAGCAAAATTCTGTAAAATGGGCCTATTCAGTCTGGAATAGGGCCATCTGATGAATTTGACGAAGTAGTTTACAAGGCTTTGTAATCCACAGCTTCCAGGATGCTCCAGGATAGTGTTGAGTTCTGTGAAATCCCGCTGGTGCGATCATGTGCTAAACAGGATAAAATCAAAAAATATTAGAAGTATGGTCAGTTAATGTGTATTGATGCACTGAAGTTTTTGATTACAATACAGAGAGGTTTGAGAAATTAAATCAATTCACTGTTGCTTTTTTTTTTTAAGTCTTTAGATCTTGTTGAACAGAACTAAGTCTTATAGACTGGGAATGTAATGCAAGTCAATCAGCTCTCCTCTCTGGGCTTGGCCAGATGGCTCACAATTACATGGCTCAAAATCCATGCACTGCACTCAAACTGGGATGACTTCAGCGCTTTCCAGTCTGTTTCAGTTCCCTCAGATAGTTAAAACTACTTGGAGTGCCTTTAGTCCTGCTGGGTGTTGTATATGTAGACTTCCTTTTATTAGGCTACTTTGTAGGGGGAACAAACCCAAACCTCTTTAACTTCCTTGTTTCTCCCTCCCTTGGCACTGCACTCCAGGGGTGAGTTATTCTCTAGTCATATCTCATACTGGACTAAGTTACTTTTAAACCACAAGTCAATGATGTATGTGTCTTTAAAGCTTTTCCTATGGAAAAATCAGCTTGTTTTCAGTTGTATTCTGTGGACCTCTTAGAAGTGGAAAACAAAGTAGCTCATCCAGCTAACCTAGAAAGCCTACTAATCCAAGTAAAATAACTTATTCAACAACTCCACTTTCCTACTGGTAAGAAAGGCTTTGGAGGATTATGCCTAAGACTCTAAATCTGTTTAAAACTTAGACTATCTTATTTCAGCATTTAAGGATAAAGCTATATATTCATTTAAAAAAAAAAAAAAAGGGGTGAGGGGATCCCTTTACCTAAATATGTGCTTGAATGATTTTAGGCCTTTAAAGCTCTGATCCTGAAGTGTCTAATGTAAGGTGGTGGGCAGTTAAAGAGCTGCGTGAGAGAAGTGGTAGTTGCTTGGCACATAGAGAACTTCTAGTGGGCCAGTTCAATATTTTTCATGGTAAGTTTTATTAATTACTTCATTTTAGAAAGAAAAAACCAAAACCCACCATCCATCGCAGGCTTTTCCAGGTCCCCTGTTGTGCAGTTCAGGTTCTGCTTTATGCTCCAGAGTGAGGCCTTAGGTTATTTGCACTCTATTTTGTTCCCACTGCCAGAAAACTGAAAGGATTGGGTCACCTGGTAGGAAAAGCTGGTGCCTGGTTTGAGTTTGGAGCCTTTGCCTCACACCCAGTGTAGGGTGGTACACATTTGAATCAGTGATGTGGATCATACCAAGTCTGTGAATTTAAGTGAATTTGAGGTGCAGGGTAAGAGTAAGCAGTGCTTTTATGGGAAATACTCTTAATTTGAACTGCTGGTGTTCTCTACTGTACGAGAGTAATTATGTAGATAGTTGCTTGTTCACTGCAAGAGTCGGCACTGACTGTTGCAGGAATGATGCAGTCTGCGTGCAAGGCGTGTGTGTATAGCTTGTGCTTTGTCTTAGCTGGAGCCTTTGACCTGAGCCCTTAGCAGAGTATAGCAGCTTCTCTCCCAGAGCCAGCATGGGGATGTAGCTGTGTCTGGGGACAGGAAAAAATGGAGGTTTGCAGTACAGCCGTGTGATCTGATGTGCTTTCTGATACCATGGTTTTATTTTGTTGCTTGCTTGATGCTCTCTGGAGTAATGAGTTTTAGACACATCTTTTTTTTTTTTTTTTAAAAAAAAGGCATATGTGAGCTTTTCTTGTATGAGTGCATATACATTTTAAGATTTACAGGATTGGTATGTTGCAATGCATAGGAAGTGCTTCAGAGTTTGGATTCTTCCTCTAGAGTGCTTTCCTGTTTCTGGAAACACTGTCTTGAAGCACATATGTAACCTGCAAATTATGAGTAAACACGGAAATACAAATATGTGGGGCAAGAAGGTGGAAGAGGAGGTAGAGCAGGAAGGGAGGAATACAGAGTGAAGGAGGTGTCTGCTGGGGGAAGGCAGGGTGGAAAGTGAGATTAGGTTCCTCTTCAGGGGTGGCTGCTGTTAACCTGGGCTTATCCTCTTGTGATAGAACGTGGGGTGAGCAAGGGCAGCTGAAGCAGGGATTTCCCAAGTCTGGGTGGACAGCATAAGGAATTCCAGTTGAAACTGAAAAAGCATACAAGTAGTGGCTGGGAAACCCAGTGTGGAGAGTTGTTTTGTATTAAACTTATTAATTCTGAAAGGAATTCACAAAGGTTGTTACCTGTGCTGTGCAGCGACACAGCTGAATGGCTGTGTTTGGGCAAATCCCAAAACAAAAGGCTGATGATGGTGCCTTATTGCATGGGTGAGGCTGGCAAGCTAGTGAGGCGTGCTGGTAATTTAAGCTGGTTTTAGTTTGAGTGTGCTTGAGTTTCTTAGCGAGCCCTGATACTTGTTTTGATCTGTTTTCCTTTTAAAATAAATCTGTTTAACAAGTGATTCATACCTTTCCACGTTTGTTTTGAGCATGGAGCCTTTCTTAATTTGGGATTGAGCTACTCTGCTCCATTGCCTGGTTTTTCTGGTGACTTTTTTTATTCTAAAAGTGTGACTTTGTGATCAGTGCCACCAGCGTGGTAAGGCAGAACTGTGTGAGCACCTTAGCAGTTGAGGCAATGTTGACTAATGTTACTTAGATACAAACAGTTGAGCTGACCTGAACACCGAAAATGCCTTTTGAAATGGAAATGATTGCTTTGTCCTTCTGAGTAAATGTGTTTGCTACTGGGCCAAATTTCAGAGCTTTTTGTAATATTAATGAAGGGCCTGTTGATACGGCTTTGCTGTGCATGCTGCTGATCATCCTGTGTGAAACTGAGGTCTGCTGCATAAATCAACAGACTTTATTATTTTGATTTTTGAAATACGGCACCAAGTGCAGGACTGGTGATAACACCTGATGCCTATGCCAATCCGTCATTGTCTCTGTATATGTTGAAAGAAGATGTATAGATAGCAGCGTTGTGAGTGTGTGACGTACCAGATGCTGGCTGATGTGCTGCTCTGAGAAGGAGTCTTTGCCGTTTCCTAAAATCGACTGCTTGTGGATCTTTCCGTGGCTTCTGGGAACGGTGGTGATTAGTATTTCCCTACAAGTTCTCTTTTTAGGAACTGTTGAGGATGTTCATTATGAAGGTAGCTGGCTGTGTGCAAATTATTGAGCATCCCTGCAGCATCTGAAGAAAAGCTAGTGGTATAAGGTCGGTTTTGAGTCACTAGCAATTACCTTTCCTTGCAGGCGTGGCGATGTGATATGCAGTATCAAATCATATTGCTAGCTATGACCAGAACACTCAAAAACCTGGAATTGCATTGTATTTCTTCCAGATCACTCTGAGAAGTGAAATCCCCAGGAAGTGCCCAAATGCATAGTTCAGTAGGGATTGGTTCAGTTCTTTAATGCAGCTACCCAGATATGAGTGTGTGTTGGGTTTGCGTGGCAGGGTTTTGGCAGCGGGGGGGCTACAGGGGTGGCTTCTGTGAGAAGCTGCTAGAAGCTCCCCCTGTGTCTGATAGAGCCAATGCCAGCCGGCTCTAAGACGGGCCCGCCGCTGGCCAAGGCCAAGCCAATCAGCGCCTCTGTGATAACATATTTAAGAAGTAGAAAAACACTGGGAGAGAGAACTTTTGCAGCCGGAGAGAGGAGTGAGAAGATGTAAGAAACTCTGCAGACACCAAGGTCAGTGCAGATGGAGGGGGAGGAGGAGCTCCAGGCGCCGGAGCAGAGATCCCCCTGCAGCCCGTGGTGAAGGCCATGGTGAAGCAGGCTGTCCCCCTGCAGCCCATGGAGGAAGGATGAGGGGGTGTAGCGATTCCACCTGCAGCCCGTGGAGGACCCCACGCCGGAGCAGGTGGAGACACCTGAAGGAAGCTGCGGCCCGTGGGAAGCCCACGCTGGAGCAAGTTCCAGGCCGGACTGGTGGACCCGTGAAGAGGGGAGCCCACGCCAGGGCAGGTTTGCTGGCAGGACTTGTGGCCCCGTGGGGGACCCCACGCTGGAGCAGTTTGCTCCTGAAGGTCTGCACCCTGTGAGAGGGACTCCATGCTGGAGCAGGGGAACGATGAGAGGAGTCCTCCCCCTGAGGATGAAGAAGCGGCAGAAACACCGTGAGATGAACTGACCGTAACCCCCACTCCCCGTCCCCCTGTGCCGCTGAGGGGGGGGAAGGTTGAAGCCGGGAGTGAAGTTGAGCCCGGGAAGATGGGAGGGGTGGGGGGAAGTGTTTTAAGAGTTGATTTTATTTTCTCATTCCTCTACTCTGTTTTGCCTAGTAATAAATTAGATGAATTCCCTCTCTAAGTTTGGTCTGTTTTGCTCGTGACGATAATTAGTGAGTGATCTCTCCCTGTCCTTATCTCGACCTGCAAGCATTTCGTTATGCCTTTTCTCCCCTGTTTAGTGAATGAGGGGAGTGAGAGAGCGGCTCTGGTGGGCACCTGGCCCCCAGCCAGGTTCAACCCACCACAGAGTGCCATGGCAACATCCTTGCTGGGCTAAAGCATTGCCACCATTCTGACAGTAAATTTGCTGCAGTGGATGTCTCTTCTTGTCCTCTCCCCCACACCCTGGCAGAGGGTAACTCAGTTTGCAACTCTTTGCTGCTGTATATGAAAGTATTTCCAATAACATGGAAATGTTGAAAGTCAGTGGGAGCTTTTGTCAGTAGGATTGCTGGGGTCAGGATTTCACACCTATATGTGACTGAATGGGCAAAGGCCTGGTACTTTTCTAATTAAAACTAATATATTAGTGAAGGGCAGCTGTGTCTGGCACTGGAGGTAGCTAAATAATTGGAGGAGGTATGGATGGCAAGTATTGATTTAGTTCATGTGCTAAAGTCTGTGCTGGGGCAACGTTGACGTAGCTGGGTGCATTGTGACTTTTGTAATGTCTGGAGACCAATGTTATTCTTTGGGAACCTGATGCTCTGCTGAGCTTCAGTGCTGTTAGCCACTTCAAAGTGGGGATAAAAGTATGTGTTAAGTAGCAACAGTAACCAAAAGACAGTAGAACTGTACTTAGGCTTTCAAAAAAAAAAAAAAAAAAAGGCAGGGGGAGGAGGAATTAATTGTGTTTACTTCTGTCTGTACCTGCTTATATTTATCCCATAAACTTGTTTCAAAGCTCATACTGCTGAGCTTTTACTGAGGTGTTCTCCAGAGGGAAGATCTCTTGGGAGGCATATATGTTACTTAGCAGCTATCAAGACCCAAGCTTGCACTTTCAGCTTTCAGTGCATTTAAGGCTGGATGCTTCCATGCATTAAAAATGGTCTGGAAAAGCCTAAAATCTTTTTTTGCCCACCTCTAGGTAACTAGGTAAAAATTGCACTGTATTTACCTAGTCCTTCTGCCCAGTGTAGAAAAGCGACTATAGGCAAACATAGTTTTAGGTGGTGTTTGGCAGTTGAATGCAGTGGGAGCGGTCTAGCTGTAGGGAGGAGGTATTTGCATTTATGAAAATAAGCAGCTTCCCATCCTGTGTGTGTGATGGGGAGAACGGATCTACCAACTCATCTAGGAATGTCTTGTTTTCAGATCCCGTACATGCTGTTAGCGGTTTGGGCTCTGGTTGAAGCTCATCAATGATGTACTGCTATCCAGTGAGAATGAGAAACATCTAAATATATGTATATCTTTTTTTTTTTCCTTCTAGGTTCTCGTTGGAGTTGATATTCTAGTAGACTTCAGCTATGCAGACGATCAAGTGTGTAGTTGTGGGTGATGGTGCTGTTGGTAAAACCTGTCTCTTAATTTCTTACACAACAAATAAATTCCCATCGGAATATGTACCAACGGTAAGTGAGGGAATGGTTCCAGTTGTTCTTTGGGCATGGTGGGGCAGTGCGAGTTTCCTTCCTAACTAAGCTTTGTGGCATGTACGCCATAATGTTTGTTCTTACAGCCTGCTTTCCTGTTGGAGACTAACTAATACGTCGTGGAAAAGTAATGATCAGTGTGTTTGGTACAGTGCTGCTACCTATCTCTTGCATTACCTGGTAGTGTTGGGATGCCTTTCCTGTGTCTGGTCAGTTCTGTTTGGTGGCTGCCATTTGAGTCCTGTGAACAAGATTGCAGTTGTTAGGACTGTGGAGGGCAAGCAGCAGGAACACCTGCTCTCCAGCTTGTGTTCTCAGTTTTTGCCACATCTTCGTTTTTACGGAAAGTAGTATAGTATTTTATGTTGTAAAGTGAGTAGTAAGTGACAACAACTAACATTTTCTGATGGTCATTTTTGCTTTGCAACTCTGAAAGATCCAGAGGTCATGCAATGAACTATGGAGTGTTGCTAGATATTTCTCATGCTTAGCTGAAGTCATGTTTGGATCTAGACTGCAATCTCATTCAAGTTCTACTTTCAAACATTTGTCAACTTTTGAATAGTCCTTGACTATTTCGAAGTAACCTTTTTGAGTTTTATGGGCTCAGTTTTCTCAGATACTGAATCCCTTGGCTTATCTAAAGATCAGTTGGGAGCAGTTTGCCAGTGAGGCACATGCGTGTTATCTTTCTAACAGAAAAGTGCTTTTCTTGTTAATATTGCATATGCAAGATCAGTGTGCTGACACTGAGCTGGTTCAGTTTTTTAGTGAGGCTGCTGCAAGAGACTTTGACATCTGGATGCTCTTTTTGTTAGTTTTCTGTTATGGACCTGAAAAGGCCACCTTCTACACATACACAAATTGAAGAGTTTATCCAGATCCCCCAAACAAATGTGGATCTGGAAATGCATTGCAAAGAGGTTGAATGCCTGTTGGTGAAAGGGCTAATGATATTTTCTGTTATTATAAAGCAACTTAAAAGAACAGGTAGCTCCTCTGAGAAGCCAGGTAGCTCTGCCTGAGAGCTCTTTTAGACTAGCTACTTCTTTATAAAAATGTCCTCTCTTTGTGGAAAAGAAATTGCAGTGAACTTCATTGCCTCCTTTTGAGGTACTGGCTTTGTACACTATCTGGAGATCTTCAACTTGCCAAATTTGAGGTTTGTTAAGAATAGGACAGACTTCCACAGAACGAAAATGTTTGTGTTCAGTTGTAGATCTGGAACTTAAGATGAAAGGCCTCCCAAACCTGAGAGTGTTCAGGTTGGATGCAGTGACCACTGTTAGGAACCTGAGGGTTATACTGTAGACATGGAGGAGACCTAAGTTCATGTCATGGAGGTCCTCTCATTGTGGACTGGTAGGGAAGAAGTTGGGTTTGAAACTGTGTTTTGCCATTCTCAAGTTCTTGAGAGTGGTGTTAAGTATCCTGCTGTGATGCTTCTAGGACAGTCACCTCCCATGCTGAACCTGTGGAAGCCTGCTTGCCCTATTTAAGCTGTTCTGTATGGTCAAGACAAAATGAAAGTGGTCAGTGAGTTCAGGCAGTGAGCATTTCTATACTTGTCCCTAGTGAAATGACCCTTAATTTTGTTGGAAAATGTTATAATCTTAAAATGTATTTTGAAAGCTTGCAAGTTTGTCTGCTATCTTGCAGATGGTAGTACTGTCTATAAATCCCTGCTGACAAGCAATGTGGAAAAGCTACTCGGAGAAACAACGTTACTTGCCAGTAAAGTGTGCTTAATATGTGCTAAGGCTTATTTATACTATCTTTTAAAACTGTCCCATGTTTCTGGAATAGTATTTACCTCTGAACCTCATGGCTTGAGGAACTCACTGTTCTGGGGATATCACAGGCCTATTCCTAATTCTGTAGGTGGCCTGGAGGCATATTGCATACTCTGAAAACTGGTAAGTAACCTCTCATATTCCAGCTAATACTTCTAGTAATAAATGGGCAAAGAAATAGAACAGATAGCACTGTTCCCAAAATGAAAGCAAGCTGTCTGAAGGTCGACAAGCTTTAATGTCTCCCGAATGTTTGTGGCTGAATAGGAAGGACCCTAGAACAAAGTGGGTAGGATTCAAACTGCTTAACAAAAAACGTTTAAGCAGGAAAAGAACCTGGAGATAAATTTCTGACCTTGAGAACATGGTAAGTACTGGAGGTAGCTCAAGGCCAGTGTACCAACAAACACCGTGAATCCAGCTGCAGCAGCTACTGCAAAGTCCCACTTGAGAGGAAGGTGGCACCCTTCTTCCCTGATAGTGTCCAGGGGTACAGAGCACAAAGCAATTAGTAGAAGGTAGGGGTGTTTTAGCGAAGTAGTAACACTCTGGCTTCAAACTGAGCTGCTCTGTGTGCGAGCAGGCACTGGAGTGGCTGCTGTAAACTGCCTGTGCTGTTGCCCTGTGTAGCTGTACTCATGCAGCTGCATGGCCAAAACATCAATGGAGAATGCACCAGTTCTGAGAGATTAGTTTCTTTCTCTTGGCTCTTTGTTCTGCAGCTTTCTCTTTTTTGAGGCTATTTCTCGGTGGGAGATGGGTTTCATACTGGTGCTGCACATGCTTTGTCACCTGCATGTTTTTGGTGTCACTGCCATTGTCAAAAAAGGCAGTGAGGGGCATGTCTGTGGAAAGGCAGTGGTAGATCAGGTGGGAGTCCTGTAACACGAAAGCTTGTGCCACCTGCTGCAATGGGCTGTCTGGCACTGGCAGGAATTGAAACTTCTGTTGGGCTAATTGTTGCTCTGGTTTTTAGCCTGTTTGGCACAACTGAGGATGAAATTGTCTGTGGATTATGCTATGAGACTGTAGTTGCCAGTTGTCTGAAGGCTAGCCTTGTAGCCCTGGCCTCCTTAGGACTGAACCCCAGACCTTTTCAATAGTGGCTGTACCTTGGGGAAAAAAAAAGTCCCATTTTGCAGATAGGGAGCTTAAGGGAAAAAAATCATGATGAGGGACCATGCATGCTAATCCCCCTAAAGGGCACCTACAAGTAGTATTATTGACTTGCTGTTCACTGGGTGAAAATGAGGGGCTATCTTTAGGGGATTAAGCTGCAAACCATCTTCTGACATCTGAAAGAGCAAATGCTCTGACCTTCAGCGTTGAGCATTGAAATTTCTTGTTCTGTGCCTAGCAATGGATGAGTTCTCCAAAGGACAGGTCAGGATGAGTCTTGAAGTAGTAGTCGTGGCATATCGAATATGCCCTGTGAAATGCCTTCTGCCCTCCTCCGGCTTGAAGGTCTTATTTGTAGGTGGATGCTTTCTGGGGTGTTCAGTAAGGCAAACTCAGTGCAATGTGTAAAGGATTGGGCTGCGGGTAATGGAGATGAGTGTTGAAATCTCTTGCAGTAATTTCAAAGCTTGAATGCTAATCCAAAACAGTATGAGAGGTGGACTTCTGCTTCTAGCTGATGTTCCTGGGGATATGCAGCATGCTGTGGCCATAACTGCTTTCTCAATCACTGTGAGTTGTGAAAAGCTGAAAAAATTAGTGTGGTGTCAGGTATTGCTTTAATGAGAACAGTCAGTTGGAAAGGAGACAGATCTGAACTCTTGGAAGTTCAGCTTTGAAGTGCTGTCTTGCTGGTCTTATCTCAATTTTTAGTGGGATTTTTTCAAGGATCTAAGCTCTTACTAAAGCCCTGTTAATAGATGCATGTGACTGCTTATTTCTCCATGTCCCTCCCTCCTCACTTCCATGAAAAGTTTTTGCAATGACTGCTGGCCTCTTTAATATTGCAGTTTACTTCAGCTGCAGGAGCTGCTCAACCTCAGTTTCGTGTTGAAGCAGAGCTTCCCTGTTCTTACTTGGAGATCTCGGCTGTCTCTGAGTAACCTTGCAGCACAGTATGGAGGGACAGGTGTGGGGATTTTTTACAGTGGGAAGGATTTTTTGCTAAAGGTACTTTCCGAAATACTGTGTATTGCAGTTCTGAAGATAAAACAGTTATTGAAATTAAGGATACTGACCTCAGACAGTATCCTTATTGCTGAGTATGTGGGTGTTGACAAGAAGGCTTTTGGTAGGTCCTTGTGCTCAGTTGTGTTGTAAACAAGTAACTGGGTGAAACATTTTTGGTAGTGTTAGCTTTTGACCTGTGTAGCAGGCCTGCCCTTGAGGACAGGACTGTTGTGCCAGATGCTGTACAGAGACAGTATAACTTGGTCTTCTGGAGCTAGATTCTCCATTTAGATTGAGAGTGAATTTGACACAGACTGATTTTGACTGACTATATTGCTTCCTCCAAAGATGGAGGATAAATTCCTGTTGAAAAGATGGACTCTGTATTGAATTCCCTAGACGTTCAGAAAGATGAACTTCAGAGGACTCCAGACCTGTGAGAAGTCCCATAGCTCTGTGTCCTGAAGGGCAAGGCTGAAGTTTATCAGTTCTGTCCTTGTGGGGACATGTTTACTGTGTCAGACTAAGTGTGAAGGTTGAAATTTCTGTAGCAATGTGGGAAGCCTCTTTGCAATTACAGGCAAGGGCTGTTGCAGATGTTTTGCTCAGTGGCTTCTACCCTGTTATATGAGTGGTATACCCAGTATGCCTTTGCTCTGGATACCTCATGGAAACAGCCCTTGCATCCCTATTCAAAATTGAATTGTCCTATTAACAGTCTTAATGGTAATAGCACTGTAAGCCTAATGGCTTCTGTTATCCTGCGCAGATGACTCTTGTACAAATCGGAGGTGGTCTGGCAAGGTGTGTAGGATGATGGTTTGAAAGATGGCTTATTCACATCCTTTTAAATGTGTTTCTCTTTTCTTTCCAGGTTTTTGATAACTATGCTGTAACAGTGATGATTGGAGGAGAGCCTTACACCCTAGGCCTCTTTGATACTGCGGGTGAGAAATCAAGTGCTTGTGTTATTGTACCTGCCCAAGATTTAGTTCAGATGATGTTGAATGTGAAGACATACAGTTTTTTAAATGAAAGGGAAAAATCTTTCTTGATTCTCTTTTCCTAACCTTTTTGGTGAGTTGCTAAATTGAGTTTATTTAAAAAAAACCAAAAAACCAAACAAACCCAAAACAAAACAAGAAAACCTTCCACTTTTAGAGCTGTTTTATTTTGTGACACCACATGACAGGTTTCAAACTCTCACCTCTAATCCAGGTGATACCTGAAGGATAAGGGGTTTC
This sequence comes from Grus americana, assembly GCF_028858705.1. Lineage (NCBI taxonomy): Eukaryota > Metazoa > Chordata > Aves > Gruiformes > Gruidae > Grus > Grus americana. The sequence continues at coordinate 807,084 of NC_072872.1, read as the reverse complement.
TACGTTTTTAAACAAAATTAAAGGAGAAAATTGTATTGAATAAAATTTATGGGTTGTATGTGGTTTTTGTTTAGTAAATAGCATATTTTTTGACCAAATGTGCATGTGGCATGTGTTTGTGTTCTTAGCATGGATGAAATCAGGATGTTGTGTGGAGTTTCATAAGCCCTCTAACTGTGGGCTTTTATAAAATTAAAAATAAATCTGTAGGCTTCTTTGTTGTTATTAGACTGTATCTCAGTTTCTGGCTGGAGAAATGTACAGTGATTAAACAGCTACACACATCACTTTGCATGTGTGAAAACTTAGCAAGAAAGGGTAGAAACTGGTTCAACTGCTAGTTACCCCATCCCCAACCCATAATAATAGCAAAGTGGTATAGCAGCACCTGGTATTGTAAACTCTCCTTCAAGAGAGTCCTTCCAGAGAGCTTAGTTGATAAGCTGTTATCTAAAATTGTCTGGATAGAACTTAATCTGACTGTTTCCAGTTGTAATCTTACAGATGCATCATTTGTGTCTAATTTGATTAACAAAACAATCTTAGGCTTTCAATTAAACGTTATAGCTTCAATTAGCTCTCACATTCTTTTCCCAAATGTGATTTGTGTGTTAGTTATTGCAAACTCCCTACTTCATGGATAAGGAGTTAGGGAGAGTTCCTGGCACACACTGTGTAGGCTGCTGGAGGGACCGTACTCACGTGGGTCTCAACTACAGCAGTCTGGTAGCTGCATGGGTAAAAGCTGTGTTTGGTCCTTCTCTGCCTGTGTTCCTGCTGACATCCTCTGGGTTCAGCCCTCTGGAAACTGTTGCGTGTGTAGATATGAATATCCATGTACTGTCTATCAACATGAGAGCAGTAATCCAGTGAGTAATTCTGAAAACTTGAAAACTTGAAAACTTACCAAGTGGCTTTAGTGCATGTAGGTGACTCTACGCACGTGTAGAAAATCAGGCTTTCCTTTCAGAGCTGGGCTTCTAAGTGGGAGGCTTTTTGTTCTTTAAAGGTCACCTGCTTTTTGCTAAATAGTAGCCAGCACAAGTTACAGAACTTAATAATGGATAAACCCCCTATTACTAACTGTCAAATTAAAAAAAAAAAAGTCTTCATAGTACAAGTTCAAAACAAAGACAAAGCTCTTTGGAGTAGTCTGTTAATCACAACAATGTATTTTGGTCAGTGCTTAGCTCCCCTGTGTCCAGCCAAGCATGAGAGCTGTAACAAGCTGTTTAGACCTCTGTCTTCAAACTGTAGGTCTTCCTCCATTGAGCTGTCCCAGGTGTTGAGTACCCTCCTTTGAGATCTCAGAGGTCTCTGTCTTGTATGATAAGTGAGGGAGCATCAGCTGAAATCTGAGGCATTTTGAGCAAGTCTTTCTGATTTGTTTGCCAGCAAGTACAGCAGCTCCTTTAGTGCCAGGTTTGCTCTCTAAAAACAGAGTGCTACTGAATTGAGCAGGAGGAAGTTTTAAGAATGAGCTCAGGCAGAGTCGGGCTGTGGGTCAGTGCTGGTGGTGGCCTGCAGGGACTGCCTGCTCTCTTAGGGATCCAAAGGGAAGAGGCTGGCTTCCTCTGAAGCACGCTTACTGCCTGAACACACTCCCCGGTAACAGCAGCATTCTCTTACTGCTTGGAGGACACTTCACTAAGTATTCATGAGTATAAATCAGAATGTTCTAGTGAACAAAACTGCTTTTCCCCCGCCCCTCCTCAAAGTGCAGGGTGATGAAACTTGGTGGCATAATACTTTTAATGAATGGGCTAGGGGCAGAAGTGCCCTAGGGGCAGAAGACCTCATCTATAACCAGATCCATGTTCTGCAACTTTTGTTATAATTGAGGAAAGTGTTATGCAGTCTGAGGGTATTAAATCTAAACATTTATTAGAGGGTACTCCTATCAGATTTCCCGGCTGTCCTGTGACTTTAAGTAGCTCATTGTTACACAGCAACTAAATGAATTCTGTATTTGAAAACTAGGATCTTTGAATGTTTGGGTTCAGGGCATGGGTGTTTGCTTAACAGTCAGGATTAATCACAATAATGCTATTGTGCTGGCATGTGCATTCTAACCACCTGTAAAGGGCAGTATTTCATTGTCTGGGTCTAATACTGTGTTAATTTTTGTTCTTCCAGGTCAGGAAGATTATGATAGATTACGACCCCTCAGCTATCCCCAGACAGATGTATTTCTGGTCTGTTTTTCAGTGGTGTCTCCTTCTTCATTTGAAAATGTGAAAGAAAAGGTTGGTTGAACTCTGCCTAAAAAAAGGGGGCAGCTGCAGTGATTTTGGAAACAGGTCAGGAGTTATCTTAAATGGCAATATCACAAATATTGTGTCTTCTCTGTCTTTAGTGGGTACCTGAAATCACTCACCACTGTCCAAAGACTCCTTTCCTGCTTGTTGGGACCCAAATTGATCTTAGAGATGATCCCTCAACAATTGAGAAACTTGCCAAGAACAAGCAGAAGCCCATAACTCCAGAGACAGCTGAAAAACTGGCCCGGGACCTGAAGGCTGTCAAATACGTGGAATGCTCTGCACTTACGCAGGTGAGGGTTGGTCTTTGACCATCTTAGCTTATACATTTTTTTCAGTTACAGGAAAAACCAGCTGAATATCAATGTGAAAGGGTATGAGGTCTGTTTCTGCTGTTGACACTGTAGGTTTCTCTTTGTCCTGTTGTTCTAAGGCACAAGGAGTTGGCAGTGGTACAAAGAAAGTCAGGCTGTAAAGATCAGGTGTAGTGTAGAGGGGTTATGGAGGAGGATGTGCTTGCTGTGTTTGCTTTTGTGTTGGAGGAAAACAGCTATCGAAAACTTAGAAGGCATGCTACGGACAATAAGTGGGTTAGGACACAGAATGCATATCACTACTGAAGAGAGCAGGCGAAGAAAAAACTTGTCAGAAAAGTCAGTTCTGGTACTTCTAAGACTAGAAGCCTTTGTATTGTGAAAGCTGCTTTCTCTTCCTGCGCAGTTGGTGGTGAGCTATGTTTCCTGTGTCCGCCTTAAGATGGAAGTTCTGTTGAAACAGCAAATAACAGTGAAATAGTTCTTCAGACATAAACATAATGATATTGTGTGAACTAACTTCCGAACGTGAGTCTAAAGCCAACTAAAATAGGTGATTTGAGGCCAGGAAACCTGATTATCCTTTCCCTTTAAGGTAGGAACACTAGGGTGGGGTGGATGGGAACCACTGTCTGGCTTGCTGGCCTGTTGCCTTGACTTCGGATGCCCTGGGAACTTAATCTTGTGTGCCTGCCTACTCTTGCAGAATTTACTACAACTCTTTAACCATTTCCATAATGCTGCTCTGTAAAGAATTTGTCCCTATCCAATGTTCATGGAAGTAGGGGTGCACAGTATCAAGTCCCTCACTCTTTTCAGTTTTGTTGTGCATTCATCTCTAGTATCTTGAGCACAAAGCTTTATAGCTAAACTTCATGAAGCCTGAAGTTCTACTTATCTTGCACCTTTTGCTCAGATTGCATGTTGGCTCTTCCATTTGGGATCCTGAGACTCTTTGTAACAAAGCTTTGCCTGAGTGTTTGCTGAGAAGGATGAGGCTTTTGATGGAATTGTGCAGGATGCTGGCACTGGAGGTGGTGTGGCGAGGCACGCTGCAGTTCATCCTGGGAATCCCTGATCAAAAGGTGGTCTTGGCTGTGCTTCCTTACATGCAAGCTCAGGGTTATTTGTGCTTGAGCTGTAATTCTCTTAGATCCATTCAGTTCTGAAATACCATTTTAGATGATGTCTGACACACCCTGAATGCTGCTGCTAACTAGGCTGTAGAACCTGCTAGCTGGTTAAATACATACCAGGACTTTCTGTCCTGTATCGCTCACCGAGACCCTTTCCTCTGTAGCTTTAAACTTGCCTTGTTTAGTCTGCTCACATTGGACAGAAGCACTTAGAATTACCAGAGTACGAGTTGATATGATTAGAAGTTTCAGTGTTTCTGGAAATAAAAAGAATGGATATAGACTAAACTGTATCTGTTGCAGAGAACAGCTTTGTGCACTTGGAAGCTCAGCCTGACTTTCTTCCAGAGCACTAGTGCTTGTGTATCCATTGATAGTTTTAGGAATCAAGAGTAACCTGGGAGGAGGGTTCAGAAGCCTTCTCACCTGGAAGATGAGTCGGTTTGCATCTGCTCTACTCTTCTTCCTTCATTTGTTGTTGACCCCCCGCAACACCTTTTTTTCTCAGTCTTTCAGTAACAGCTGCCAAAAAAACACAGGCTATCTGTGAAGGGTTGTTTGAAGTTCCTGGCAGTGATCTAGCTGGCTGCTTGCTAAACACAGTCGGCTGGCTTTCCTAGCCCGGAGGGTTGTTTTCCTACCTGCAAGGCAATGTTGTAGGAGCTGATTTCAACTGAAGCCAGACTCAACTGGGTAGTTCAGTCTCTCTTTACCTTGGCTTCTGTCTACACAGTTCACCTCAGTAGTCTAGGGTGTTTTTTTCTTTCCCAATTAATTTAGAAATTACTTTGACACCACAGTAGCAATAATCATAAAATGATGGAGCCAGAGCATGTATGGTTTTTTTTTTTTTTTCCCTGGGAGGAAGAATTTGCTTGTCTCTCTGGAAGAGTTGATGTTCTGAAAGTACTAGGTGAGTAGTAAGAGGCTGAGTTTGAGTCTTGGCTGTGAAGACAGAATATCTTCTCCCTGAGTTAGAACTGACAGCTCAGTACTGCAGTTGTTCCATTCCCCCTTTCCTGAGGTTGTGGAATCCCTTTTTGTGATGAAGGCACTTTCAATGTCTGTCTTCAACCCTTCTCTACAAAATAGTACCCAGTACCTGTAAAAAGTGGATAACAAAGGGTGACTGAAACAGATTACAACTAAAGTGATTGTTGCTTCTGTTACACTTACGAGTTTAGTACCTAACACAAGAGTGAATTCAGTTCCTCCCCCCCGCCCCTGGATGCTGGGTTGGCAGTTTTGATGCAGTCAGGTTTATAAAATGTCTTAAACTGTCCATGAGTGGAGAGGGTAAAGGGAGCCTGAGCTCAACCTCTTCCCAGTGCAGCACAGGAGCCATGTTACTTTAATAGCATATGGAGGCCTGTGTGCAGTGGTACCAAACACAGCTCCCTTTACGTGGTTACTCTTGTATCATCCAGGCTTTTCACCCCACTTCCATTTTCACAACAATTTTGTCCCTGTCTCGTCTTTTTTCTCCTCTTCCCTTATCCCAATTTTTTGCTAGGTCCTTCAAAACAAATCCCAAATTCTGTTGTCTTGAACAAATTAATTTCTCCTGTGCAACAGGAAAACAAATGAAGAGTCCCTGAGTAGGAGAATTAAGGAAGCGTGTTTTCTTGACTCTTGCCCTGCCTGGGTTCTTAATCTGTCTAACAGTACATAATTGAGTTTATACTACAGCCTTATTCTTGCAGAGGAGGAAAATCTAATTAGTACTCAGACTTCACATAGGCATTATTTATTTGAAGTCTCTAGCTCTTTTGTCAGCCGGGGTTGCAACTTGTTAAAAAAAAGTTGCTGGGGAGGATGTACAGAATGATTGTACATGGTAATTTCCTTAACTTCTGTTCTTTCAAGTATAATCTTGCATGTAACATGATGGACTTAAATGCTTCCAGATGGAATTGCCTTAGAGATCTTCCATATATGTGCTTCAGTAAAACAAGATTAAAGACTTTCTAAAAGGGATATATCCAGTCTAACCTGTGAGGGAGAAACCGGTTATATTTGAATGATTTTAAAAAAATCTTTATTTTGCAAAGACTACAGTTGTTTACAGAAAGTAATTTAAGGTTTTCTCTTTGTCTTTAGCTGGGATAAAGTAGTTCTTCTGAATTTGAAGGTTGCACTCATGACAGTAGATTTAGGCGAGTCCAGTTAGCATAAACTGAGCCAGGTTTCACTTCTGGTGTGACGTGTAACTTGGCAGAGTTGTGTGGGAGTGGTATCAGACTGCAGTGTTCCTGTTGTGCTTATAGCAAATGCAATGCATGCTTCATGCTCCGGTGTAATCCCTGCAGACTCCTCGCAGCTCTGTGACTGCTTGTTGGATCTCAGTTATTCCACTCCTAACACCATATCTGTCTTCCCGTGACTTGAGTGGTTATATTTGCTTTGGTAACTAAACTGAATAACTGAAATGCACCATTTCCATGCTGGCTCTCAGTGTCAGAATAGCAGCACTGGTAAGGTATTGCATTGCTTCTTAAAAGACTGAAGGTGACGATGGCTTACCAGAGAGGTACTGCTTCAATGCCAGAGCCTGTTTTCCCAGCTGTCTGGGGATCTTCAGTTATTCAGGGGCTGAATTCACAAAGCAGAGGAGTTGTTGGGAACCTTTGCTCTGGACTTAGCTGCTGCTGGGGTGGTTGGGAGCAGTAAGTCCGTGCATCTGATGTGCTTGCTTATCCACAGGGGTGACTAAAAAAGGTTTCCCTGACCTTTTCGATCCCTGTGGTGGGGCAAGCTGCTCTTGCTGTGTTTATTCCCCTGTAAACTCCCTAAGTGTATCTTCAGCATTTGAGTGGAAACCACCGTCTTTTGTGCGGCCCCTCCTGCTCCTGTGTTCTTGCCAGTTGCTGCTGTGTTTGTGCCTCTGCCCTTCTGGGTGTTCATTTTGTCTAACTCGGTCTGTCACATGTTCTGTCTGTCTCTGACATTGACTTCTGGGTCATCTAAATGAGATTTTCTCCTGGGATCTACTTTGTTTTTTTTTTTTTTTTTTTTTTTTTTTTTTTTTTTTTTTTTCAAAGTAAATCTGTTTACTGCCTCTGTGAATTCAGCCTGGTCTATCCTGAATGCTCTTTGTATCTGCTTGTTTTTCTCTAATCCTCTAACCTGGCTGCTGTTTTTTCTCCTCCCCTCTGTCTTGTAGAGAGGTCTGAAGAATGTGTTTGATGAGGCTATCCTAGCTGCCCTCGAGCCTCCGGAAACTCAGCCCAAAAGGAAGTGCTGTATATTCTAAACTTTCTCCTTCCCCTCTTGCTGCTGCTTCCTCTGTCCCACTACTGTAGAAACCTGGTTAAAAAAAAAAAAAAAAAGAATAAAACCACCTTGATTGAAAGCTGTTGTGTCTGCTTACCATCTTAGAGCAACCTCTGTATTAGCTCTTGGACTGAAAACAATACTTAAGATCTTTAGTAAAACATTGTGACCGTGGAACACGAACTGGACTCGCTTAACTCTCTGCTGCTTGGGTTGCCAGATGTGGGTAGCTTTATAATTCAGGCTGTTGGGGGAAAGGATCTGGTTACATCATTATTAAAGAAAGATCAAACGAATAAGACGTGATGTTGGATCTTCCTGAATCCAGCTGGAAGAAGCGATGTGTGTTTTTTCAATTTCTACTTGTGACTCTTGTTAACTGTATTTGCATGACAAAAGTACATGAAACAGTGATCTGCAAGTTACGCTGTAATGTGAAGGGTTTTCTGGTTCTCCTTTGTGCAGTGAGATGTTTTTCTGTTGCTATTGCTTTGGCTGTCTGTGCTGTAGTGGAGTATTTGTCAGTCCTTGGGGGGAAGGAAATATCGATGTACTTGCTACTGCTTTATGAACTGTTAAAATTCTTGCTTTCACTAACATGGTAGACCTCTTCATTTCGATAATAGATCCTTAAAGCCTGTTACTGTAAGATGTAAAGCTGCTTCTTACTCTCATGCTTCTGATTTTTATTGTTTTAAGGAGAAAACATCAATTGTAGCTTGTCTTTAAATTTTGAAATTAAAAATTGCAGTTGTTTGTATAAATGACTGATGAAGCTTTATTCTGATTTGCACTTCCTGGCTTCACTTAACACTTAACGCAGCATACAGTACCCGCTTCGTACTCCTCCCTTCTTGACTTCTCTGATACCATGCACAGCTTCTGGGCTCCACCTGGCTGCTTCTAACCGTCGGGTGTTTGGGGCCAGAAGCCTGACCAGAGCGTGTACCGGACTGATTTATCATTGCATGCTTGCCTTGTCTCTTCTCTCCTGACACACGGGTGTCTGCACTGCTGTACCTGGCGTGCTCCAGTTCGAGCTCTTCCATTTGAATGCAACACTTTCTGCTTTGTCATTAGCATGTGAGGTGTGCTAGTAGCCAATTAATCATAAAAATTGCCTTAAGGAAATGACTTTGGTACATGTGTTTTGCTTCTTGTGAAGTATACTGGTCTGGTGTCAAAGGATTCGTGTTCCTGTTCAGAAAAATCAGATGCTGTGCTGAGGAACTGCTAACCACAGCAACGTGGCTTGGACAGAGCCTAGCTGAGCAAAGGAGACTCTGGGAGTGGTAGATGGCAAACCTTGATTTGTTGTTAGAGGGATTTGCCTTCCACTTGGCTTTCTGTGGTTTTGTTTGTGTGAACTCAAAAATGAGATTGCCCCTTTCTCTCTTTGCCCCTTTTCAGAAAGGCCTAAAGAATGTATTTGACGAAGCGATATTGGCTGCCCTGGAGCCTCCGGAGCCGAAGAAGACTCGCAGGTGTGTGCTGCTATGAACGTCCCTCCAGAGCCCCTTCTGCAAAGCTGGTGTTTGATGTCATACTAAAAGCAATGTTTAAATCAAACTAAAGATACAAATTTTAAAATTTGTTTTCGCAATAATGACAAATGCCCTGCACTCCCATCTCCCCCACACGATCCCTGTGTGAGATGAGAATGTTAGTGTTTATTCCCCAGTGCCCCCTCAATTCAGTTAAACTAGTTAATTTTGAGTAATTATGTATTATCAGAAAACACTGATCAGTACTAGTTTTTTTATTTTGTTTACTGTTTCTAATTTTTTTTGGTTTAAAATCCAGGCATGCTTGTGATGACTTTTTCTGTAACAGACTAATTCTAGGCTGTTTTACTGAAGCCTTGTCCCTTACGCTAGTCTGGCAAGACTTGGTTCTGGTTCTAAGAACTTCTAGGGCTGTTCTGCAGCCAGCCAGCAGCCTGGGTGTGAGCAGACTTTCGTACTGAAGACAAATACAGGAAAGTAAAATGTCCCAAGTTGGTGCTCCTCTAAGGAGGAGTGTAGAAAATGTATCTGCATCTCCTCTGAAGTTGCCTTGTATCTCTTCCCTTGGCTTTCCATTGTGCAGGTCATAAATTTCTACCCCATCCTCTAAGTTATGAAGCCTTAGGAATAGGAGAATATTTCTCTCTGGATGCACCATCAGGCTTGAAACTAGCTTGCCAGTCTCTTCCTTAATCTTTGACATCATAAGCTTTTGTCCTGTGATGAAGAAATAACTGCACCTTTTTAAGCATGCCCAACTGATTCAGTTGGCTTTTAACAAACCCATCTTCTGCCAGTCCTTAATTATTAGAGAAACGCTTACAATGACCAGCGTTTACACTGCTGTTTGAACACTCTGAAAGGATCTGGTGTATGTTAAGACGAGTTTTGGAGCTGGCCCTGGTGGTGCATCTCTTACTGGATGGCTTGGAGGGTGGAAAGGTAGACCTGTGTCAGTAGGAAGGAACTGCAGGGAGGGGTTTCTAGTGTTTAGTGTGGCACCATATAGGGACCAGTTAAGGGAATCCCTGTTTTCTGCAGTTTGCTTGTAAGTAACCTTGAACCTGTAAGATGGGCTCCAGCCTGCTGAGGATTGTGTGCAGGGTCTTTACATAGACTGACTGCAGTGTCGTAGGGATTTTACCAAAAATATATTTTGGCTTGCAAATTCAAAGTTTTTTAAGACTTAGGGAATCTTCTCCATCTTCCAAAATTCCGATTTCTTGTAGACTCATTAGTGTTGAACCAATGCTTTTTCATGTCTAAGTTCTTTGTATATGCATTCTTTTCAGATGTATTAAACAAAGTATCTTCACAAGCCTGCCTGAGGGTAGTTATTTCCCTTGTCTTTCTCTTGAGTGCAAAGGACTTGTAAATATCGCTTTTATTCCTTGTGATCCCCACTCCCCAACTTGCAAGTTAGTTTGGGTCCTTCCTTAATGCTTAATCCTGTCAGTTCATGTCTTCCCTCATCTCCGCTGCTGGCCTCAGCTCTGTCAAGATTGCTCTAATCTTTGATGCTATGTCCTCGCCATCATCCCCAGCTCTGAAGAGAGGGGCATGGTGGTTCTTAACGAAAGGAATACTCGTCGTTGTGCATGTTCCCAAATATTAAAAGTTGGCTTTTGGGGGTTATTGGGCTTTTGTACCTCTTCTGTCAAGAAGCCAATCTTTGTGGAAGCTTCCCATTGCTCCCTGTTCATGGGCAGATAGCAAAAACCCTAAAGGGACAAATGACATCACATGCCTGTCTCCCTCCCAAAACCACACAGGATTTATTACACTTTTTTGTTAATTCTCCAAAGAAATGGTGAGGTCTTACACTGTTGATGTGTAATTTGTATTCTTTATTAAAACACATTCCAAAGAGCCTCATTAAAGGTCACTTATTTTAAGAAGCTGACTTGTGGGTACTGTAATCTAAAAGCTTAGTGTAAAATGTGTGGGTTTTCACTTTTTGTGGTGATTAGTGCTGCTGTTCAACTTTGCAGTTCAGTTTTTAATTGCTGTCCTCTGTCAGGAGGCTTGGCTGTAGGTCTGGTTCTCCCAGTTGAAAGTACTGCTGGTACTTGTAATGCTTGGTGACAGTTGAGCGTTGGTGGCTGCTCCATGTGCTTAGAGCAGACCAAAATAGGCTTCTGCACCTTCCAGTAGCTAAACCTAATTCATATGTCTAAAGCCAGCAGCAAGACTGGTGACCAAGGGATTGTCTGCATGAGATCAGGCAGGAAACTGCCTCTGAAGTGGAGGGAGAACCCTTTAGGACTTCTGCCTTAAGTAGCAGGGTTACCCTGTCAAGCTTTTTCTGTCTTGGATGCATCCTTACATGCGGGTTGCCTATAGCTATCTGGTCTCTCTTCATATGTTTTCCAGCAGTGACCTGTGCCAGTCCTTTAATGTAGGCCCGTTTGGCTAAGCAAAAAAAATTTTCTGTTAAATTGGTGCCATGAGGTTAAATTTGGCTCTGGAGGGAATCCTGAAGGCACTGGATGATGGAAAAACATCCTTTTCACGGAGCAGTGCTGCTTCCTTCCTCTGTGTTGCATTAGCTTTGCAAAAGTCTGACAGCTCCATGAATCTGCTAAGGACATAGCTGTCCCAGTCCAGAGAGAGGAGGAGATGCTGGATTTGGTTAGACAAGCTCAAACAGCTTAGCTTGTGGGCTGATAGCACCATGCTCTTTTTCTCTGGAGCTCAGTGGTGAGGTCTCTCTCAAGCCAGGTGTGCGAGATGCGTGCTGGTTATACGAGCACAAGAGCAACTCAGTGACTGTCTCCCTGTGTGAAGGCATGGAAAACGGGCAAAAGCGGGCAAACCCCACCACTTTCTTCCCTTTCTGGGAGTGCTGTTTTCAGCTAGCAGGTTTGAAAGCAAAGGTTTTGGAGGCAGGTGGGAGTACTTGGCACTTCCCTTGATTCTGGTGTGGCAAGCTAGTATGTGGTATGAGCTGGGATTGCCTCATGGTGCTGCTTTTACAATAGAGGACTCTATCTGAAGCTGCACCCACAGCTCAGTGCTGTCTTCCTTCTTACATCCGAGGATTCTTGAGGTACCTGCAGTAGCTTGCTAGCACAGATAGCCAGCCCAGACTTCGTGTACTACACGTGTTAATGATGTCTCTTGTAAAGCACCAGAAATCTCTGATGGGAAGGAATCTGAGAATCATATTAAAATTGCTTCAAGGACTGAAGGCTGCATGGACACTGAAGAGCAGCCTGTTTTAATAGCTGGGACGCACAGCAGTCTCCTAATAAAATGTTTTGTTATTCATGTAACTTCTATTAAACAGCCACTTACCCTGCACAAAGACTAGGTTAGTGATTTCTGGGTTTCAGTTGGCTCTCATGTGCACCTCTAGTTCCTAATACTAAATCAGTTTTGCTTAAAAGCAGGTAGTGAGCGGAGCTCTTGCTTCTGTTAGCTACTCCAAATAAGCAGCTCTGTATCTTTAGCAGTTGCTTGTTGTCTCTGCAGCAGTGATCATCCCCTTTCCCTGCCTTGGCTGCGTGTTCCCACACTATCCTTCATGTTAGTTCCATTCAGCTGTCCAAGGAGACAATTGCATTCACTAATTGCATGGAAATGTATCATCTTGCAGGATACTTTCCTGCTGAACTAGTGGACTCTATTTGCCTGTTTTTGATGATCAAGCTTCTACCAAAATGACTGCAAGGGAGGAGGTAGGAAAGCAGATCTCGAGTAGAGGCTTAGGGAGGAGGTGGGAATGTCCACACAGTCTGACCAGTTCAGCTGTATTAGGTAAACACACGTATGTCACGGTGACAAATAGCATGAATCAGTTTGTTTTCCCACTGTGCTGTTGTCAACAGAGTTGAAATATGGAAATTGAGGACTGTCGGCTAAATAGGCGAGTACTTAATGTGGAGAAAAGTCCCGTCTCTCTTGTAAGGGATGTACTTGCATCAGAAATCCAAAACCAGAGGTTGGACTCCAGGGTCGATTACTGGTGGGAAGAGTGCTCCAGGGCAGCAGTTGCTTTCCCAAGCAGCAGATAACTTGAAGCACACCCTTATGCTCAGTCCCTCCCTTGCTGATTTACTTAATATGTGGAAGTTTCCCCCTGTGTATAAGCTGATCTAACCCTGCTGTTTCTGTAGCTCCTGGTGCAGGCATGGTCTTTGCATGGCTGCTGTAACTCAGGCTGGTGCTAAGATTGTGTCAAACTGGCTGGGGTTTTTTCCCCTTTCCAAGCTTCCCTGTGCTATGCTATTGGGAATGTGTTGATGTGAGCTTTCTTTTTCTCTCCCTTGCCAGTTTCCCTGTGGGACAATGGGAAACTTATTTCTTAAAAGAAATGGTGCTGCTGAACAACAGATGCCAGCTGGGGTCGTCTTTTCTTAAGCCTGTGGGAGAGATGGCTTTTATCAGACAGACAGGCTGAGCTCTGCAGCTTTCCCAGGAGGATGTTCCTCTGCTCAGCCATGTTCTTTACTCCTCTCCTTCCCAGTAACGCACTAGTTCTTGCCGTCAGCACTGTGCATTATACTGACCTAGGTATGGCCTTTATTAAAACACAGGTAGGGTATCATGTAAGGAAAGATGAGCATGTTTGATAAGACCTCTCAGAGAAGAGCTTTTTTGGAGCAACTGCATCTTTACCAGCATCACTGAGTCACCCAGGCTCCTTAGTTTTTTTTCATGGTATTGCCCAAACTGTGGTATACCACCAGGCAAATGCTGCCCATTGCCTGAAACTCTTTCCAAACAGTGTGCTATCTCATCTCACCTGGGGATGGTCCTCTTCATCATTTACTCCCTCTGCTTGGGTTATGTCTGCCTGCTCGCCCTTTCTTAAGGGGCTCCCAGAAGGGAGATTCAATAAGGTGCAGCTCCTTTATTGTTATGTCAGATCGCTGTGCAAGTCTGCAAGTGGTCTGTACTTGATGTGCTCTATTTTACATCCCAGAGTGTTTTTTGTAGTGCGGTAGTTGGATTTGTACTAGGTAAAGTCTAAATGGATATTGGAGTTTGGGTCTTTGGGATCCAGCTAGAGTTGGTTTGCAGGGCCCCCTGAAAAGCGTGCAGTGTTGCTGTTGGGTATGGTTTCACTTGGCAGATCTGCTGCTGCTGCCTCTGCTGTTTGCTGCTGTAGACACAGCTAAAAACAGACTGATGATTTTGGCATGTTCCCAAGAGGCAGCAATGTCCTCTGTTACTTGGCCACCATCTAGGTCTCATTTTGCAGCTGGTAGCAGCTGCCTCCTTTTAAAAACAGACTTTGAGTGGGATTTGCGAGAGCTGTTGTGTCAGCACTGCCCCTGACGCAGCCTTCCTGTTAACTTACACGAACCAGCCTCTCTCTCTCCATGCAGCTATTTTATGTGGGGTTCTTCTGGGGTCCTGTGCTGGGGAGGTGCGCTGTTTTGCTTTCCCTTGCTGCCCATACTCTTCTCTACTTCCTTTGAGAAACATTCCTCACTGTTGTTCCTCTTCAACCCCTGGTCTCCTGTCTGATGACTGCAAGTCACTGTTTGGGTGCCCAGAGACCTTCCTGCTACTGAGTAGTAAAACAAATAGAGAAGATCAAGCATGAAAGAGGAAAGTACTACTTCAAAAACTATGAAGAAGAATCCTGAAGTGGTTAAACTAAGAATAAATTAGTTCTAGCTGGTGAAAGGAACAGGCCCCTGCTCCTGAGGGTGCATTTCTGCTGACTCTGTTACCTTAGTCCCGGTGGTGGTCTGTCCCTTTCATGAGCTGAATCAGTTCCTGAAACCTAGTCTGGGGAAAAAAAAAAACGGTAGGCAGGGAGTTGTTGGTTGGCTGGAGCTCTCCTGTGAACTCCTGCCTTAAATGACTTGTCCAGGATTGCGCAAGAAACCGGTAGCAGGGCACAGGCTTGAGCTTGGTGGCGAGGTTATCTTCCCTAGAGCTGCTGCCCTGTCATAAACACACCGGCAAGTCCCGGACCTTCTCCCTGGTAAGCTGGTGCCAACCCACCAACTCCTTGCTATAGTGAGGTGAGATAAGAATATCATCACAGGCTTGGATGAGGATAAAAAGCCTGGATAAAAAAGAAACTGGCTTTAGCTCAGAGGAGTGGCAGGGGAAGGAAACTCCTGATGTCGCAGCAGGGCTCCTGTCTGATTTTGAGGACTCTCTTGGGTATAGATTCTGTATGTTTTTAGACCTAGCCTGATGCTGCTGCCCTCTGCCTTCTCAGATTCTCAGAGGTTGAGAGTAATGAAGACAGTGTATTTGTCTGATCACCCCTAATCTAGTGGTCCCTAGAAATTAGCAAAGTCTTTTCCTTACCCCAAGGAGGTTTTGGGCCTGAATTGTCAATGTTAGCCTTGAGAGCGTACTGCTAAAGACCGAATCGACACAGACCCTCTGCCATGTGTGCTGGCAGGCCACTGGGACTGCTTTGCAGCAGGGAAGAGGGCTTCCCCGAGAAGTTAACACTCATCATGCCTGAAGCCCACCTAAAAGGGCAGAGAGGGTGTGGTGAGGTGTCTCTTAAGGTACTGTGGGGCAGTAGCTGGGCGAGCAGGTTTAAGTGCTCAGAAACGGAGTATTTAACACTGCCCAGCCCGTAAATGGTTATGTTTCAAACTGCCCTCTGGTGGCTTTGGACGGAAGGACTGAGATGAAAAATCAGCTTGTGGTATTGACGTCAGCCACTCGTAAGAGCCTCTGCAGCAAATTGGACTGAGCGCTCTCGGCACCACACCCAGGGAGCTTCTGGAGCTGAGCAATGCTCAGAGCAGGAGCTGGCAGGGTGGGACATGGTGGGTGCAACTCCGGCAGTCCTCCGGGCATCCTGGATGGCCTGCAGCGGTGTCCTGGTCATCTATGCTGCTGATAGAGCCTGATGAGGGACTAAACGAATGGGCTGTAAGGGTCACACAGCGTGGTATCTGCATGGGAGGCGACTGGATGTTTCAGGGTGAGGTGGTGGGGAACTGGAGCAGGAAAACGCAGGCTGAAGGCCTTACAGCAGCTTCTTCATGGGCTCTCTGATAAGAAATGGGCTGGAGCTATGAAGCACAGATTTACTATTACCTTTAATCCCTTGCCATCAGTATTTGTCCTGGGATAAACTACATAAACATAAAATTGAACTAGATATTTACTAAGTTCCTGACTTCTAGACGTTATGCATATGTGAAAATATTGGTTAGGTTTGAATTTTCAGCTTTTCCTTGGTCTTGAAGAAATCAGGACCCTGCCGAGGGTTGTGTAGCACAGCCTGGGGTTACTGCCTGCACATATGGGATGTGCATCTGTTCGCTCCTGTGCCTCTACTTGCTGCACCTCTCAAGCCAGAGAAGTGCCTGTGTGAAAGATAGTTGTAAGCGTGCGAGCAAAAAGTCTAAACCCTGCAGTACCAGGAGTGTACTGGTCCCTGTCTGTACAGTCACTGGAGACACTGGTCAGAGTTGGATGAACACTGTGCAGGTTTGTGTGGCTTATTCGTGCCAGGCTGACTCCGGATATGTCTGCCTGTTGTCTTATGGGATGGTATTTCCCTGGTAGCAGTTACAGTGGATGAGCTGTATAAAAATGTGGGGTATCTGCAGGTACTGTGCGGACATCTCAGCAAATGTTGCTGCTGAAAAGTCCAGCTCTTCTCTTTGCTGAATAAAAGTGGTTTCTGCACAAGTCCGGGACACTGACCTGCCAACACTCAACGTGTGGGAGGACATCAGCATCTCTTATTTTGGGGTGATGGTGCTCACCAAAGCATACCTGTGATTGCATGGGGAGGGGAGAGGATGTCTCACATTCGCACAGAGGGGAACGGTTACTTTATCTGACAGAGAGCCCTGGAAAGATGGACGGGTAGTAAGCAAAGTGCTGCATGCGTCTTCCTTTAATTAGCATAGCACCCTAAACTCTAGATCCTATTTCTCACACAGAGGTGACCTCCCTGTGCTCCCAATGATGTGGTCACAGCTGGAGGACGTTTACCCAGGAGAAACTCACAGCTCTTGTCCCTTCCTGAATGTTTTGGGAGCACCAGATAGGTGGGGAGGTTCCCCTTGCCAACAGCTGCTGCGTGAGTGAAGCAGGTAGGTATCTTGCCACCTCCTTCATGATGCTGTGCTGGTTTGAAGGCGATTCTCTTCCCCTTCCCATCAGGTGGGAGCCTTCAAAAAGCCCTGCACCCCTGCTCTGTGGCTAGTCCTAGTTTGGGTCATTTGTGTCCCAAGTCTCCTCCCTCCCACCTTTCACAACTTGAGATGCCAGCACAGAGCGGCATGCTTCCCAGAGCTCTCACCAGAGCGGTCTGCTACTTCTCAATGGTTTCTGAAGCTGTCTTTCACCTGCCTGTCCCAGTTCTGGGCTCTGTACCTTCCTTGCATCCAAGGGTTGGTGTAGGGTGAGAAGCAATTCCTTTTAAATGCAACCATGGGCACAGAGCAGGGCTAACGCAGGCAAAACCAGAAACATCAAATGATGGTTGGAAGCTCGCAGTCTCATTGCCTTCACATGCGAGTTGAGATCTGATGTCTCCCAAGTGAGGTAAGTGACTGCTTTGGCCCTTGAGGAGCATTTCATCCTTCTCCAGCACAGGCAGCTCCTCCCTTCATGCCTTGTATGTGTGCAGTGCAGGTTGTGCTGGGCGTAGAGGGAATGCTTGAATATACGTAGGAGCTAACACCATGCGACGGGCTTGCCCTGTAAGTATCGTCTGGCTTCTCCCTTTCTCCTGGGGAGCGTCTGACTTGGGTACTGCTTTTAGAAACTGCTGAGGCATCGTCCTGGCAGCCAAGAGGCTCTTGCTCATTTTCCTGCAAGGAGATGCAAGGTCTCTGGTACGCTCCTGCGCTGACGGGGAGCTCTGGCTGTGTCCGAGCAATGGGGATGCGGAGGAAAAGCCACTCTGCTTTCTGAAAAGCGGAAGTGGGAGGAGGCAGAAGGGCTGGCAGGTGGGAGGGGGGCTACGATACGCTTGTGTGGCTGCTGCTCTCTGTTTTTATCCAAAGTTTGGTTTTAAGAGGTGTTGGCTGGCCCAGCCTGGAGCACAACATCCATGTCGTCTTCCAAAGTGGTGGCTGTTGAGGCCACCACTGACAGCAGGGGATACTCGGCAACCCAGGAGGCGGTTATGGCAGATCCTAGCCCTGCTTAGGAGTAGGAGCCTCCTGTGCCAGCAAAGGATGAGCTAACAGGGACTGATTCAGCTATGAGTTTGTCCTGGCCCTGGGTCACATCCTGGCAGAGGATGGGGTCCGCTCAATTCTCCAGGCACAGTGCATTGCTGCGTAGCAGGAACTGGACACTCAGTGGCTTCTGTAGAGTAAATGAGATATAATCGGCATAATGTGGCACTGCAGCCTTTGCTCGCTGTCAGGATTTGCCTGTGGGTAGCTCTGAAGCTTCTCCTGTATTGCATTGCCTTCATCCAATCTAACCAGAGCATGTGACAGCAATTGCAGCTTTCTAGACCCAAAGATCCAGCTCTGAAGCACAAGAATAAGTTTTTTTCCATGACACTGCATTTCTCTGCTCATGTTCCGCATCAGGAGTGGGGCTCTGGTGTAAACCAGGCAGGGATAACTTGCTGCGGACATGGTTTTTGCAGGACTGGGGAGCGCTTGTGGCAGTTATTGGATTGAGGGCAAAGAAATGAGCCCACCAGCCTCTTCTGAGGATGGCCAGCTGCACGTTTATCTGAGGCAGATAAATCTAGGCTGCTGCACTGGTTCTGCTGGTGGTACCCAAGCTCTGTGAGCGCTGCGAGTACACCTGACACCAGTGGGAGATGTGGGTGAGGTTTCCCAGCGTCTGTAGCTTTTGACAGGCATAGAGAGCATCTGCGGTGCAAAGTGGCATCTCTTGGGAGCTCTGCCCGCTAGTGCAGGGTGAGGCAAGGCAAGGCCAGCCCTGTTGTTTGGGGATTGAGAAGTGTTGCCTTCCATGTACAGGCAGGGATTTGACCTTTGCTGCCTGTATCAGGCTTGTGTGGAGGCCAGGGCAGGCCGTGTGGTTAGGCATCCTTGTTGCTGCCCCTGGAGGCAGCAGGCTTTTTTAAAATTTTCTTTGAATTAAAAGGGCGGGGGGGGGGGGGGGAGAAGAAAAATAAGGCTATTATGGCAAACCAGGGCCAACTGTCCCAAGAGGTGCTTATGAACCTGGCACTGACTGATATTTAAAGCCCTGTTAAAATAAACCTTGAAATGTTTTGCACAATATATTTTTCTTCCCTTATTTGACAAATACTGATCACCCTAATTTGGTATGTGCTCGAATAACAAAGATGGTAATTTGTCACCTACGTGCAGTGGGGGAATGTGCAGGGACGGAGTTGGCTGCAAGAAATAATCTGGAATTTCTTACTGGTGCTCGGCACATGGGTTGTTAGGGCCCATGCAGCTGACCTCACTGTGGTGTCCCATCAACCATGGTGCTGTCCCCTTCCTCTGTGTTCATGGTGGCTTTTCCCTGGGATCAAACCCAGCATCTGGGATGGAGGTTTTGCGTGTTCCTGTTGCATGTGGGGTGGCTGCGGCACCATTGCCAGAGCTGAGGGTGAAGCTGGAAGGGACTCGGGGCAGCGGTGTCCGAGGGAGGTGGTGCAAGCCTGGCCTCTGATGCGAGTAGATCCTGGTGGGATAAACCACAGGGGTGTTACATCTGGGTTAGTTATGGGGTTGCAGGGGTAGGTACCCCTTCTTTTCTGTGGATGCTTATTGCCTGCTCCTTGTGGGCTAGTTGGCAAATCTTTGGTGACCTGAAAGGAGCAGTTAACACCAGCCAGGTGTTTCCAAAGGGGGGTGCCACTGCTCCAGCTAATCCCAAGTGAGCCCTGAGCTGCAACAAGCTGTCCCTGGGAAGCTGGAGAAGAGGAAGGGAAAGCTCCTGCTGACTTTCCGCTGCCTTTCCTTCTTCCCCTGGCAGTCTTCTCCCATGTCTTGGTTCCCCATGTGTCTTCCCAGTATTCTCTGACCCTTTTCCTCTTCTTTGTTGTACCTCTAACTCCTTTCACCTGTCTCATATCCTCTGCAATTGTTCCCCATCCATCCCTTCCATCACAGCTTTCTGCCCCCATTTTGCCTTCTGTCCCTTTGAGCTGCCTCTTCGTTGGTCCCCCCTTCCCCAGAGGGACCGTGGAGAGATGCCAGCAAGTAATGTCAGGAGACGGGGCCAGGCAGCAGATCCCATGTGCTACAGCCTTCTTGCCGATGTCTTGGCATGCTATAGGATCTGCAGCAGTTGTGCACCTGATTCCTGTGGGGTCACGTACGGTTGAAGCCGTTTGGAGGGTGAAAATGTGCTGCTGAAGCTGGGCTGCCCTTGCTGCAGCCTCCTAGGCAGGTGTGGGGAGAGCTGGCTGCTTGCTCCGGGTTACAGTGAGACTTTCAAACCTCTCTCTTGGTGAGGGTGAGGTGGCACCAGCTCTTCAGAGCTTTCCCAGGGGCTGAGAGTTGGTACTGTTGTGTGTTGTGGTTTTGTTTTTTTTTTAAATGCAACACTCTTGTAGAGCCTTTTCCAAGAGGCGAAGCAAAAGTGATTAGTGTTATGTTTGCTCAGCCTTTACTACAGCTGAACAAACTTTGTTTTTCCTCCTTAGGAATTATTATTTGGGTGAAAATTAAAACAGTTTACTTGTTAGTGCTGTTACATAGTATCATGTGTTTTTCTTTCTTTCCTTTTTATGTCCCCTTTTCTTCACAATCCTAAAGATTGTTCCAACCCCCCTGCCATGGGCAGGGACACCCTCCACCAGACCAGGTTGCCCAAAGCCCCGTCCAGCCTGGCCTTGAACACTGCCAGGGATCCAGGGGCAACTTTTCTGGGCAACCTGTGCCAGGGCCTCAGCACCCTCACAGGCAAGAATCTCTTCCTCAGATCTCATCTCCATCTCCCCTCCTGCAACTTCAGGCCATTCCCCTTGTCCTGTCACTCCCTGCCCTTGTCACCAGCCCCTCCTCCAGCTTTCCTGGAGCCCCTTCAGGGACTGGAAGGTGCTCTAAGGTCTCCCCGGAGCCTTCTCTTCTCCAGGCTGAACAACCCCAACTCTCTCAGCCTGTCTCCATGGCAGAGGTGCTCCAGCCCTCGCATCATCTTCATGGCCTCCTCTGGACTCGCTCCAACAGCTCCATGTCCTTCTTGTCCTGGGGACCCCCGAGCTGGACTCAGTACTGCAGGGGGGGTCTCACCAGAGTGGAGCAGAGGGGCAGAATCCCCTTCCTCGACCTGCTGGTCACGCTGCTGGGGATGCAGCCCAGGACACGGTTGGCTTTCTAGGCTGCAAGTTCACACTGCCGGCTCATGTTGAGCTTTTCATCAATCAACACCCCCAAGTCCTTCTCCTTGGGGCTGCTCTCAATCCATTCTCCACCCAGCCTGTAGTTGTGCCTGGGAGCGCCCCAACCCATGTGCAGGACCTTGCACTTGGCCTTGCTGAATACAATGTTTACCTAGGCCCACCTCTCAAGCCTGTCCAGGTCCCTCTGGATGGCATCCCTTCCCTCCAGCGTGTCGACTGCTCCACACAGCTTGGTGTCATCGGTAAACTTGCCGAGGGCGCACGCGATCCCGCTGTCCGAGTCGCCAACAAAGATGTTAGACAGTGCTGGTCCCAACACTGACCCCTGAGGAACACCACTCATCACTGGTCTCCACTTGGACATCGAGCTGTTGACCTCAACTCTTTAGAGTGTGACCATCCAGCCAATTCCTTATCCACTGAGTGGTCCATCCATCAAGCCCATGTCTCTCCAATTTAGAGACAAGGATGTTGTGTGGGACAGCGTCAGATGCTTTGCACAAGTCCAGGTAGATGACGTCTGTCGCTCTTCCCTTGTCCGCTAATGCTGTAACCCCATTGTAGAAGGCCACCAAATTTGTCAGGCACGATTTGCCCTCAGTGAAGCCATGTTGGCTGTCACCAATCAGCGCCTTATTTTCCATGTGCCTGAGCATACTTTCCAGGAGGATCTGCTCCATGATCTTTCCAGGCTTCCACAGAGGTGAGGCTGACCGGCCTGTAGTTCCCTGGATCTTCCTTTTTCCCCTGTTTAAAAATGGGGGTTCTGTTTCCCCTTTTCCAGTCAGTGGGAACTTCACCGGACTGCCAGGACTTCTCAGATATGATGGAGAGTGGCTGAGCAACTTCATCCGCCAGTTCCCTCAGGACCTGCGGATGCATCTCATCAGGTCCCATGGACTTGTGCACCTTCAGGTTCCTTAGATATCCTCAAACCTGATCTTCTCCTACAGTGGGCAGGTCTTCATTCTCCCAGTCCCTGCCTTTGCCTTCTGGGACTTGGGCAGTGTGGCTGGAGCCCTTGCTGGTGAAGACTCGGGCAAAATGTCATTGAGCACCTCAGCCTTCTCCATATCCCAGCTAACCAGGTCTCTTGCCTCATTCCGGAGAGAGCCCACATTTTCCCTCGTCTTCCTTTTATCACTAACATACCTATAGAAGCTTTTCTTGTTGCTCTTGATGTCCCTGGGCAGATTTAATTCTATCAGGGCTTTTGGTTTCCTAACCTGATCCTTGTCTGCTCAGACATTTCCCTGTATTCCTTCCAGACTACCTGCCCTTGCTTCCAGCCTCTGTAGGCTTCCTTTTTGTGTTTGACTTTGTCCAGGAGCTCCTTGTTCATCCATGCAGGCCTCCGGACATTTTTGCCTGACTTCCTCTTTGTTGGCATGCATTGCTCCTGAGCTTGGAGGAGGTGATCACAGAATGGCAGTGGTTGGAAGGGACCTCTGGAGATCATCTAGTCCAATCGCCTGCTAAGGCAGGTTCACCTAGAGCAGGTTGCACAGGATTGCATCCAGGCAGGTTTTGAATCTCTCCAGAGAAGGAGACTCCACAACCTCTCTGCGCAGCCTGTCCCAGTCCTCAGTCACCCTCAGAGGGAAGAAGTTTCTCCTCATATTCAAATGGAACTTTCTGTGTTCCAGTTTGTGTCCATTGCCCCTTGTCCTGTCACTGGGCACCACTGAAAAGAGTCTGGCCCCTTCCTCTAGACATCCATCCTTTAGATATTGATAAGCGTTGATCAGATCCCCTCTCAGTCTTCTCCAGGCTAACCAGCCCCAGCTGTCTCAGCCTTTCCTCATACCAGAGATGCTCCAGGCCCCTCATCATCCTTGCAGTCCTCCACTGGACTCTCCCCAGTAGTTCCCTGTCTGTCTTGAACTGGGGAGCCCAGAACTGGACACAGAACTCCAGATGTGGCCTCACCAGGGCAGAGTAGAGGGGGAGGAGAACCTCCCTCGACCTGCTGGCCACATTCTTCTTAATGCACCCCAGGACACCATTGCCCTTCTTGGACACGAGGTTCACACTGCTGGTC
Source organism: Grus americana (assembly GCF_028858705.1). NCBI lineage: Eukaryota > Metazoa > Chordata > Aves > Gruiformes > Gruidae > Grus > Grus americana. The sequence continues at coordinate 784,313 of NC_072872.1, read as the reverse complement.
ATGGAGAGCTGCTTGTCCACCAGGACTCCCAGGTCCTTCTCCACAGTGCTACTTCCCAGCAGGTCACCCCCAACCTGTACTGGTGCTTGGGGTTGTTCTTTCCTAGGTGCAGGACCCTACACTTGCCCCTGTTGAATTTCATTTGGTTCCTCCCCACCCAACTCTCCAGACTGCTCAGGTCTCTCTGAATGGCAGCAATCCCTGAATACTAGTCAGCTTTCTTGGGCTCCTCTTCCCTCCAGGGCTTTGTCCCATGGTATCTACCAAGCAGCTCCCTGAAGAGCCCAAAGTCTGCTCTCCTGAAGTCCAGGGCAGTGAGCTTGCTGTGTGCCCTCCTCGCTGCCCTGAGGATCTTGAACTCCACTGTTTCATGGTCACTGCAGCCAAGGCTGCCCTTGAGCTTCACATTCCCCACCAGCCCCTTCTTGTTGGTGAGAATAAGGTCCAATGTGGCACTTCTCCTCGTTGGCTCCTCTGTCGCTTGGAGGAGGAAGTTATCATCAATGCATTCTAGGAACCTCCTGGACTGGATCGCTTGTGCCCTACTGTGTTGTCCCTCCAACAGATATCGGGGTGGTTGAAGTCCCCTGTAAGGACCAGGGCTTGTGAACGTGAGGCTGCTCCTATCTGCCTATAGAGGCCTCATCCGCTCGGTCTCTCTGGTTGGGTGGCCTGTAGCAGATCTCTGCTATGATGTCCCCTGCCCCTGTGCTCCCTTTAATCCTGACCCTTAAGCTCTCGGTGGCTCCTCACCCATCCCCAGGGGAGCTCTATGCACTCCAGCTGGTCCCTGATATAGAGGTGACACCCCCTCCCCTTCTCCCCTGCCTGTCCTTCCATCCCAACGCTCCAGTCATAGGAGCCATCCCACCACATCTCCATGATGCTGATGAGATCACAGCCCTGCCGATGTGCGCGCATCTCTAACCCCTCTTGTTTGTTCCCCGTGCTATGTGCGTTTGCATGGAGGCGTTTCAGTTGGGCCCCGATGGAGCTGACTTACTGGCTGGAGTGGCTGGAATTCCTTTGTGCCGCACTTCAGGTGCTCTCCTGCTGACCTGCGATCCTTCTCCCGGCTCTGCGCATCTGTTGCTGGCACCGGCATCAAACTGCCAGTTATCTCCAGATACCACATGTTATTTCATCATCAGGATGCTTTGCAAGGTTCTGGTCCACCCCCTGCCCCCACCTTGACTCCATTGCAAAGCATCAGTGGGCTGCGCGGTGACCAAACAGTCCTCTCTCAGCCAAATTGCAGAGATTTTGTTCCAGTCTTGCAAGCTGGGGAGGTTTGCGCTGCGGGGCAGTATCTCTGTGCAGGCTTTCCCAAGCCCACTAGATGGCAAACACGTAAAAGCTTTGCTCCTCCGCTCCTGGCTAGAGACAGGCCGTGTTTGCAGTGCCAAGGAGTGGGCTGGAGATATTTTTTTTTATTTTTTTTTTTTTTTTGCCAGGGGCCGTCTGCACCAGCAGCCACCGGCTGTAGGTCTAGTGCAATCATTTACATTTCCAGCTCCTTTGTATAACATCAATACTGGAAAGTGTACAAACTGCCGAGCTGTTTACAACTGCGCCGGGGCTCTGCCGTCAACAGAGCGCGGCTGAATTAGCAGCGTCCAGCTGGGCTCTGACTGCTGCCGGACTGCAGAGAGCAGCCTAGGCTCTGTTGTTTTTGGCTTCCTCCAGATGAACCCGGCCCTGGTTTAGAGAGGATCAGGAGGAAGAGGAGAGAGGCAAGGGGGTTTAGTGGGAGAGTTTGTTTCTACTGATGGGCTGTGCTGAGCAGCCTGGGTTGCCCTGCATCTCCCTGGTGAGCTGAGTGAGCTCATCTGAAGCGCCGTGTCCCCTGAAGCTGTGTCCCCATGGGGCAGTCTCTGCCTGAGGACAGGAGAACAGGCAGAAAGTGTTGAGCCCCTCTCAGGTACCCTGGTCCAGAGTTTGTAGAAGCCTGTACCAGCTGCCATGCTGCCCAGGTGCCCCATCCCTCTCTGTAGATGTCCCCTCAGTGCTGCTCTCTATTCCCCAGTGTCTCAGTCCTGGGTGAACCTGGGGTGGTTTGGTCTCTTTGGTGAAAGAAATTGCTAAGGTGGATGGGACAAACCTGTCCCAGGAAGGATGCTACCACCAGACTGATGCCTCTCCCCAGCTTTGGCCTCTGGACCTTTTCTCCTTCTAGCGTGAAGGGATGCTAAGGTTTCTGGGCTGAGACTTCTCTTTTGAGGGTTCAGTGAAATGGGGGGGGAGCGTCTTCTGTCTCCCAAGAGCGAGGAAGCATGAGTCTGCTGGGCTGATGTGTCTCCTGTGGTGTGGAAGAGCTGCTACCTGCTCCAAATATTGCCCAGGGAACCTGAGGATGTGGGTGCCTCTGCAGCAGAGCAGGAGGCTTTTTCAAGATGCCCGAGTAATTCAGGAGCTTGATGGATGCAGGTACTGAGGTGCCCAAAGAGCTGCCTCTGAAAATCCCTCCAGACTTTAATCTGTATTATGAGGGGCTGAAATATCTTTGAAAATCTGTCCGTGGTGTCTGGCCAGAGGTCAGCCGCCGTGCCTAGAAAGCAATATCGCTTTTGAAGATGGGACTGCGATGCTCGAGGGGGCTTTTGGAAATGTGAGCTTTGACCCCGTGCCCTGATCAAGCCTGTCCTGTTCCCCAGCCCTGTCTGGAGATACGATGGGGGATGATTTGCCCTGGGGCTGCCTGTTCTGACTGAGGTGGGTGTTCGGATGCACTCCTAACCCTGGGAGGAATGGGGAAGGGTCTGGGCTGTGTGATGTGTCCACAGTGCTAGTGGGGCACGCGTGGAGTGCGTGAACTTGGCTGTGAATGCAGGAAAGCCTTAGCATGGTGCTGTGGGCATCTACTTTTTGCCCTGCTCCTTCCTTGGACCTACACAGTGGTGCAAGCTTTGCCTCTGCAGGGAGGAGCACCTGGAGTTTGATTCCTGCCTCAACCTCCCTGATTTTAAGTGTCTGCCCCTTACTCTGCTCCCTTCTAGTTTCATTCTGGCTTGGCTCTAGCCTGGCTCCAGCATGGGTTAATCTGTCAAACTGTTTTTAACAAACCCACCCAGACAATAAACCATCTTGGATCTCTGTCCCCTCTCCCCTCCTGCGACTGACGGCAATTTGGGTTTGAGAACAATAGTCCTGGTCTAACAGACCTGATTTCATTCTCTGGGGAGATTGCAGGTTTGGTTGCTAAAGATAACTGAGTTTACGTGGTAGGCTCCAGCTCTGCAAAAGGTTCAAATTACTATCATGGTGTTTAAAAATTAGCACAGTACACTGCAAAATGAGTGTGTTGCTCGCTCAACCTGCCGCTCGTGTCCCGTGCGGGGACAGTCTGCAAAAGTGAGCAGGGCATCTGATGATGGATATCCCTGCTGTGTGGCTAGGGTGCTGGGGGGGGTTAGCTTAGGCTTTGGCCACCCTTCCTGAAGTGCAGAGCCTCTGGGCACTGCCTCAAAGGCAGCGTGGTGGGATGGGAAGGGGGATGGAGCACTGTCCATGGGGAGATCCAAGGTGGCAGCAGTCACCAAGAGGTGACATTGCTGTGGCCGGCGGTGATGTTCAGCATGCTTTCTGAGCTCTCCATCTGGGGAAGGATTGGCACGTGTGCTTGTGGACGTGTGTTGCCAACATGGCGGTGCTCAGAGTGGCTGAAATCCTGGGGCACCCAGGCTCATTGGAGGTGCAGGTGAGCCCGGCTCTTGCCATGCAGTGCTGTGCCTTGCCTAGCCCCAGAGCCCAGGACTTGCTCCAGGCTTGTCTGCACAGGCATCGTGAACGAAGCTGGGTTCCAGTCCCTTCCTTGCCTGCCCCCTGCCTTCGGGGGGGAGATCTCATCGTGTGCAGATAACGAAGCCCAAGAACTACAGCTGTATTATTCGCCATCTGTGCCGGATGCGTTTTATTATTGTCTTGGGTGGAGTTAGCGAAATGTCAGGCTGGAGGGAGCACAGTGCACCCTGTGGGTCCTGTCAGGGCCAGAGTTGTAGGGGAGGCTCCATGTGTTCATCACCAGACCCCCTTCTTTCTTAGTGGCTTACCCCCAAGGCACCCTAAGAAACCTGGGGGGGGACCATGGATCCTTTCTGGGTACCCAAGAAATCCTGCAGCTTTCCATGGGTGATGTCTGTATCCAAAGACCACCACTGGGACCTGGAGTCTTGGAGAATGAGGATGAGTAAGGAGGGGAACATGAAAACAGACCGCACTGGAGGAGCTTCTGCTGACTCTGATGACCCATGGGAACATCTTGGGAGCGGGGTGCTGGTTTAGGAAGGTCTGTGTCCCTCTATTTTCATTTCTGGGAGCAGCTCAGAGAACCAGGGCTCTGGTATGCAGCTGGATCTGTCAGTCTTTTGACACTGTCCTGTCCAGAAAGCCCCTGAACCTGCTGGCTTAGCTCGCCAGCTCTGGCTCCTTGCCTGCTTCCTTCCTGAAGGCTGGTTGGAAGGCACAGACATGGGCAGAACGAGTGCTTACATCTGTCGTGATGTTGCTGCAGTGACAAAAAGGATCCTTTTCGTCACTCCGGGTGCTGTCAGACCTTGAAGGACACCACAGCCAACGCCAGAGCTGCGACCTGGCTGCATGTTGACTGGATGGCTGTGTATTGGCATCTCAGAAGGGCTGGCTGGAAGGTCTCCTCTGTTTTGGGGAGGTGCTGGCAGCTGGGGAACCAAGACAAAATGGAAGTATTGGTTTATCCAAGCTTTCCTGAGCCTGGGCAGTGGTCACAGCAGGTCCCTGGTTTCAAGGGACATCAGAGGGTGGCAATACACTTTGTGCATCCTATCTGCAGCTGTGGCAATGCTGGGGTAGGAGTCTGCTTGGTGGCACAGCCGGTGGCAGAGAGCGCTGGGTCAGACCTAGCTGGCCTGGAGCTTGTGGGGCAGACTTTCTTCATTTGTGGGTTTTGGAGGTTCATTCCTCCGTGGCCCTGGCTCTTTCCTTGTCCCTGAAGACCTTGCGTGGGTAGGATGCAGATCTCATGGGTAGATGTCCTTAGGAGTTCTCCTGCCTGCGTGACATTCCCAAAATGAACTGGCACTGGTGTAGCATCTGTATAACCCGTATCAGGGCATGTTTTGCATTTTATGGCTTCTTCCCTCCTTCTGCCCACCCTGTTGAGTATAAGACCCTGGGGACGTGGCAGCAGCTGAATCCTTGCCACTGGATGCACCGGAGCAGTGGAATACACTGAGGAGACACTGAGCAGCGGGCCAAACCCTGCTGCCTGGTGTAGGTGCCCAAGACCAGCCTGGTCCTGCCAGGTACGGCTGGCTGGCTCTCCTGCTGAGGCCAAAACGTTCATCCATCCACCCCGTCTGTCTGCCAGTCTCTGCCCTGGCCCCCTCACGTTTTCCTCTCCTGTGGCTTTGCGGATGCACCTAGGGGCTGGAAGCTGCTGGGTGCACGCAGGCATGGTGGAAAGGAGCCCAAGGGCTGGGCAGAGGTGAAAAATGGGCTGCTTTGTGCTGCGAGGCCTTCCCAGCCTGCTGGCAGCCCCCCAAGCCCTCTGCCTCCTGCCACTCCCCGCCCCAGTCCTGGCAGCCCCCAGTCCTTGGCTCCTTGGGGCGCTCGCACGAGGCATCATTTACTGAATGTCCCTCTCCCTCCCCACCACGGGCTCCGGCTCGGGGATGCCTGGCCAAGATCACAGGACAGCTTAAGGGTTTAAACAGATAGGAGGCTTAATAGCTTGACCCCGGGACCTCTCCATCACCTGCTTGGGGCAACGGCTGTGATTCTGCAGCGCGTGTGGGAACGTGTCCTGAGCCAGGCATCGTTCTGCTGGGGTGGATCTCTGGCCACGCATTGCAACAGGGGCTGGACAGACCTCTGCTCACAGCAGAGGACTGAGCATCGGTGGGCCAAAGACTTGTGCGTGCACTGTGACTTGTGCAGATGTCGGTACCCCTGTCTAGACGGGCTGTGTGAGCCTGACTTCTGTGAGGGGGATGTGGTTACCCCTCTGCTGGGTCATGGGGCTGGTTGGGGGAGTACGGGCAGGATGGGCAACCAAGCCCCTGCCTGTCCAAGTGTACTCGAGGGGACCCCACGGGGGTAGGGGTTTGTCCCTGGCCACGCGTGGGAGATGTGGATTTGGGGCTGATGCTTGGTGATGCAGCTCTCCTCTCCTCTAGCAGGTGCCCCCAGCATGATCCCGGCTGTGTCCTGGTGTGGATGATGGGTGGGATAAATATGGCCCCAACTACAGGAGCAGTGAAAAGTGAGGAGGAGCTGGCACACCAGGGTCACAGTCTCTCTGATGCCTCCTGGGATCCCCAGTACATGCTGAGCCCAGGCAAGACGTGGTGCTTGAGCACTGCTGTAACCCCGCCGGCTGCTCTCCTGCGCCACTCCTGACACATCTCCTTATGTGCTGGCTCCAGTGGGTGCTCGGCTGCTGCCCTGGGGCTGTCTAAGCATGTTTGCACGAGGTGGGCAGCCCTGACCTGCTCGGGGCTGCGTGGGTGGCATCCTGGCCTGGCAGCGTCAGCATGGTGCCCTCTGCCAAAGGGCTGCAAGCAGAGCTTGCCCGATGCGGGCTGGCATGCCGAGCGGCAGGATTTGCTGCCATCTCCCCTCCTGTCTTTGGCCGTGAGTGGGTTTGTCTCCTGGAGAGCAGCCTGCGTCCCTTCGTTGTCACAAGACACGTCCTGCATTCTCTCCTTGGAGAGAGGGGGCCTGGTTTTAAGTCTGCAAACCTATTGCACCCAAAATCACAACGTGCTTCAGAAAAGGCCGGCAACCCTGCTTGTGCTGCAGCATCGTGGGGGTCAAACAGGAGCAGGAGACCTTGGATGAGTCCCAAAACCCTTCCAGGGGCTGTCGCCAAGCCCAGGAACATCCCTGGCTCCAGAAGGGATCGGGCGATGCCTGTGGTGACCCATCGGCCCGCATCGCAGCAATGCCCGAGCCGAGCAGCAGGGACCAGTGCTGGGGCGAGGGGGCCCAGCAGCATTTCCCCCCCTTCCCCAAGTTGTTATTTCAGCTGCTGGAGCCTCCACGGGGCTGACAAACACCCTGCAGGTGCTGTTTCCAAGTACCTTCTCCCCTCTGCCCCAAAAACCCCCCACTCCCCAGCTCAGGACTCCCTCGCCGCCCGCCCCCAAACCTCACGCTTCTCCCCCTGCCGGCCCCCTGGGACAAGCGCCACATACATGAATCCTTGTTGCCTGCCTCCGTCCTGACCTGAGCCGTTAACAGAGGCTGCTTTTCTGCTGGCTGCAGAGCCGGCAGCAGCGCGCACGGCCCTGGCCACCAAGCTCCAGCCCTCCAGGGCTGCCTCTTAACCTGGAGAAGCAGCGGGTTATTTGTGTTGCTCTTGGCAGGGACACCCTGGCCCTCCGAAACAGAGGTGAATGCGCACGGAGGTGTGGGGCGCGGGCCAGTGCACCCTGTTTGTGTTGGACCTGCCACGCAGGGAATTAGTTCAACTCGGCTGCTAATTGCTTCTGAAGTGCGGGGCTCTGTCAAACGGACACAAACGCGTGATGGGGGACAGCGAGCGCAGCCGGAGAGGAAAGCTGGCCCCATGCTACTTCGCTCTGGGCTCTTGAGACCTCTCTCCCCTCTCCCAGCTGTATCAGCCCCACTTAACCTGCAGGGAATGGAGGGTTTTTTGGCCGTGACCCAATTGCTCGGGAGCCCTGGTACTGAGATGCGATGCTCTGCTTTTGGTGGAGAAAGAGCAACCCCCTTCCCAGCCCCACGTCATCTCTCCGGGGCTGGAGAGGGGGAATTGGCAGGGAAGAGGCTTTCCCTACCCCAAATCCCTGTGCTGAGCCTGCAGGCTCTCTCTGCCCTGTCTCAGCCCAGCTTTGCTCTCACACTTGTTTGTAAATGCCCCAGTGCTCTGACTGGTGGGACCGGTGGCTGGGAAGGAGGTGCAGCAGAAAAGGAGGATTTTGCCCCGCAGAAGGGCTTCTGCCTTGCTCAAGCATGGGCTGACCTCCTCCATCCCTGTCTCTTTGCTGTACCTGGTCCTACCATAGCTTTGGGGCTGGGATGGTGGTGCAATGGGGTCCAGTTCCCCCACCTTGCTGTGAGTCCAGCTGAGCGCAGGCAGGAGAGGAGAGACCTTGAAAGCACCACTCTCCGTGTTGTGCAGAGTGTTTCTGGGACCTCCAGCCATGCCAGCACCAAAGCCCTGGGTGCACGTCGTAGGGTGCTGAGTGTTTCCCTTTGCAGACTGGACACAGCATCATTCAGCATCACTCCCCTTTGAGGAGGCCAAATCCACCATAGCATCAGCTGTCCATCTGTGGTGGGAAGGGCTGTCCTTTCCCCGAGGTGAGTGGGATCCAGGGCAGGAGGAGGACCTGCCAGATGCTCTCCTGGCATTGGGAAGAGGCCACCAATCCTACCACTGTCTTTCATGCAGCCATGACCATGCTGTTGACCCATGGCACCCCCAGGGTGATGCGCAGGGACGGGGCTCAAGGACAGAAAGCCCCACGCAGGCTAAGGTCCCTGGGGTGGACGTGGTCCACTGGTTCTTATCCAGGGGACATGGCCTCCTGGTCCTCATCCCTCTGAGATTTAGCATTGACTGTTGCTTTGAGCCTCTGTGGGCTAAACCAGGCTGCCTGTCCAGTGGATGCTGGATGCTGCGTGCTGTCCAGCACGCTGTGCCACTGGCCTCCATCCTGCGGTCCTGCCTGTGCCCTCTCCCACTCTCACCGCCTCCCCTCCCTCCCCCTGCTTTCGTTTAGTAATTGTCGTTTAAAAACCCAAACGCCCATTGTCCAAATGGGGATTAAGCACCATCTGTGCAAACTTTGAGGCCATTTTTGGTGGCTGGGAGGAAACAGATGACTCAGACGTTGCGACACAGATCGGCTGTGACCCCGGGCTGAGCCGGTGGATCTCTGTGGAGCAGCCCTGTTAACCCAGGCGCCTCCCGGCAGCCTGTTGAGGCTCATGGCACAGGACCCAGCAGCAGTTTTTGGAGGGTTGTGGGGTTCCCCGTGAACTGTGAGGTATTTCCAACCAGCTATGCCTAATGTCAGAACTTTAGTCCATGTGGTCCCACTGGTGGGTCCTGAGTTCTGGTTCTGAGTGGTGCTGGTGGGAAGGGGATGCAATATATGGGCTCCACGGTGGAGCGCTGAGGCCAGGACGTCAGCCTGCGTTAGTGTGGGACCTCCCAAGACCCTCGTGTTGTGGCCCTTTTCCCTCAAAACGGTGTCTGAAGGATGGTGAAGGTGGCCCGGGAGGAAGGTGACAGAAAGCACGGCATCCACTGATAAATACCAGGAGATGTCTTCTCATGGATGGAGCAAGAAAGTTTGCTCCAAGTAGCTTTTCTGTGCACCACCTCACGTGCCCCATGTATGACATGTTCCCATAGCCCGTCTGGACTGGGATGACACCCAAACTGAGGCCACGTTGGTGGTGAGGTGCATGGGAAGCAGAGGACCAGGCTGCTGGCCATGGTGGCCCAGCAGTGAGGAGCGCTTGGCCAAGGTAGGATCTTCAGCAGGACTCAGTGTGGGTCCAGCTATTGCAGGGTGAAGAGGGAGATGCTCAGTGCTGGTCTCCTTTTAGCACGCCTGAATGGCTGCTGTTGGCTCTGACCTGTGCAGGGACTCCGTGCAAGGTGGCTGACTTCCCTGCAAACCCCCTGCCTTAGCAAACTCCAACCAAAACCCCTTTTTGTCCAGTGTCCTGAAGGAAGAAGTTTGGGGAAAGACAACACATTTTAAGGTGGTTAAGGTTGGGAAGAGTGAGGGGATCAGATGTTTTGAAAGACAGTGATTTAGCTGATCCCATGATTACTGGAGGTGGATCTGGGTCCAGAGGAGGGCTGGCACAGCTAAGCCCAAGGAGCTGAACAGGGATCCCTGGGTGATGGATGTGAGAATGGTGAGTGAAGTGCTCCTGATTTTTGTTTGTAGGGGAAAAGGGGATTTCTAGCTTGCAACTTTTCCCTTTGCCCCATGTTTTTGTTGCTCCCCAGCTCCACCATGGCTGCTGCTGATGTGCAAGAGGTGATGCTGGAGCAACTCTGAGCTCAGATCCAACAGCAAGGACGAGGCAGGGCTGGACTTTGAGTACTGGCAGTGATATGGGAGGAGCACCAGGAAAATGCTCCTCATTTGGGAGTGTTTTGCTCATCTCCTGCTCATGGTGCTGTCCATGCCCATTGGGATGGGAAAGGGGAGTGAGATGTGTCAGCTCCCTGTTTTGTGGGGGTATGCCTGTATCTAAATCTGGTATCCTGTGCACAGCTCAGGGTCTTCAAATCCTGAGAGGTGATGGTTGGGGCAGGAAATAAGCAGCCTTCAACAAGAAGCTGAGATTAAGACAGCTTTACACCACAAGTCCGGCCTGGACAGATACAATAACCCCAGAAGTTGGTGAAATTATTAGGCAGAGCTTAAGTAAAATGATCTGAAGACAGTGCTAAGGCAGGTGAGATTTTGTTTGGCTTAACGCACAAAACAGAGAAGAAAAGGAGAGGAAAAGAATTTCCTCTGTGAAAGTCTTGGCTGCTTCAATTTCCAGTGACAGTCAAAGAGTTAAAGTGATATGTTGGGAGTTATGAGTGTTTATCTAAAAGAAAAGTGGCAGGTGAAAGGGATAAAATAACACAGTTTATAAAGCAATGCAATATGTTTGAATTATCCAAGGATCAGAGCTGGAATTTGGAAGGTAATATTGGATAGAAGGAAATGGGAGATGGAGACAGAAATAGGATGGGGAAAAACAGCTTGAGGTGGCTTCCCCATTGGTTGCTACAAAGGAAAAAGAAGGGGGATTTTTATTGTACTTTCAGAATTAAGCTCAGGGCCTCTGCTATATCAGGGCGCAGAACAGACCCTCCCGAGCTGGGTTTGGCTGGAAAAACATGGGCAGAGTCTGTTACCGTGCCCAAGAACATCCCTGGAAATGGCTGCTGGGCTCAGATGACCTGTGAAACACCCAGTGCCATCCCTGACCGAGTGCTGGGATCTTTCCCTTCCTCCTCCGGGGTGCTGGGCTGCAGGTGCTTAGCCCCACGGCAGAATTGGGTTCCCCCCAAATCTCCGATGGGCCAAGCGCTTTCTACAGCAGCAACGAAACAACTGCTCTCCACCTACCCAACAAAGTGTCTACTTCTGCTTTTGCCTCCATAGCATTGGGGGATCTTCTTCATGGAGAAGCACATGGGCAGGTGGGTCTTGGCACCATGGGAGGATGCAGGGGATGCAGCTGGGAAACTGCTCTGCTAGGAGAGCTTGAGCACCTCCAAAGAGCTCCTCTTAGGACTGTGGCAGAGCCATGCAGGAAGGTTTCAGTTAAATTTGTCCCACTGCCGTCACTCTTAACTGGCTTTTACAACCTCGACTTCATCTGCTCTCCAGGCACCATCCTCACTAGTCCAGAGCTCAGATTCTCCTGGGCTGTTTGCCCGGTTCTGGGAGGTTTCCAGCTCATGCTGGCTGTGAAACTCAGAGAGGGCTTCGGGAAGTCACAGCACCTCCACCACTGCCTCTGCCCTGAGCCTCCTGCCTGGACAGGCTCCCCAGCTCCAAAATCTCCATTTGTCTCCTCAGCCACATCTTTGTCCTGGCCTCTGCTGCTGTAGATGGTATGTTGCTGCCTCCAGCATCTTCACCTGCAAAGCCTTTATGTTGGCAGCTGTCTCACGGCCATGATATTGGAAGATCTCCTCCTGTTGCATGACTGCCCTCTCTTATCATGGCTTTTGTGCCTTCAGCACTCACCAAGGAGACCAGGATTGTGTTCAAACCTCCGTGTGGTTTGCAGGTACAACAACATACACCAGCCTTCTCTAACCAAGAGAAGGTAAAAGGAGAAAGCCCAAGCACGGGGTGTAATGCATTGACTTCCTGAATCTGCAGGCAACCCAGAGCAAGGACTCTGAGGTGTACCATCATCCCAGTGTGCTTCTTTATCAGCCTGACCTTTCCTAGCTGCGGCATGTGGAAAATTGAGATGGCAAAGTGACTTTATTGAGAAAAAAAGACACAAAGGACTGATTTATTTTGCATCTAATTCAGCTCTGAGGCCCTCCCAGATGTTCTGGGTTTCTTGGTGGAAATGAAACGGCTGCAGATTTTCCAGCTGGCCACGGAAAGCAGAGCACTTACACCAGGCCAAGTCCCAAATGAGCTATCTGCAGGGCTTCCACTGCTGCTGTTTCACTTTGGCTGTTCTGCCTTTCCCCATGTTCATCTCAAAGTTAATTTTTCTTAACAGCATCCTGGGAGTCCTGTCTGTCCCACTTTTCCCCTTGTGGCCCTAGTCCCCTTAAGAGCATGCATCTTTCTGCTGTGCCTTAGGTTGTGTGTTTTCTTCCTTCTTTTGCCCTGTCGGTTACTCGTTCATCCTGCTTTCTATCCAGACCTGGCATCTTTCTTCTCTCGGCTTTGATGAAACAGCAAAGATGTGGTACCATCACACTGGCTTCCACACCTGCAAGAAGCAGCCCCGGAGCTGCAAGATATCCTCTTCCATGCTCATTCCCCACTTGTCTTTTTTACTGCACATCTAGTGAGGTCTGCTGATGGACTTGGAACAAGCCTGCCTTTTGCTCCTAAACAAAGCAAACCAGGTGAAGGAAGCTAATGAAGCAAAAGATGAAGTGCTTGAGTTCACCTGCCTCTGACCTTCCAGAGAGAGGACTTTGCTCTAGAATAGAAAGCTGCACCATAAAGCCTTCTGAGATGCATTTCGTATAACCCTCCATGAGCCTGGAGAGTGTTGTTACCATGCAAAATAAGTGAAATATCCTGCTGCAAGTAGAGACTCCAGAACATCTTCATGGTGTCCTTGGAAGTGGCTGCAAGCTCGCGGTCACCCTGTGGTTGGCCTCAGATAGCTGGTCTGTGCAAGGTCTGTTACCCCTGCTGATTCTGCAAGGCAACATGAATATTGATGTTCCTTTTTTTCAGAATTCCAGATTTTTTCACTCTTCCAACTGAGCTGCATATAAACCACAGTGCCTTGACCCCCGGCACTGCTCTGAATATGTTCTGTATTTCTGTGGTCTTTCTTGGATGTCTTGTTTTATAGCCAAGTTTCAAGTTTGAAGGCATCTATAATCCTGCCACATTTAATTTTCTGCACAACTTCCATCCTGGACAGTAGCTCAGCAAGCAACTTTCTGCAGTTCAACGGAGTGCCTGAACTGTCTTTTTCGGAAGCAGCCTGAAAACTCCCTTTTAAATTTCTAATTCTGGGGTTCAAGAGCCATTCGCTGATCAACTTCCATACACCAACTTTCTCTCCTTCAGAAAAGTTGAGGTTTTGAGGCTGTAAATTGCATGCTTTGTCAGGTGCTGAGTCTCCTGGGTTTCTGTGGTGGAAACTGTAGATAAGAGGGAAGATGCAGCAGCACTTTTGGTGTCCTACATCCTTTCTTGGCCATGGCAATTTTTCTGACAGTTCCTTGACATGTGGTGGGAGAAGATTATGCATCTCTTGTTTCTGGACCAGCAAAGCAATGCTTGTACATGCATGTAGTTGAAATCATCTTGCAGGCCAAAGGATGGGAACTGGAGAAGCTCATGGCTTCTCAGGTGGGGAAAAGTCACAGTGCTGTTGAGCTCCTGCTTGGTGAGCAGTGGTCCTGTTCTGGCAAAGGGTGCAGGTACCTCTGTGAGACCATCTTCTGGGCACCTGGAGATGATAAGGCAGGTGAGGGAGGTGACCAGCCATCATGGTTTCGGTTCCTGGTCTGTTCACCAGTAGCCACTTGTGAAGGGAGGTTATCTAACTGGTGGTTGCCTGCTTTGCCACCCTGCTTGACAGCATTCTTTTGGAAAGGGCTGGAGGCAGTGATGGGACCTTCTCATAGACTGAGTTTGGCTACCAGCCAGCTCAGGGAGGCTGAGACATCTGAAGAGACAGGCCATTGCATTTTCCAACCGCTTCTTATTATGCCTTGCTATAATAGCTCTCACTTGTGGTGTGCATGTGGAGGAGCTCACGCAGATATTCCTGCACTGTCTTGCCTCTGCCTCGTGTGGCTGCACTTACGGGAGCAAAGCTGTGATAGTGCAACAACCGTCCTAGATCAGAGCCGGAGGGACAAGTGGGCTCAACAGCTGCTCAGGGTTTTTGGGTGGGTTTTTTTTTTGCACTGCTGAGCAACTGATTCTAATTAAGGCTTGCAATTTGTGCTTTCACTCGTGGCCGATGGAGATCTAGAAGAAGAGGACCCCTGATGTATGATTTAGCTGCTTTGGACCAAGCAGACCAAGCATCTGGCGTTGAGGCGCTGCCCAGGGCAGGTTGGGGATCTGCAGTGGTATGGAGACTCACCCGGCCAACACGCCTTGCTCATGCACTCGAGGAAATATTAATGGTCAGATTTGGGATGAGGGGAGGAATGTCTTGCCAGGGCAGGAGGCCAGCCTAGGGGAGCTCATGGCTCCTGAGGTCCGAGCACAGGCACAAGGATGGGGCTTCTGCGTGGCCACATCTCTGGGACCCCTGAGGACAGGCTCTGCGGCTGCAGAAACATCCCGGGCATACCTGCGAGAGACAAGGAAGGGAGCACCTGGTGCAGGTGCTGCTCAAGCACCAGATGTTAGCATGGTCCAGCCTAAATGCCAAGATGCAGGGCCTGATCCTCAGCCTGGCTCCTGCCCCTTTCTCCCCCTCCGCCTGCACGGGGTGTTACAATCCAGCCTAAGGCAGGTTGCACAATTTATTTTCCTGTACTTAAAGCAGGATTTTGGCAGTCAGGGTTGGGAGGCCTCTCTGAGGAGTGCTGGCTGGTCGCCCTCCCGCTGTCACGGGATCACGCTGCTGTCAAAGGCTCTGCTCCGCTGGGCGTCCTTCAGCATGGCCTTCTGCCGCAGCTTCGGGGCTGATGGAGGAAGCGCCCGGGCAGCCAAGACACCGCTGGGACCTTCAACAAGTGTGGGTGGGAGCAGTGGCTACCCCACCGTGGGTGCTCTTATGGCAAGCTGAGGTGAGACCCATCATTTTCAATTCCCATGATGTGGCAGCTGTAAGGAGGACTCATCCTCTTCTGCCATCTGCCTGTGCAGAGGGACACCATCCCATCCTTAAAGCATCTTTTCTCAGTGGTCCCAGGCTCTTGTTTCCTGCTGTCTCCATCACCTGGCTTCCCTACAGCCAGCTGGTGAATTGATGTGGATAAAGGGAGAGCAGGAGATACAGGAAGATTACTGTGGTCACCACTGCAGGAATATGCAGAGGGATTTGCTATTACGTTCGCTGACGGTGTAAGGGAGGGAAAGGATGCGAGTGCTAATTTGTGCTCTGCATGAGCACTATTAATGTCATCCATGGTGATTTTAATTGCTTTGCGAGGAGACCAGTGGGTGAGGCTGAGCATGCCCGCAGCGGGAGGATGAGATAGTTGGGAGTGATGAAAGTGTTCATGGCCAATAAAGGGCACGAGGGTGATGTGGCCAAAACAGCTGGAGAGAAATATCAGCTCTGCCCATGCACTTGGCTTGTCGTGCTCCGTGGACCAGAGGGTAGAGAGGTGGCAAGCCCAGAGCATGGAGTAGCTGAGGTTGAAGGTACGTGACACATGGGGTGGGTTTTCCAGGAGAAAAGATGAAGAAAAAAGAAGGAGCAGAAGATGGTGGTGAAATTGGGAGTTTGGGGAATGGGAAAAAACCCATGGAGTTACCCATCCGCTGGAGCAGGGTGGGGAGGACTTGGAGGGGATGTCCTGTTTTTGCCACGATGATCTCGAGTTGGCAGTGGGACATCCAGGAAGGTTTACGAGTGGGAGAGGCCGGGTGGAGATGTCGGCCTGTGAGTCCTCGGAGGAGAGATGACCTCACCAGGGAGAGGGTGTCGAGGGGACCGAGGAGGAGGATGCTGGCACGGGGGTGAGCATGTGGAGGGATGCGGTGGTGGGAAGGGGCTGAGCGAGATGTTCTGGGATGCATGGGGGATGTAGGGGACAGGCTGAGTGGGTGGGGGCACTGGAGGAGGAGGACATAAATGTCTTACTCCATCCATGGTCACAGAGAAACTGGTATCTCCCTGCATGTCTTTGTTTCACCACCCTGCTGGGAGATGGTGTGGGGGAATGGAGACAATCCCTCACCTGGGGCTGAAGCTGGAGTGGGGAGGGGAAGGGATGGAGCTGGGAGGCTGTGGGGTGGGAACCCTCAGGGGAAGAGAGGAGCCAGTTGAAGGAAGGTTTTTGGGAGGCTTGGGGCCCATTTTCTCCCATCCTACCATCCTTTTCTGCAACAACGGTTAAACTTAAAAAAATAGACCTCAACCCCTGCCACCCATGGGGGCCACAGTAAGAGAAGCCATTGGTTTTACCATGAACCGTGCGGAAAGGTGACCTTGGAGACTACAAAACCAGAGAGCTACCAATAAAGAAAGGAGACAGGGCAGAGCATTAGTGCAGGTGGACCCAGCAGCAGCCCGTGCTGAAGTGAGCAGGTCTGGACCATAGGGAATGGCATGACAAGGATGCAGCTGAGTGCCCCTGGCTTGTGGAGGGACAAGGGACAAGTGAAATGCACTGGGTGGGGGCAGCTTGGAGCATGCTGGGCATCTGGCACTGCATCCCCTCCAAATCCAGCACCCCCGCAGCATGGGGATGGAGGCAAGAGTGGCAGGTCCCTGACTCTGCATCTACAGGCAGTTCTTGCCCCCTTCCCAGCTCAAATGCACCTCGAGACCACTGGCAAGATGTTTCCAGCAGCACATGGAGCAGCTGTGGCCCCTTGGCTGCGTGCAGGGGAGGAGAGCACTGGTTTAAGCAGATGAATATCAGCGCCCTCTCAACAGGAGGAAGTCACAGACTTACTGAAATCTAAGATAAGTGGCCTCTTAAGCCAGCGGTGCATCGAGTGGTTAAGGCAGAAGATTAGCGAGCGAGCTCTCCTTCCACTGGTGGGAAAGCAGGGATGCAGCCTGTGGTCCAACCAGCATCACCCGAGGAGAGACAGGAGGAGGGATAAGGACAGCCTTAGTGTCTCCTTTACACTGTCAAGGGGCACTGCCTGGGCACCTCTCCTCCTAGCGAAGGACTCTCGGGAGGAGACCAACAACCGTTAGCTGTTTGCAGCACGTGCTGGTTTTATACAGCCCAGTGGAGCCTGATTGCTAGGAGAAGAAAAGCCTATGGCTCATTCAGCACGAACTCATTTAATAGACAAAATAAATAGGAAAAAAAGGCATTTTTCCCCCCTCTGGTGCTGAAATTTACAGTTGTGAGAAGAGCCAGAGCGCTGTGGACCCGGGGTATCTCTGGGTGACATTTACAGAGCTCAGCTTTCATCGCAGCTTGAAAAAAATCCCTTGCACAGAGATTATCTCCACACTGATCTGGATTGTCGTGTTCAGCTTTGGCCCTCATCCTAGATGGACAAAGAGCAGAAAACTTGGCCAGTGGCCTGAGGTCTGTGGCCTCCTCTGCATGAGCTGGGAAGAGGAGGAACAGTCTCCAGGGTACTTGACAACTTGCAGCCTTAGGGGGCTAAAGAGATGGAGCTGGAGGGGGCAAAGCTTGGTTCCTCCCCTGAGGATTTAATCCTGCACCCTTGGCCAACTGGGCCATTGAGAAAGGCAATCCCTGCTCTGCGCTGCTCTGGTGAGGAGATCTCTGGTTTGCATTGATGTGGATCAATCCACAGTGGCCCCACCTCAGAGTCTCCCCCGGGTGTCAGTCCCCTTGCCACCTGGCACCCTTTGCTGACAGTTTTTTGGATCTGGGGCCAGGCAGGCAGGATGGAGGCAGTACTGGGGGGGGATGCCTCGGTGCAAACCTCCCTCGCCCTGTGCTGCTTGTCAGCAGCCTTCCAGCCGGACGGTGTCTGGAGACCTTCCAGCGACCACAGACTCTCCCCCAGCCCATCACTGCCACAGCACAGATGGGACTTAACGTATGTCTGCGTGTTCCCCCAACCTTTCCCCTCTCAGGATGAAGCAAGGAAGAAAAAACAAGACTGGAGGTTTGCAAAGACTGCCCCCCAGCCCAGAGGGTGATGGTCTCAGCTCTGGGCTTTTCTTTACCACGCAGGGAGCTCCCAGCTTGTACAGGAGAGCTCAGCAATGCCACCCCACACCGACACCTCGCCATGCCGTGGGCAGATGTTCCTGTTGGCTCGAGGTGCCATTTTGAGGTTTTTCTCCACTCACCTATTGCCTCTCGACTCGCAGACAAGTGGGTGAGGGAGAGAGGAACTGGTTCTCTTTCCACCTCCCCTCACAGTGCCCCTCTGCTTATTAGTTCTCCAAATATTTCGTCGTGCAGCCCGGCAGCAAGGACTCTGCACTAACCCGATCCCAGGCAGAGGGGAAGCTGTAGCGGGTAGGACAGTGTGTTATCCTCATGGCATCGCTCCAGGCCAGCCTGCAGGGAGTGAGACGGGGCAGCTGGGGCCCTGCTGCACTAAATCCCGGTGGTCGTCCCTTGTCATGGCAGCGTCCCTTGGCCTCAGCCCTCCTCTCCTGCTGCCTGAGGGTAGTGGCAGAGCACGAGCATTGCCTTTCCCCCCAGCAGCATCTTTCCCCCACCCCACAGCAATTGCTGCACTTTATAATTTTGCTTTTCTCAGCAGCCAATGGGATGGGGACTGTCCCCAGAGCCCACACTGGGTGTGGAGAACAGGCATGTGAAGGAAGAAGAGACTTGATTGTGGGATGCTGGTGAGCAAGGTGGGGGCAATTATGGGACAGAGGAAAAAATCCCCTGGGATTTCCTCCCATCAGCTCCCAGCTCCATTAAGGGTCACTGGACTGCAGGTACCATGGCCTCCCTGGACCCTCTTCACAGTCTCCAGCTGAACAAGATGCTGGAGAGGTGAGGGAGGGAGGGGGCTTGCAAGGGGAAGGGGAGTATGGTGGGAACACTGCATCCTCTGACAGCCCTGGGCAGCTGCTGAGGAGCTTCTGTAAATCAGAGTGGCCACTGAAGCTGCTCCAAAATCCATCCAGTGCCCAGGAGGCCATCGAGCATCCCACAACGGTGGGATGCAAGAGTGTCCCACGTCCCCCTCATATACTGATCACCCTGGCGGGGCTCTCCTTGCATTGAGCTTAACTCCTGGGGACATTGCCACCCTGTCACCATCTGCCCATCCTCTGCAATGCACCTGGCTGCAGATGCTGGCTGCGCTCCATCCCCTCCTGAGGCTCAGCCAAGGCAAGCAGTGCTCTGGGATGCTCAGCGCATGCCTTAAACAAATAAAAATAACTGCGATAGAAGATACCGAGCACCTAACACTAGCCTCGGCTTACACACCTCCCGTTTGCAATGCTCTGGAGTCAGCAGGAACTCATCCGATGAGAGCAGGCATCACGCAGGTCCCCAGCCAGCCACCGAGAGCAGACACGGGCCTGCTGGCGCAGGACACTGAGGGGCTCTGGTTTCAGCAATAAATAAAGCAAGCAAACAAAACAAAACAAAAAAGCCAACAATGATCAGTTTTTTGAAACTTTAAATATTTTTTTTTCTTTAAAATCTGTTTTCTTCTGGGGCTCTGTCTCTGTAAAGAGCTGCGCTCTCCCTGCAGCGTCTGGGTTACTTCCTCAGTCCTGGCCGTGGGGCAAGGGAGAAGCAGGGTCAGTTAGAGAGGGGGATGGATGGGCGCTCCTCTCTGTGCATCACCGGCACGTATGGATTTCCACCACCCGATGGCAGGGTTTGCACTTGACGGAGCAGCACCAGTGGAATTTGCAACTGCACCTTTCCACAACCTCCACTTCGTCCGTATGAAAGCCCCGGCCGCAACACATCAGCTCGCAGCCATCAATGGCCTTGGAGGTCTTGTTGCACTGCCGGCCACTGGTGCCCAGCACCCCGTTCTTGAGGTCGTGGTCACAGAAGTCGGGACTGGAGTCCAGGTAGACGAGGTCCTCGTCTGTGTGTGGCTTGAACTGGGAGTTTTTGGGCACCAGCACTTTGGTGGATCCGATCTCGCTCTGCTCGACCTCTGTGGCACCGTCGAATTTTTCCTTCAGGACATTGCCCACTTTGCGGAAGGGGGGCATGGCTTTCCAGCACGTCTTGAACTCACACGAGCCTGACACGCCGTGACACTTGCACTCCACTCGCATGTTGTTCAGGATCGCCTGGAGGAACAGACACAAGAAACAAGACAGCACCATCAGCTCGGGATGGACACAGCAAGAAGGGTGCAACGTAGGGTTGTGCAGAAAGCAATGCTGATACACATCAGCTGATGGGATTAAATGAAGCCAAAAAGGCTCAAGCAATTCCTGCAGAGCCCAGCTGGGATGCTGCAGAGCTGAACCGGCTGCCTTGGTTTCCCCCTCACTATTACCTTCCTCCCTGCCTCGTTGTTGTGGAGGTTCATTAACGCTCTGTTGGAAGAAGCCCCTTTGCTCCTTTCGCGGACGTCGACGAAGGACTGTGAGAAGGCGACGCCGTAGGCGATGTTATCAGAGCAGCCTGACCACTGGAAGCCTACGGCAGAGAGCACGGATGAGACAGATTACAGCCAGCCTACCTTGCTCGTCCTCTCTAGCCTTCCTCTTCCTAAAATACAGCTGACCTGCCACCCCTTCTGTCTTGCTACCCACTAGGCTGGCCTGCATGAGCCAGCAGTGTGCCCTCGTGTCCAAGACCAATGGTGTCCTGGGGTGCACTGAGAAGAGCGTGGCCAGCAGGTCGAGGGAGGTTCTCCTCCCCCTCTACTCTGCCCTGGTGAGGCCACATCTGGAGTTCTGTGTCCAGTGCTGGGCTCCCCAGTTCAAGACAGACAGGGAACTACTGGGGAGAGTCCAGTGGAGGACTGCAAGGATGATGAGGGGCCTGGAGCATCTCTGGTATGAGGAAAGGCTGAGAGAGCTGGGGCTGGTTAGCCTGGAGAAGAGAAGACTGAGAGGGGATCTGATCAACACTTATCAATATCTAAAGGGTGGGTGTCTAGAGGAAGAGGCCAGACTCTTTTCAGTGGTGCCCAGTGACAGGACAAGGGGCAATGGACACAAACTGGAACACAGAAAGTTCCATTTGAATATGAGGAGAAACTTCTTCCCTCTGAGGGTGACTGAGGACTGGGACAGGCTGCGCAGAGAGGTTGTGGAGTCTCCTTCTCTGGAGAGATTCAGAACCTGCCTGGATGCAATCCTGTGCAACCTGCTCTAGGTGATCCTGCTCTAGCAGGGGGGTTGGACTAGATGATCTCCAGAGGTCCCTTCCAACCCCCACCGGTCTGGGATTCTGTGACTGGGGAAGCTGGGGAGTGTGGCCCTGGGAGGGACATGCACAAGATGTTTTCTCTGCCCCATGGGTGCGATGCTCCCAGCCGTTTTGCACCCCCCCCCTTGGCTGCCCCCCGCCCCTTTGCATGCTCACCCTGTGGGCTGCCCCCCTGCACCGTGCGGTCACATCCACACTTGTCCAGCTCGCCGCTGCTGCAGGCTCGGGTCACTGCGAAGGCCACCCCTGCCGAAGAGATGGCATAGACGAATGCTGCCTCTCGCGTCCCTGCAACAGCACAAACAATGGTGGGAAATATGGCAGCAAGTCTGAGGCATGTAGAGAGGGCTTTCTGGAGGGTGTGTGGCCAGGTGGCCAAAGGCCCTTGGTGGGCTGTTGTGTGTGTCTCTGCTCCTCTTCCCTCCCAAAGCTGGTGTTGCACATAAACCCCCATTAAAAAGCTGGTCTGAAAACTGGCTCTTGGCAAAACATGCTATGCAGAGCTATCAAGTCAAGCCCTTTGCTCCGTCTCTTCCTCCCAAGATGGGGAACCCCATGCAGGACACTCATTCTTCCCCCTCCCATTTGCTTAGTGCCAAGCCCGGACCAGTCTCAGCAGAGACACCTCAGTGCTGGGAGATCATTTGCAGCAACGAGAGCTCTGCCTCGCAATAGTGGAGGAGCTGGGAACTGCCCCACAAGGTTAAAAACGTGAATGGGATGGGCAAATTATAACCTGGCAATGAGGGAGATGCAAAGGCTGTATTGCCAATGTGGGGAAAGCTCTCCAGAACTTACAGAGAGAGACTGTCTTGCCTGGTGCTTGCAGGGCACCTCTGCCATGAAATCCCTCCTGCAGCCAAAATGGTTGGCTGCTTTCCACATCCAGGAACATCCCCTGCAGCTGCAGATCCTTGCCATCTGCTCACGCAGGGTCCTGTAGCTCCCAGCACCTCCCAAACTACCCTGCAAAACCCCCACTCCACTCCCAAAGTGCCTTGCAAAACCACACTGGTCCCCCAGGGTGCAGCCCCTTCCCAGCTCTTGCATATACGTGTGCGGTGCAACATGGTTAGGAAGAGCTCGTTTGGGAAGTCAGGGAACATCCCTAGGCATAAACACACAGCGTGGCGTGGCCAGGGATCAGCTCTTGCAACACCCAAAAAAATCCCCACCATCCTCCGAGGCTGGTTGAGGACACAGCCCCTCCGTCTCCGAGCAAGGAGGGCTGGCATTTGGTGTAGTCCCATGCTAGGGGTAGAGGGGTGATGGCTTGCGAGCAGACATCACCCCAGCTCGCCGGTCAGACAGAGGGCAGCTACTTTGGTGGTCGCAGCCCAGACTTTGGTGGCCCAGCTGTAATCTGGCCCGGGGCGGCAGTGGCTGGGGAGGACCCAGCCAGCGCGGGGACTGAACCGCCTCCAAGTTAATCGAGGTTAATAGTAGGATCGTGTTGGTCGGTTTGTGCTGTGGCTGCCTAAAAAGAGAAGACTTTTAGTTTCTGGTATTTCTGGTATTTCCAGTCCCTGAACCTTCACAAGAAGAGATCTTCACCCCTGTGTTGAGGGAGAGGAATCGAACAAGGAGTTGGGGGGGGAGGCTTTGATCTATGGGTCCTGGGACGGGAAGCGAGATGGTGCATAAGAGATGGCAGTGGCACCCGAGAGGAGGCAAGGGCTGCTTCAGTGGTCCCCAGGGGTTGCAGAGGGGCTTTCCCCTCTGTCTCCTCACCCCGACGCTCTGGGTCCTTGCTTGGTTTGATCACAGCCCTGTGCCTCCAGGACACCTGCATGCAGCTGGGATCGGAGGGGCTGGGGGCTGTCCTGGCCATAAATCCTCTCTGAAGACTGGCAGCTGGGTGGTGGTGGATGATGATGATGGTGTCCTCAGAGGGTCCAGCCGCCGTGTGTTTTACTCACATCAGGCGGCAGAGGGCTGTCCTCCCAAGGTCTTGCCCGCAGACGGCTCCGCTCGAGAGTGGCGCGCCAGTCTGGCAGCAGTCACCGCTTCGGTGCTGCTCGAGGAGACCGAATAAATTCAGCATCCCGCTGCAGCTGCGGCTTTGCGGAGCAAAGCCCCTGGGCTTGGTGGGGCACACATTAGACCACAGGGTGACTTTAGGGCCCTGCTCGAATTTAGTATATCCTTGTAAAAGGTCCAGGATCTCCACATGCCCTGGGCTGGTGCCTCCATGAGATGGGCACCCACTGGGTGTGAAAAAGGTTCGGGAGAGGAAGCACCCAGCAGCTGAGAAACTGCAGGGGTCTGGATATGCTGCCCCGCCACAGTCAGAAAAGTCCTGCTGAAATGCCCACGGAAGATCCATCAGGCCCAAGATCCAGCACTGGGCTGTCCCCTACTCTCCCCAGCTGCTGGCTCAGGGGCAAGCAAGAAAAAACCCGCCTGCAGCCCACCGGACTGGTGCTGTGGCCATTCCCCCATGCAGCAGCACCCCAGGCACGCGTCCTCCCAGCTCACCTTGTGTTACCACTTTGCCGAAGACGGGCAGGGTGTCCAGCGTGGAGCAGTTCCAGCGGCGGTTGCGGAACTGGTACTGGCACTCCTCGATGGCCAGCTGGGCTCCACGCCGCACCGAGTCCATCACCTCCAGGTTCCTCTTGCACATCTGCACCTGGCGCTGGATCAAGCCCTTCAGCTTCTCGCAGGTCTCCTCCTCGGAGATGCTCCCCACTGAAGACAGCTTCGCCAGGTACCTGCCACGACAGCCAACACAACTGGTTAGGAGGAAAGGGTTGGGGGAGCATGAACCCATGTTCAGCTGGGACACCCTGCACCGCAGAAAGCGAGGAGACCTTGCCTCTCATCCCCTCCATAGCTGAGACCTGGTGCCCATCTGAGGTCACCTTAAATGTGCCACCGCGGTGGCTCCACAGGATGCGCTTTTGGCTGGCAGAGAGCAAGCCCAAGCAAAACAACCATCCCTCTGCAGCTCAGTGCCCTGTCTCTTGGGGAGCCCAGCTGCTGGCTCCCCTTTGCCTCTATTGCCTGCAAGGAAGATATTTTCGGCGTTGTCTGAATGTGCCCGGTCAGGTCTCCTGAGTACCAGCACATCCAAGTGCTACTAGGAAAAGCCAGAGGTCTCTGAAGTCAGCCAAAACAAGCAGGACAGGCGCTCGGCTGCCAGCTCCAGCTGCCACACGGCTCCCACAGCGTGGCTGTGTGCTTGTCACCGACAAACATCACCCTCCAAACCACTTCCCTCCTGGAGCCTGCTTTTAGCTGCCCCGGCCCCCAGCAGGCAAGGATGGCCTCTGGGAGCTGCCAGGTTTCCTGTCACTTGGGATTCAAACAGGGCTTGAAGTGGGGAGGACAGAGTCAGGAGCCTGTCGTGGGCAAAACCGCACAGACTGGGCACCTCCTCCAGCAGCCTGGCTCGCGAACATGGCCGTGAGGTCTTTGCTGACCTGGAAAAGACTGGCCCTGTGTGGAGGTGACCACGTGCTCTGCTTTGTGTCGCCCCATCCTCAGCAGAAGGAGTCACAGAGCTGCTCTTGAGTGTTGGCATTAGGGGAAAAGGGAGCTGCCCCTTTTGGGGCAAGCACCCTGCAAGCTCTTGGCATCTCCCCACTGAGCACGTGAGTACGATGGTCCATCCTGTGCATCCCAGTAACCCAGCCCACTGCAACCCACACGTGTGCCTGCTCGCCCATTTCCCAGGTCCATCCTCCTGCCCCAGCCTCTGGATCCCAGAGAGGTTTTGAGATAGACCCGCACAGCTCAGTCAGGCTGTTGGATAATCCCAGGTCCTCTGTCTGCGCCCAGCTGAGACTCCCTCCTTCCCGTGGCTGCTGGCCACTATAAGTGACACTGCCGCTGGTGGAGCCCCCCCCGTCCTGCCGCGGAGCAGGGGGATCCCCTGCATTGAGCAGGCGAAACTCCCGCTGACCACGCTGAGCTTTAATGTCCTCGGGAATCGCCAGTGTCAGCTCACGTTGCTACCTCGTCTGCACCAAGAGATGTGAGTACTGAGTGAAGGCTTTTTGGAAACCTCATTCCTTGACGCTGCATTTCCCAGCCCTACAGAGCTTGTGGGTTTTTTTGTTTGCTTGTTTTTTTTCCTCCTCCTCCCAAGTTGCGACATCCTGCTAAGGATTTTTCCTTTGAAGCCCTGCTCGCCTCCGAGAAGTGACTGTGCAAAAGTGGCTCCTGCTCCCTGCCTGTTCCCATGTGTCCCGGGAGCCAGATCTGCTGACTTCAGCCACAAAATCAAGTTGTCACAGCCTCTTCCTCCCATTAGACCTGCCAGTCTGCCCCAGGAGGAGAGAACAGGATTTTCTCTTCTGTGCATCAGCAGAATTATTCACCAGCTTGGTTTCGCGCTTACAACTGGGGGGGCCGTGGGAGATGGTGAGAAAGCCGGCTTGGCTTGCAGTGTCCATGGGGAGTCTGCATGGCTAGCTGTCAAAAAGCATTCAGCTTTCCTTGTGCGTGGAGATCACTTGATGCAATGCCTCTCGGACAGCGGGAAGTGGCAGGCTGCCGTGGTTTCAGAGCCAAGCTCTTTTCTAGCCTTTATACCAGCTAAGCATCTTTGCCCAAAGGCTTTCTGTTCCTCCAAGGGCACAGCCCTGTTTGCAGACTGGCCGTGCATCCCTGACGCACATGGCTGGCTTGGAAACCCCACCGTGGCCAAAGCCAGGGCTGTCACCTTTCTGCTGGCCCCTGCACCATGCAATGAGTGTCCTGGTCCCTATGCTGTAGTCCTGGACATGGGGTGCAACAGTTGCTGCTCCCTCATCTCACTGCACTCGGCTGACCCAAGATGAAGCTCAGGAGCTTTGGCGATGTTTGATGCTGAGCAAACCTATTGTGACTGAGACAGCCCTGTCCCCTCCCAGGTCCAGGCATCATTTCAGTTTGAGCGTGGAGAAGCTGACACACAGTGAAGCAGCAAGATTCATCCCAAGACACTGTGGGTCGGTTGATCAGCTTTGAGCCTGGAAGCCAAGAAAACCAGATTCTGCCTCCAGTACTAACCCTTTGTGTTGATTTGGCTTTTCCCCACTCCTGCAACTTAAGCAGCATTTATCATACCAGGGAACCAGCTCCTGCAAAGCAGCACAGCCAGTCCTGCCAATGAGTCAGTGCCCGGTCCGACTGCAGACACCTTGGCAGGAGAAAGCTGTGCCGCAGGTGTAACAGCCACGTTAACATCGGCTCTGCTCAGGATGGGGGCATCATCTCCTTTTCTAATACATTTCCCAGCTTGGTGGGTTTCTCCAGGCAATGGGGAGCTATAAATTCAAAGCACACATGAAGAAAAGCATGACAAGAGCCTTTCAAGCCTTTCCAAGTAGATGCGCCTGATAAGATGCCTCCCCAACAAGCATTTAATACTGTTTGGGATGATAAAATGAAGGCCAAGGATGTTTCAAAGATAGGTACAGCTCTCCAAGAACAGGTCTGGTCATTTGTTTTGCAAGGCAGGCAAGTAAGATGAAGCTATCCAGAACGGTGCTCTGGCCTCTCTCCCCCATGACAGGTCCTCTGTATGCCATCATCCCTTCTCAGCCCATGCGTGTCTGCTTCTCCTTGGGGATGGAGGCAACTGTGCCTAAAATGCCATGGCCCCATCAGACTCCCAGCTTGGTACCGACAAGTCTCCAGGTACATGCCATGAGTACCATCACTGCTTTCCAAAAAAGCATTTTTTTGGGGGGGGGGGGGGGGGAGGGGAGACTCCCATCCTGGTCCAGAAGGGATCCAGAGGTTGAGTCAAGGATGTAAGGAAGGATCTTTGTTGAAGGACCTCAGCTTTGAGGCTTTCACATGGCATCTCTCCACACCACATTCATGGGCACTGGGCAGGAACATCTCACCCCTTTTCCTCTCTCTGGGGCAGCTGAAAGGCGAGATAAGAGCTGGGAAATGTGCTCTGCCCTCAAAGATGCTTCCACCCCGCAACCCACAGAGCATTTCTCAGGGCTGGGGAGCCCAAGCAAGGCACCAAACCCATCCGCAGCATCCCACGGTCACCATGGAAACCTGGCTCTAGCACTGCACCTTGTTCTTAATGAGGACTTTGATCCAAACTTCGTTTCCCTGGACTGAGGTGGTAGAAACCACAGACCCACACACACAGCAAGACAGGCACAATGGGGAAACCCAACAGTCCCTGCATTCTGCAAGGTCCTGGTGTGCATCTCCATCCTGATATCACATCCCAGTTGCTGCGCAGAGCTCTAGGTTATGACTTAAATCCCACATGGAGCCTCAAAAGAGCCCTGCTTGTGGAAAACCCCCCAAATAATCGCATATTTTATTCCTTTTCCAATATTGGGCAAAGAGTGTTTCAAAGGGTGAGCTGCTGCCCAGGCCATTTGTTCAAGTTTTGTCTTCTTGCTTCATTGTGGCATTTAGGTTTAATTTCCCCGCCTTTAAATCCAGATGAGTCACTCACAAAACAAGCTCCCTTTTAACAGAAGTCACTGTTTTAACACAGAACTGATGGAAAGCCCTTCCTTTTTTTTTTTTCACCCACAGTATATACATCAAGATTGAAGCTCCATAATTTAAACAGCTGCAGTTGATCCACCCTGCACGATGATAAATAAGGAAACCTCAAACCCAGGGAGCTTTGGAAAGGCCAAGGGGGATAGCCCCTACTTAAATAAAAATGACAATAATAATTATTTCAGGAGGAAGAATAATTGGTAGAATGACAAGAAGACATTGGAAGAGCCATGGCGGTTGTCAGATTGAGCCAGAAGGAGAGGGGAGGGGATTCCCTGCCGTGGGAAGGTGTGGAATTTTGAGTCATTGACAAATTCTCAACAGAGAATTTGAGGAATAGGGAAGATGTAGCAGATATCTTGAAGAAAGCAGAAATCTCTGGTGTTTCTTTTATTTAAAGAAATGAGATTCAAGTGTGAGAGCCCTTCGTATTGTCTCATTTTGGGAATATTTTCCTGAAGATGGTAACAGTCAGACACAGCCCAGTGGTATCACCGATATATCACTCGGAGATGCTGATAAGTCAGGTGAGCTCAGAAGCTTCACCCTGTTCAGCAAACACCCAACCTGCCTGAGATACCCGCCTGGCCGAGGCCACAAAAGGCTTGTTCAAGCCTTGAATTGCAGAGAGGCTTCAAGCAAACATCCTCCCGGCTCACAGAGTCACAAAGTCAGCCTGGATCAGCAGCGCATCTCTGTGCCTCCTGTGGCTGGACCTATGGTCAGTCAGTGGCTTGGGGTTGTACTTAGGATCAAGACTGCCTTGTGCAGAGAGGTTTCCTCTGAGGAAGAAGAAAAGACATGTTGAGGATGAAAAAACCAAGAAGTATATGAAGATAGACATAGATGGCATGCAGGGAGAGGTATGGACTAGGCACCGCAAGGAGCCATCCTGTGGCTATGGAGAAGAGGATCATCTTTTCCATGTTGCTTTCCCCTTCTGAGCAGAGAGAAGGCATGGGAAGACATCCCAGGATCAGCAGGTCAAAGGATGCTCTAGGTGGGCCAGAGAGCCCACGTGCTTTCTCATGGTGTCCTGCACGGGGCATAGTGCCACTTCCCCTGTGCCAACATGGCCAAGCGCGTAGGCACCGCACGCATCCTTGGCATGGCTCGGCAGGTCTAGCCACTTGGGCACGGTCCCGGCAGGATCTGCTGGAGACCTGCAAGGTTGCCCTTATCCCACTGATGGCTCTGCAGCGGGACACGTCCCTCCCAGACCAGCCCCTCTAAGTGTAAACCATGATTTACAAAGTCATCATCTGAGAGCCTGTCTGGTTTCTTCCCTGGAAGAAAAGCAGCTCCCTGGCTCAGTCCTTCCTGCCACAGTTACTGCACATTTCATCTCTTGGCTGAAACCGTGCTTTTCACACCCAATTAACAGCTGCCAAAACAGCCTCCCAGGAGGAGGAGGCATTGCCATGCTTACCATTACCTGCCTACAGACCTGAGTGTGCAGCTCCACCGTCTGAGCTGAAAGGTGAACATACAGCTCCAATCCTGTCCCCCCCACACCTTGGACCCTGCACCTAACACCATGTGCACCTAGCAAACACCCATCTATCCATGCGCCAGTCATTAGTGGTGGACTGCCTCCCTCAATACAAGTCTTTGGGGACAGCGAGATGGCCCTGCTGTTGGTCCCAAGCCAGTGATGCTTCTTGGCTTTCTGAGCATCCAGGGGCAACATCTCCACTTTGTGATGGGGACGGCCAGGATGGAGGCTGGGAAGACCCTGAGAACAGCATCCACTTTGGAAATCTGCTTTGGATGTGTAGGAAACATCCTTTACTGCATCTTCCTTTATAAGTCAACAGAAGCTACTCCTGGGCTTGAGTACAACAGCAATACCTTGTTGCAAGAGGAGGCAAGCGCAGGCCACCGGGCTGAGCTCTGTGGGAATTCCCCTCATGCAGCGCTTCAGGCTAGACCTGGTTGAGGCAAATCTGATGAGTTTTTAGTTTTGATCAGAATTTGCAAATACATGGCGAGAGAAGCCTTCTGCAGGATTAGTTTGATCTCGCCCAACTTGCAACAGACCCAAGGCTGCTCTCCATCGGCCAAGATACTCAATTAATTTTTTCCCCAAGTAATTTCATGAAAGCACAATACTGGCTCCAGTTCTGCTGAGCCAGCCAGATCATGCACATCACCTTCCCAGCTGCATGGCAGCAGCTCCTGGAGAGCCTGGAGGATGCAGCCGGGGGTCACCCACAGGCATGGGGGGCATACGCCCTGGGGCTGGAGCCAAACAAAGGTTACCTGCACTTTGTATCCGGAGCAGAGTCTGTCATTCGAGCAGCCTTGGATGACTGAGATTTTTGTGGATTCACAAGGCTTTCAAGCTTTAAGAAAAAAAAAAATCAAGTATTGTAAGAGCCAGCGTTGTTGCACTTGTAAGGAAATATGGAAGAACCTCCTGGAAACTCTTAACCTCCAGGATTGCTCAGCAATTTCATCATTTTAAGAAATCCCAGATAAATGGCTGTAATGCATTTCTCTCCATCTGCAAGGATGAATTAATTGAGAGGACAGTAGCTCTCAGCATAGCAACATAAACAATTTTTTTGCTTCAATGCAAAAGTCCAGTTCTGACTCATGGAGTTGTAGCAAACCATTGCAAAGAAGAAATCTGCTTCTTGCTGTAGCTTGTATACTTGGAGCTGATCCAGTTCCACACAACCTGGGGTGCAGGGTGGTTTTATCTCCCTCATGTCCATCTTCCCTAGAATAAGGCTCTGCTACTACGGATTGGGCAATAGTTTTATTTGCAGTTTCCTTCAGAAAAGACAAAAATGCCCATCACCGCTGAGGAGCCAGTGAGCATGGATCACTCCTGCACCCTGGCAAATGCAGCCCTGAAGTCTTCCTGCCAGACAGGGCCAGAGCTCAGAGAGAAGCCAAGCTAGATGGAAGTCCAGCACCCAGATTGGCAGAGGTCTCTTGCCTCTGCAGGATGCACCCCTTAAAGCCAGTCTATTTTCATTGCTTAGCTAAAATTAGCTGATTTTGTCAAAAGTGGCAAGATTTATAAATAAATGAATAAATAAAAAAAATATTTCCAATGGAGGCTGCTGGTTTAGCTCTCCCTCCCCACACCCTCAGGGAGTGGGTGACACGGGTTGCATGCACCAACCTCACGGACCCGGCAGGATCCCCAGAGCAATGCAAAGATGCTCTGGGCACCCCAAACGTGGAGAGGAACTCATCCACCCCCACAGTGGCCCTCAAAGCAAGGAAATTCTCCATCAAACCCAATTGGTGCAATCTGCCATCCTGTCTGCCAGAGCAGATGTAACCAGGGAACCTTCTTGACGCTGTCCTTGCACCAAAAAGCGAGAGTGCAGGGAGGGGAGCAGGGCTCAGCAGGAGCAGCTCTGCCCTGGAGCTAGCTGCACCTGCTGGATCCGTGCCATGTGGCACAGCATCCTCTGGGAAAATGCTGGACCGGTTCCTCGCCAGGTGAAAAATGGGAGAGTCACAACGACAGTGCAAAGAATCTCATACAAAATTAAAGCAAGCCAGGCTCAAGGTGAAGTGAGCTCTCCTCACTAGCAAAGCTAGGGACACCCACCTTAAAAAAAAAAAAAAAAATGTCTGGTTTAAAAACAGAGGGATGCAAGTGTAGGACCCAGGCACGCTTCTTCCCAAATCCTCTATGTTGCACAATAACCCAAATCAGCACAAAATGAGCGTTCAGGCTGCTCTTGCAACATCCCCACTGCAAAGCTGGCAGAGACGAACACAGAGAATCGGGCCCTGCCTTTGCAAAGCACCTTGTGATGTTCAGATGAAAGGGGGCCAGAGAAACCCAAACTCCTTTTATCCCTCCCTCTCCAGCCCTCAAAAGTGGTTACTGTTAGAGAGCAGCTGCTTAGCCAGGCTTGTCTGGACACTTGCAAGGTCTTCAAGCTTTCCCAGAGTGCTCAGATTAAATTTTTTTAAAGGGTTGAAAAGCTCATCTGTGCTCCTGGCCTTTTAAGCCAAGTCTGAAGCCCAGACGGAAGTTTTAAACCCCTGTAAATAGGGGGTAGGGGGTAGACGGAGCTGCTGCTGGCACACCCTGCTATGCAATGGCATAACTGCATCTCAGACTATCCAGCGTACATATGGAGAGCCTTCTCCAAAGCCAGTTTTAGCTACAAGAAAATGGAGAGAGGCTGTAATGATTCCCAGACAGGTTGATAGCCAGGGGTCTCACCCATAAAGGACTCCTGCCCTGTTGTATCCGATGCTTTCCAGGCAGGGGAATTGACTCTCATCATTCAGACCACCCAAACAGATCACAGCAGCCCCAGTGCCACATGCAGTTGGTGGAGGCTTGCTTTCACACCCCACTTTTTGCAGATTTTCTAGTTCACCTCTTCAGGTGGACTTCCCTCCCTCCAAAATAAAGAAATAAATGAATAACTAAATGACAGCTTGCTCTTTACCTCCCACTGAAACTGGAGCCTGGTGCTCCTATGCCGGCTTCAGAGAGGTGCTCGTTTGGCTGAAACCCTCTAAAACCACCGCCAGCATTTGGATGGTTTTGGACCACCGAGAGAACATGCTTCCGAATTCAGCTGCACTACTGCACGTGCAGGTTCAAGAGCTGAATCGAGGCTGTGAAATGTGAGTTGCTTTGGAAAGTAACTTGGCTGTTTCCCCTGTATAAAGGATGTCCCTGGGCTCCTCCAGAGATAAAGCAGAAGCCAGAGGGACCTTCCTGCGCACAACCAGCTTGATCTAAAAGGCACTAACTACAGCCCTTTATTTTATTTTATTTTACAATCCTACGCCCGAAGAGGCAGGAGGAAGAGCTTTAAAACTCCCTGAGCCTCCAAAGGCAGGAGGAAGAGCGAGCCTGAGGCTTTCACGAGAAAGGGGAACAGAGCATCTCTTCAGATTTGGAGAACAGAGGTTTTCTGGATAGGCAGCAAGCCAAGCGGCAACTGCAAAACTCAGACACTGAGAAAACACACCTGAGGTTTGCTTCCTAACCAGAGAGAAGGTAGCTTGATCTGTTTAATGAAAAGATTTGGCAAAGTCCCTTCCAGCTCAGTGGTCACTGTAGCAGGGCAATCCCTCAGAAATACCTACACTGTCTCGCTTTCCTATGGGATGGGGTGGCTCAGAGGACACCATTTCCATGGCCAAAATGAGCCTTTCCCCACAAAGCCAGGCTTACAGAAAAACTTCAGCTCAAATGTTGCAAGCAGTGTCTCTCCGAAGCGCCGGGGGAATGCAAGTCTGGACAGGTCGAAAGAAGCTTGGGGGGGGGGGGGAGAAAAAAAAGTCACAACTGAGCTTAATCACTAATCCAGCAGGTTTCTGGAAAAGCAAACTTCACCGCGCGCTGCCACCCAGCGCACACACCTATGTGCAGAAATATGCGCCCAGCGAGGCCGGATTCAGCCCCAGTGTGCTGGGCACGGGCTGGCAGCGCCCGGGCGGCGCTGTGATAAAGCAGAGCATGCCGGAGCCCACACGCGTGAGGCTTCGCGAAGACGTACGAGGCACACTCATTCCTCGAATATCTGATAACTCCTGGGATCCTTCTAACTCTGTTTATTGCCTCCGGCAGCCTTTGTTTCTGATGTGAGAAGATAAACAATGGGAATTGTCTTAATCCTAAAGGCAAAGAATAAAAAGCACTGAGCGGGGGAGGATCCTTTTATCACGATACATTTGCAACATCAAAAAAAGTTGACCCCCTTCCTTTCAAACGCACTGAAATGTATCTGCTTTTCCTCCCCTCTTGGCAGGAATGAGCCCTCCGCTCTCCCGCGGCCGAGCCCCCCGCGCCCACCCCTCTCTTCGCCAGCACGGACGGCTGCACACAGCCTTCCCCGTCTATCGCGGCAGAGCACCTCTCCGCCTCGGCTTCCCAAGTACGATCCCAGCTGCGTGTGGCACCAGGGACAGTGTGGGGGGGTCCCATCTCTGCGCATCCATGCCAGGTGGCTTGTCGACCTCGCTCATGAAATCCCCCTTTGCCAGGCATTTCCCCGTGCCCATCCCGGGGCAGCTGAGGCTGCTCCTCTCCAGGGACCTGCCATCACCCCACAGGGCTTCCTCAGCAGGACATTCTCCCTGCAGGAAAAACACTCCCACAGTTCCAAATATACCTTCACCAGAAGCGTGACAGCTTAAAAGACCACCTTGATAGCTGCTATGATCCACCCACCACCTGCCGGAGATGCGTGGCGTGCAAGTTGCTCCATCTGGCAAAGGAGGAGGGGAGGAGGACTAAGTGCTAACGCATCCCGGGCAGCTGCTGATGGGTGAGCACCTTTTCCCACGGGCAGGGCACTTGGAGAACACTGCTGACCTGGTGCTTTCCCCGGGCGTAGGGAGCATCCTCCAAAACCTGCCCATGTCCCACAGCCTCCAGCGAGCCAAATCTAAAGGCAGGAGAGACGGGAGCCATATCCGGATGCAGAAGGACTCCTCGCGCAGGGAGGGTGTCGGGAGAGGCACACCAGGGCGCAGGTGTCGGGAGAGGCACACACCACTCGGGATCTTTCATGCCAGCAGCCCCAGGGACTCCCTGCCCAGCTGTGGCGTACCTGCCCTTGCTGATGGAGGCCTGGGGAGGTGAGATAGAGGTGGCCCACGTTCCCAGCCTGAGAGTGGGTCTGCTGGGTGCGTGCACCGGGAACTAATTAGCTCACTGCAGCCGGCGATGCTGGGAACAGGGGAAGCGCCATCTCCCACCAGACAAGATTAATTAGGAGGAACTGGTGCCTTCATTCAAAGTTAGGTGCTGTTGTGCTCCATCCCTCTGCCCTGGGGGGGGGGGTCTCCCTAGAAGGCAGTCCCACCGCCTTGGCAAACAGACAGGAATTTTCCAGAACAATTTCCGCCCCTGTTTACCTTGCACGTTATTCCACTGTTTGTTCAGTGGGTTCCCAATGTCACCGGGCTCCTTTGCAATGTGCAACAGCCCCCCGCTACCCGTTCTCCCACCGGGAATGGGGGTCTGAGGCGTGGGCAGCCCTGCCTGACATAAACCCCGGGGCTGGCGCGCTTGGCTGCCCCAGCCCTGCCAAGTCCTTCCCTGGACCGCTGGCCCTCACGCGGCACGTCGCCAGCCCCGGGCCCTGCTCTGACCCGATGCCCCGACCTCCGTCCTTCCCCGCCGTGGTCTGGATTCATAACTTAAGAACAGAAAGGGGACGGGGGTTTGACAACCAGCCCCTGTCCAGCCAGCCTCGGTAACACACCGGACTCGGAGCAACTGGGGAGAGTCGGCATCCCCCGCAGCCCACCTGCCCGGGGATGCAGGCTGCAACCCCCGCTGCCACCGGTTCGGGGGGTCAGTGGGGACAGCGGGTACCCAGCGCGATGGGGTCGGGAGCCGATGCCGCGCCAGGGACTGAGCAGCATCGTTACGGGGGGTCGTGCCCCGATGCCGCCCGACCCCGGCGGCACCTGCTCACCGCCCCCGGGGGGCAGCAACAAGTGGCGGCGTGTCCCCCCCCTCGCCCCGCAGCTACTCACAGCCAGTTGCTGGCGTTGGCCGAGAAGGTGGCGAGGATGATGAGCAGCAAGGAGCGCAGGAAATACTCCGGGCTCATCCTGGAGGGCAGGCAGGGGAAGAGCGAGCCGAGCCGGCGGCGGCAGCCCCCCCCAGCCCCCCGGGGCAGCCGCCGCCGCAGGTGGGCGCCGGGCAGGAGCGGCGGCGGGCGCTGCCCGGTGAATGCGCCCGCGGCGGCCGCCGAGCCCGACTGTCAGCTCGGCCGGCCCATCCCGGGATGGAGCGGCGGGCCGGGGGCGGGCCGGGGGCGGGGGCAGCCCCGGGGGCCGCCCCGGCTCCGCCGCTACCTGGGCGGGACCCGCCGCCGGGGACACCCCCGGAGGCGGGACGGCGGCGGGGAGGGCACCGGGGGCTCTGCCGGCGCCCCCTGCCCCGCTGCACTTCTCCCCCCCCCCCCCCAGCAGCGATCTCCACGACCCCCTGGATGGGTTCGGTGGGTGCGGTGGGATCAGGGCACGGGGGGGTTTGCTTCTCCCTGGAGGTGCGGGGAGAGATGGGGACATCTCGAAGAGGGGAGGAGGGTTTTTTCCTCTCGCATTTGATGCTTTTGGGGTAATTTCCCCGTGGCTGTGAAAAAGCAGAGCCTTCAGGGTGGAGCATGGCGCTGCCTGGGGTTTCTGTATTGCTGGGAGCAGCCTAGGCATCACCGAGATTGCCTTCCCCGTTAACCACCACCCGTTGGATCTGGAGGGATTTCCCAGTTCCCAGTTTCTGAAGGTTCAATGCAAATGCCAGATTTTGGCATTTGAAAATTCACGAACAAGGAGAGGGGTCTGGGGGGTTTCTAACAGGAAGGAGTAGCATCTGGAGCCGGCAGCAGGGACGTGGTCGCAAACCCTGTTGGTATCTCCGCAGGGCTGCCCCCCGCGGGGAGTATCCAGCCACAGTGCCCTGGTGATGGGCTCCTGGCCGTGCATGTGGAGGGTGATGCCTGATCAAGTATCGAGGCTTAGATTCACCTCTGAAATTTTCTAGAAAGGTCAACTCTTGGGAATCCCAGGAGCTACTAGCAGTGTGGCTTAACCACCCTGGAGGCCAAGAGATGCAGTGGGGATCCCTGTCTCCCCCCCCCCACCATGCCTCCATCTATCCCCCACAGTCCGTGTGGGCACAAATGACTTAATTTAAAGCCAGGAGCGACACGAGATGGCTGCTTGGTGTGAAATCCAAGATCCCAGGCAGCCAACAACTGTGCACCAAATCTCCTCCTGACAATGTTATTAGTTAGGTCCATTACTAAAACCTCTTGCTACCATCTCTAAAATCTTGCTAAGCTGGTTTGGAGCTATTCAAAATTCCCTTTGTCTTTTCAACTCCATTTTCCTGCTCTCAGTGTAGCCCAGACACACTTATTCAAAGCACGGCAACTTGCACTGGGCTGCACACATGCCTGTCTAAGTGTATTACACCTACTTTAAAATCTCTGCGTTAGTTCCCTGTCAAAGTGAGGATTTAATTTCAAAGTGCTTTGACTTATATTCCAGCTCCTGACAGGCAGCAGCCCACCCTCACCTAGTCATTCATCTGGCTTTCACATCCTTGCTGATTATCCCGGTTGAAAGCGGGATGCTGGCTGCTTTGCTGGTGAATCGGAGGTTGTTGCTGTGAGCCCTGACTGGGTAATTCAGTGCAACTGGAGCTGATTAATCTGGCTCATCGTTCGAGACAAAGCCGTGGCCTTCCTCTGGCTTCTAATCGCTCTGAGTGTTGAGTGAAGTCGTCAGGAAGGCAAAAGCTAATTGAAAGGCTAAGGGGAATGAGAGGCTAGAGGGCCATGGCTGGCTGGCCAGAGCCACGTGGGTCCATGGCAATATCATATTTTTGGGCCTCAGATGCCTTATTCCCCCCCCAAGGAGAAACACCAGAGAGTTCAACAGAAGCCAGAGGTGTGGGAACGGTCACAGATTCCTGCATGGGCCCCCGGGGCACCCTGGCTGGTGCAGACACCTGCAGCCTGAGGAGCATCCCTGGCAGAGATGCTCCTGGTGCCAGGGCTGGCGGTGCTGCTGCAGGCTCAGGGCACCCTGCGGCTCTTGCCGGGATAGCTGTGATGGCAGGACGGTGTGGCAGTGCCTGAGATGAGCTGGAAGACCTCTGTGAGATGCCATAGTTTGATTTCCCAGGGCCCTTCGTATGGGCCCTGTGTGCTCTGGGCGATGTGAGATGCTCCTCTGCCCTATGATGTCCCCTCCCAGCACCTGGCTCCAGGTTCATTTTGCTGGCCCTGTGTTAAGGGCAGGTTAGCTGGGTCAAGAGGTGTTTGGGAAGGCAGGTCCTCCAGTCATTCTGCTCCTTGTCCTGCTAGCAACAGCGGTCATTGCCAGCCACTTAGCCCCGCACCCCTGGAGATGCTTCCCCCTGGGCCTGCTCCCTCCTTCCTTTTACTTCCCACCTTCCAGTGCACCATGCCTACCTTGACACCTCTCCTGGTCTGGCCGAGGAGTTGTAGAACATGTCCACCTGCTGCTGCAGAGGTTCAAGCCACTGACTCCAGCCTAGTGGGTAGAGCAGAGTGGAACATCCCGACTGACCCAGAAGGAAGGGTGGTAGATGCAGAGGGCACGAATGCCGAGCTGTTTGCAGCAGTCACAGTGTGGGATCACATCCACCGCGTTGGGGCTAGGGCATCCGTGGGGTGGGAGCCCAGGCCACAGGGAAGGCAGATGCAGCACATCTGGAGTGAGTCACCCTGAAGGGAAGTGTTGGGTGAGCTGTCTGCGGAGATGATAACAGCGCGGCAGGGCAGGAGGGGTGTTTATTTTACAGCCCCTGTGGTGGAGGAGATGATGAGTGTGAACGGACAGAACATGGAAATGGGCACTCACCAGGACAGGGAGGTCCCGTGGCCTTTTCGAAGATGCCTGTGAAACACTGCTCAGTTGTTACCTGCAGATTAGGTGCTTTCTGCAAGCTGGCCTCTTATTCAGAAGATGCCAGGTTGCTGTAAAGACTTCAAAGCACAGCTGATTTGGAAGACAGGAAGGCCCAGATCCAGGAGAGCATTTAAGGAGGTACCAGGTCTCCTGGCCTTGTGCATTGGTGCAGAGCATCCTGCACAGCGGGGCCACTCCTTTGCCACCCTGTCAGGACAGCAGCCGGGGGCGAAGAGCCCTTAGTCACCTCCAGTGTGGCTTGGAGCTCAGCACCTGCTGACGACCCCAGTGCTGCAGGGCATCGCTCTTTATTACTGCCCATGTGTTGCTTTAATGAACATCAAAACCCCATTAGATAAGAAGGCTCCCTTTGATGTGTAAATATTTCAGAGGATGGGAAGAGGAATAAAATGCACCTGAGGAGCCTTTCATAGGCTTGCCCAGGTGCTTCTCTATTCAAAGGCTGCAGAGAAATTGCCATCACCATATCACAGGGGAGAAAAAGGTCCCAGTGGTGGGAGCAGGAAGGGGGTTTCCAACTCTGAGGCCAATGTGAAAGCACAGAGCTTGCAAAGGTCCATGCAAAGGTGTAGCCAGACTCTGGATTTAAGTGACGTAAATACAACTACACTGAATGATAAGTGCAGGCAGGTAGCACTCTTGCTCAGTTCCTGGATTTGACCAGTGCTATTAGTCATAGAGGTTGTGGGAGATATTTTACAGGTTCTTTTTGACTTTCTGATGCCCTGGGACTTACCAAATTGGATTGAAAGCGGGGTAGTCTGCCATCTGGATGGTGGTCTCAGCCACGTGATGGGGCAAAGAGCTGTGAGGAGGAGTGAGGCAAAACTCAGGGCTGAATCTGAGGCTGCTGGGGTTGATACTGAATAGAAATAAATTCTGTTTTGAACTTAATG
This sequence comes from Grus americana, assembly GCF_028858705.1. Classification (NCBI taxonomy): domain Eukaryota; kingdom Metazoa; phylum Chordata; class Aves; order Gruiformes; family Gruidae; genus Grus; species Grus americana. Next base: position 745,385 of record NC_072872.1, on the reverse strand, counting down.
GAACATAAATATCAGACACTTAGCAACAGTACATGTATTAATCCTGTCCTGGAGAAAGGAGAAGCTGTTCTGAGAGCTTCCATACCAGAAAACACAGGACAATTGTACTCCTTTATAGAAACCTGTGGTTTTTCTGATGAAATTTATTTCAAACTATCCAAACATTTCAGAGCGGCGCTGATGACTGCTCAGAGAAGGTGCTGTATAGGAGTGCAGTTCACAAACAGAAGCAGCTTTGCAAAGATGAAAATTGCTCTGACAAAAGAACTGTGTCCAGTGTATTATAAACAGAAAGCAAGCGGTTGCTGTAACCCATGCTCACCTGGTTGGCTAAACACAACACGATGGTCACTAGAAAATCAAGACGGTCCTTTTTCAGCTGCAACAGGAAGCCTTTAGCTCTGTGTGGGTTGCAGAGCACTTCAGCATGCATGCTTGGAGATGTGCATTTATTTGTGTGAGTCTTCAGAAACCACAGGCGCAGGCATTCAGTCCTAACAAATCTGCCGTGCCATCACCTGAAATCCAGTGCCAAGGCTGGAAAAATTCACTCCTCTGAGTTTATTGTCAAACCTGGCATTGAAAAAGAAAACAGAGTGGCTTGGGATTTAAGGTCTTTGCTTTTAGATGTTGCCACTGAACACACCATGAAAGTTTCTCTGGGAAAAGTGAATTTGTGGGTGCTGTCCACGCAGGAACTTAAGAGCATCCCTGAATATGGTGAATGCTTTCAAACCATACTGTTGCAGAAAGAGCCAAGTTTTCCACCAGCCAAACATATCCTTTTTCACGGGGCTGTGAATGAATTGTCCCCCAGCTTGTGCTATCTTCAAAGGAGATTGTATCACGATTCCGGGCTCCGGGGTTTAAAATATATCACAAGTGACTTCACCGCTCACCCAGGTGCCATCCAAACCAAACAGATTGTAGCACTGCTGAAACAAATTGTGATCCAGGTGCTGGACAAGCGGCCATAAACGGCGGTGCACGTGCAGCGAGCCAGCGTCAGAGTGACAGCCAGCTACTGCAACCTTTGCCCTACTCACCCTGCCCAGGGAGAAAATGAGATTGCAGGCTGGTCAGACACAAAACATCCTGAGTGACTCCTCTTCAGTACTTGTTACACGTCCAGGCATTCAGGAGCACCGAGACTGCATCCCCTGTCACAGGAGCTGGGGAGGAGCTGTGCCCAGCTGGGCAGGGTGGGAGGAGGGATGGTGGCCACCAGGATTACAAAGGGTCTTCCAGGCTGGTGATGGTCAGGAAAGGTCTGGGCAGGGATGAACACCTCTGACCCTTTGTGACGTGTGGTGGAGTTGTGTTCATATTGTCTTCACATTCAGCACATTGCAGATAAGACCTACTCCCACACCAAGTGGTGTTATCACTGCCGAGGTGCTCAGCCTAAGTGATGTCCACATCTCTCTTCCCATGTGTGATCCTTTTCAAAGGAGGTTGTGGGGACATGTCTCGCTCCAGCTCTCTCCTGGCACCACCCAGCATGTTAGTGCTCTTGCCAGTGTGGTTTTGGCCCAGATGACTTGCAGCCACCAGGCAGTGGCCAGGCAAAGTTCAAGGGAGGTCTGGTCCCAAGGAATGGGGTAGACGAGGCAGCTTTGTTTTAGGCTTAGCTATGTGGTCCCTAGCAGGTCCCTACCATTTAACCTTCTGTGCCATCGTTCCCTGGCTTGTTTTGTTGGTGTAGCTTTTTTGGGACACAAACCCAGAGGTGGAAAGGAACAGAAGAAAACCAAAAAGACAGATGCTGATTGGGTTATTGGATCTACTGATGGTGAATAAAATGCTGCGGGAGAAAAATCTTCTAAATCTCAGGCAGCAAAAAAAAGCTGCACACTAGAGCCTGGAAAGAGCCTCCAAGCTTCTTCCTGGGATGAGGGCAGACAGAGACAAGTGAGCTGGTGGAGAAGTCCAGGACCAAAGTTCTCTGCCACATCTTGCCAAGGTGTCCGCTTTCTCCATGCATAAATTCGCCCTCTTTTCTTCGGCAAAAAGGCCGTGGAGCTGCCTTGGCAAAGCCCTTTGAAAGTTGTATGGACTATCAGTAAGGAACAGAGTTTTTTCTATCTTTGGCTATTAGAAAAATGACAAGACACCGGCCTTACAGCAGAGCATGGCTATGTTTGGAGAACATCAACTTGTCTTCCCCTTGCCTGAGTGGGGAATGTTTTAAATGAGGACAGCATTTCCCCTCCACACCCATCTCCAGGAGGTCCCAATGTTCGTGCTGAACCATCTCTTCTATTGGCTTAATGTATATCCACAAAGTGTACCTGAGATATGAGAACCCTCCCAGCATCTTCTGGAGAGCTGGTCCTTTGCTTAATGAGGCCTCTCAGATACACATGGAGCAAAGTGTTGGCTGTGGCTTTACAGCTTCTTTATGCTGGTGGATGATGAGGGCACATGGATAGGGCATTGTCTCCTGGTTGGGAGGAAGATGTAGGGCTGGGCTTTGGGAGGTAACCAAGGGACAGGTTCCTGCACTCAGACCAACTCTGAGGCCACTGCTTTGCCAAAATGCAATTGATAATTGAATCTGATTCCCTATCTGAATCGTTGTTTCTCCTGAAACACATCAGGAATGAAGCTTGCACAGCAGTGTTGGGCTGTCTGGGGCTCTTCAACTTAGTTTTCTCTTGTAGCGGGAAACTTCTTATTTTAAGTAATGTTCTTTTCAGAAATGACTAAAACAACAGAACAGGAAATGTAAGAGACAGTAAAATCCCCTCAGCTGTCCAGCGCACTTCTACGTAAATATGGTGGTAAAATGATGAAAACAAAACCTTTTGGAGACAAAGGCGAGTGAGAGACCTGGTGACGCAGCAGTGAAACATCTATACTTTGTTATAATAAAGTGAAACCACTGTGTTTATGCTGTGTCTTGGAGGATTTGGCGCAATTACTTTTAGGAAGGGAGGGAAGCCACGTAGAAATTAGAATAGTCCAGATTTTTGCTAAAATATTTGTACAAATCAGGTTATTCAACTACAGCAAAGGACTTCTTTGGGGCTCTTGCTTCTGAAATTATCCTGCAAAACTGGAAGGACCGTAAGTGCTTGGCTTTAATAGCTAGCTACATACAATGCAAACCTAATCAGTGGAGCTTGAAATGTCTGTGGCAGGGAAGAAAGGCAGAGTTTTATGGCTCTGTGGAGGTGTACAGAAGACCGGACAACAAAGCTGCCTAACACACATGGAGGAAGGCAACCGCTGATCTCCCTTCTGCTAAAAGTCACTTTGTGGTCAGAGACAAGGGGGTGAATTGTCCATGCTGGCATGGGTTGGCTGTGAAGGCTGGGAGGAGCTGTAGCACAGGACCCCCCCTTGCACCCAACATCCCGCAGGGTGTTTGGGCAGCCTTCTTACCCCGACTCCCACCCAGGCTGTGCGGCTGTGGGGCAGGGACCCAGCAGAAATCATCCCAGCAATCTGGGGAAGAATTAGGGTCGCACTATCTAACTTTTGGTTTTGCCTCCAGCAAAGGCTAAAAATGTTCCACATCACTTAGAGGTGTCAGGTTATTTAGCCGTAGGCTGGGAACGGCCCTCAGAACATCTCGGTTACACATTACCCTGAATATCTCAGCAAATTACTTGCAGCTAATTGAAATAAAGGAAATGCAGTGGCTTGGTTTACCTGATGGACTGTATATAGCAACGCAACCACTGCATTTTGCATTGATCATAAATCAGGATTTATTATCCCACCTGGCAAATATTGACTTCTTTTTTTTTTTTTTTCTCCATCTTTACTTCCTTCTCATGTCAATATAGCAGTGTTCATCCCAACTAAAAAGTCAATAGTTTCTTATTAACATTTCAGCTGTAGAAGCGCAGAGCCTCTGAATCGTCTTAAGACATTCCCCAGAATCCCAAAACCTCTGGTCAGTGGTTTTCAACCTGCTTCGGTTTGCTGAGTCCGAAAAATTTTCCTGTGGCAATGCAGCCCCTTCTAAAGCAACTTAACTGTACTGATAACAGACTCCAGGTTGATGAGTTACTTTCTGTGGACCCCGCATAAGTAGGGATTTGCGGATCAGAGGTTCAAAAGTGCAGATCCAAGAGATACCTAGGAGACAGTCAATCAGTGAGACATGAATTGTTTCGCATATTGAATTTAGAGGGGTTCCTGAGTCATGGGGCAGATGTGATCCAGAAAACCTCATAACAGAAATCACCAAGAATGGGATTGTTGAGGCGAGCAATGGCTGTGGGTACTTGCATATGTTTGACCTGTGAATATGCATATATATATATATATATATACACACACACATATAGATCTGTGAATTCTCCTTGAAGTCAGGAAAAGTTGCATGAGTCAGGGGATGGGAAATCAGTCCTTCGCTGGCAGTGCTGCATCCATTGCCTGTCCCGTGTTCAGGGGAAAGCTCCTGGGGACAACGTGGTGGCTGCAGCCTGGGGAGCCCGGCCAGCCGGGTCTGCAGCACTGGGGTTTCTCCAGAGCAGAACAAAGAGATAGGTTGTAAATACTGCAGAGCCAGGGAAAAAGGGGAAATGCAGAGGGGCTCAGACACAGGAAATTTGGGGAGGAGACAGGATCAGAAAGGCACTTGTTCACAGTCTCACTCAGGTTAGTGGGAAAGAATGAAATGGCTGGAGGAAAGAGAGGGGAAACTCCACGTGTTTGGAGGACAAGCCATGGGCAGGTGGAAGGAGCCAGGACACCTTGCAGAAGGTTAAATTGCAAGTGGAGAGAAGATTAAAAATGATAGATTGTGTTGTCCATGTATCTGTGCTTCTTGTACTCAGTAACCAGATGGTGATGGATAGTGGAGCAACATCTTGTCTTCCTAACGAGGGGAACTGCACCTCCAGAGTAACTCCTGGGGGGGTTCTGGGCAAAAGCCAGTGAAGGGATGACTGTTGAGGGGTGAGGAGGACCTGAGCACTGTTTCTAGGACTGCTAGACCCAACGTCCTCTCCCATCAAAGGGGTAGCACTTGGGCTTTGTGCCCTGGACACACGAAGAGCACTGTGGACTACCAGGATCGCAAAGTGTCCAAGCCACAGGGTGAACCACTGAGTGCTGAGATGCAGGAGCCCTACTAGGATGGTGTTAGTGAGGCAGCCACAGAAGAGCAGTGCTCTGGGAATACCTACCAGGAATGCACTAACAGAGGTGCTCTTGAGTCACAGCTGATGAGGAAGGCATAGCACAGAAATCCATCACTCCTGGGTGTCTGGGTAACCAGTGCATCAGTGAAGAGGGCTGTTAAGGGAACAGGAGGTTCCTAACACATATATTTTCTGAGGCAGATGCTCAGCATCAAGGGAAATGTCGTAGGTCAAGACCCTCTATGCAGTAACTAATCTGGAGACTGAAGCTGAGAAGTTGACCATGTTCCTCCTCCCAAGGATTTCTTCAGTGTCCTCTGACTTGGGCCCTGGTGGGTTACTTCCCCTCATGGGTGCCTATTTCTCTCCTGGGGAGGAAGAAATAGCAGAACCCATGGGGAGAAGGAAGGCCTTGGGGATGCTGAGGTTTCGAGTGAGGGTGCCATGCTGAGACGTGTAACACATGACAGCAGTCTCTGAAACACCTGAGAGCCTGGAGGGCATTGCTGGACCCCTTTGATGCCCTTAGACAGGTCCTTTGCTGTCATTTGCAGGATGCACCATCCCACAATGGTCAGGTACCCAGTGCACTGTGGGGAGCTCATGCACGGCAGTCCACCACAAAGGGTTCAACTCATCTTCCTTAAGTGTAACCACCTGAAAAATGGGTGTCAACTGTAAGGTAATCAGCCAGGTCCCTTCTTAATCCATAGAGAAATGCTGGCCTCTCCAGTGGGCATTCACCCCATCTCTCCCCAGTGGGCTGTTCTGGCAGACCCTGTGGCAATGCTTGGCAAAGCTGTAGAGAAGCCCAAGTTCTCAAGACCGGACTTTTTTTTGGGTGAGTGGGTGAGATGAATTCACCCCTGGCAGCCCATGTGGGGAGGACTCAGAAATGAAATTTGTGAACCACTTGCTGATTTGAAGCATTTTTCCTGGGTGTCTCTGAACGGGAAATTACAGCAGCAAGTCAGGCTACCCAGGCCCACAGAACTGGTGTCACAGATGCCAGAATTCCTAAGTGCAGTTGTGGGTGACTCAAGGGTCTCAAAAGACTCCCAGTTGTAAATGCTGACATTGATATACAGGTCATCTTCCATCTTAGAAACACTGTACAGAGTGACAGACTTCATACAGCCCAGAAATGTTGCATGATTCAGGAAATACCTTGGTGCATGTCTGGCATCGAGGGAAGGCCAAAGGGAAGATGTTTAACCATCTCTCTGGCTTTCTACCAAGCTGAAATGAGCAGTACAGAGCGGCCAGTGTACCTGGACTCAGGTCTGCTGAAATGAGTAGAAAAATACTCAAAAGTTTTCATTTTTATTTTTTCCTCCCCAAAGTGCATTTTTTTGGTTGTTTCTTAATTTTTTTTCAAATTACTGATGTCAATTGCTTGGGGAAATTCCTAGTTTTCAAGAAAATTGGGAAATATTTAGAGTGCTGATTTCCAAGCAGTTCCTCTCCAGAGGTGCAGGAGATGATGGGAAGAGCCTCACCAGGAATGTTAGCAGAGCCTGCAGCACTCACAGCATCCTTTTCAGTAGACACTCTGACACTAAGTATACAAGGGCGCCTAGTTTGAGGAACTCAATTTAGAAAGAAATTGAAACACACTTTGGTGAGATGCACTTGTAAGGATCTGGTCCAATCCCAGCATGCTCAGCAGATTCCTGGGGTGTCCCATCAGCTCTTAGAACTCTTATGGTTACCTGCTTTAGCACTGTTTCAAAATCAAGAGTAGGTCTGTCCTCCTATCAAAGGAAATGCTGTGATGATTCACCATGGTTCTTCTTTCTTGAGCAAACCAGGGCAGTTTGCATTGCTTATTCTACCAGGATATATGGAAACAGAAAGCTGTGAAACAATTACGGTTGCTTAAGAGAATCCACCAGCAAAACAAACACTAAAGGCTTAGGAACGCAAGAACAGCTATGTCCCATGGCGCACACACAGCTAATAGGGAGCCTGACCTGCTGTGTCTTTCAGGACTAAACACAATCTTCAGCCATAAATGCAGCAAGGAAACAAGCTCTGATCCTGCCCGGTGGTGATACTATGGATGGGGGGAACATGAAACCAGAACTGTCAAGGAAGTCCAAGTTAACAGTGATGCCAAGTGCTACGTCCTAGTTGCGGTGAGGAGGCATCTTGCTAGCTTCACAGTCTGGATGACTGTAATTCATCTCTTCATCTGCAGGCAGCAGCTGCCAGAAATGAATTCCACTTAATCCTCCCAGTCCTCTCAAAAACCCCCACCAAACCCAACCCTTCATGTGAGGCAGGGGAGCTACTACAAACTCTGGTACCTGTGACTGGCTGTAACATTGTCCTGCTTGGCCAAGCCATCCTCCAGTCCTTCCTAGTCCAAGTGCTGGAGATGTTTGGGGGACTGGGAATGTCATGTTCACCTTGATGGACCAGCCCTTCCCTACAGGAAAACCTTGCCCTGCCATGGCCGATGGAGGCTGGCGCTTGATATATGGTAGCAGCAGCACTTTTTCTTGGAGGTCCTCTTTGTGCATCACAGGTATGACTATGCTGCCACCCAGCACAGGACCACCAAAGAATGGCCAGAATTCGTGGTGACCACACCAAGGGTGAGCGTGTCCAGCTCACTGCAGTGGCCAGGAGCGTGCTGGTTGGGACACGCCACTAGAGGGGGACACAGCCACGTGTAACAGGATGTGGCCACTGGCCACTAGCGTGGACCTGTGGGGCAGACTCAGTGGCCCAGTGACCGGGTGGCCAGTGTGAGCCATTGCCGTCTTGGACCTTCTGGACCTCGATTGCCCATGGTGCTTACAGCCCAGCTCATACCCAGCCACAGGAAGGCAACGCACATGTAAAGCTCTCTGTCCCTTTGGTTGATGGTGAAGCCAATGGCTGTGGTGTGGGATGGAGTGGACTTCACTCTTCACTCTTCCTGCTCATCATTGGTATGACTCTGGAGGCTGGCTGGCATTTTCCAGGTCTGAAAATCCTGGAAACCCTGCATTGGGTCTGCTCAGTGTGTGGAGTGGACATATGGCATGGCGGGATGTGACCTGTGGGGAAGACCCAAAAATGACTCAAATGAGAGGAAGAGTTTCAAGAGTTTTCCACTTCATCTTTCCCTTTACTGTGGCATCTCTTTAAGAAGAGATCACTAATTTGGGATAACCAGGCTGTGTGTGTGCATGGTGGTGTGACCTGCAGCCTCCTACTTCTCTTTCCTTACAGATCTTTTCTTGGGGACTGTTATCCATAGTGACTTCTGATGGTACAGCTAATTTCATCTTGGATGTACACCTATGTAAAGACCTGAAGGAAGGGCAGGGTTTCAGAGGAGCCTAAAGGAGGATGGGACATGATTCTTACTAAATTGTTATGGGATCAATGCTTAATTCTTCAGCCAACTTGAAAGCTACAATTTTGTGGATCAAATTCTCCAAAAAAGGATTCACCTGGACGTGAATGATGATGCTGATCTTCTGTTTGTCTGGAAATGGGGTAGCTGTTTGCGTGGCTGCAGGGTCCATTTGCTGAGTGGAGCCATAAGTGTGATGCCCAGCTATAGACAAATGGTGGAGAGAGGACCACAGTGTTCAGAGAAGGACACAGTGTCCAACCATGGCATTTGATGCCCTGGGTGCGTTTCACATGCTCGTTCAGCATGAGTGATCCCTGAGGATGGGGCGAGGAGGAGTGTCCCTCCCAGCTGCTTGTGAGTGTCAATGGGGCATGTGTGGCTTTGATGACCTCCCGTTGTATGCCTGCAGTATGGAGACGGGTGGTCTGTGTGGACATGGGACTTGCAGGTGTGTGTTTGGATGGGATCAACTGACTCCATGGCATATCTCCATCGGTGGCGTTTCATGTGGCATATCTAGTCCTGTGCACTGTCCATCTCATCCTCAGCAGACCACACAAAAAGGTGATGAGGGTGCCTGGTATCAAACAATTTTCTGCAAGCGAGGGATGATAGTAGGGGATCCTGGTACCTGCAGGTGCATGCAGATATGCAGAAGCTCAGCAGAGACGTCTAGGGAAGGCCACAGTCTCTGCATCAAAATCTCTCCTGGTTATGTTTTTCTCTGGACAAAACACCTCAGTTACGAGAAGCAGTGGTCAATGCAGTTTGATTGACAGCTCATGAATTTGTCAAAAACCATGCAACCCCCAACATTTTCCTCAAATGTTTTTCAATCAGCCATGGAAGTTTTGCTTTTCATCTGAAGGCAAAAATCACTTAAAACTCAAACTAGAGTAAATGAATTTAAATTGGTGGCTTGCAATTCCCAGCAGATAAGAAGTGAATTACTTTGCATTATCTTAGCTAATTTGCTGAATCTTACAGCCATTTCTCCTACTCACATGGTAGGTACTTTATTTACTAGATTTATTGCTAACTGAAACCCTCCATAGCAGTGAAATTACTTAGGATTTCTTTAGTATAAATTATTATGAATTTCTGCAATTGATTGCACAATGAATAGCTCTTTTTATCACTCCAGAGAAATGTAGGGATGGGATTTCATGCCATTAATTTTTATGGGAGTTCAATGTCAGGGCTCCTCAGGGAGCTTTGAAAATCACAGCCCTTAATTTTTAATTTTAAGTCCTTATAAACAATGCTATTTATTTGGGTGTGCCTGTGAGCTGAGGGCCAGTCAAACATCGTTCTTCATAGGCCCTGCCAAACGCTGGATCTCTCTGAGTTTATTATTTTAATCTGTAGTTACAGGGCAAGAGCTGAGCCCTGATGCACAGCCCAATCCTGCGCTGTCCTTCCCCTGGTCCCTCACCCTCCTTGCCTCTATTTGATGCATGTGGCCAAGGACCAATGTGAGGGCTCAGAGATGTGACATGTAAGAGCCAAAATGGTAGTTTTGGGAAGGGGACTTGCTCTTTTTGAGCCAAATCTGGGCACCTGGGCACCTACAGCAACTGCACGGGCTTGCAGGAGCCAAACTGGGTTTTGGAGGAGTCTGTGGCTATGGTGGTCCCTAGGAGGGTCCAAGCTCACAAGGAGATGCTGTACTGGGATGATCCCCAGGTCATGGGAGTAGCTAAGAAAATCGGTGGAGAAACATCTCTCTGACTGTCCCAGAGAGGGAGTAGGAGGCAGAAGAAGCTGGGGAAAGTCTCTCTGCAGCTTTTGGTCCCGTGGAGATCATGTGGGTGTCATCTGCAGCCAAGATCAGAGCTGGCACACCATGCCTGAAAAATACCTGCAGCTTTGGAAGTGGGAACTCATACCATGATCTTCACCTTTCTCAAGAGAAACAGCATTAAATCTCATGTTTTGCCCCAGGGGACAGGCATCCGCCCAGAAGTGTCTCGAGCGGCTCCCACTGCAATGACCTTATTGCCCTGACTCACATCTTCCTGGCCCAGCTTCTCCTCTCACTCCCTGCCTGCACTACCCGCCTGCTGGCAAGGTGCTGGGGGCCCTGCGGCTGCCGGCACCTCCCTGTGCAGTCCCGGGTGAAAGGACCCATTACACAGCCTGGCACCACCTTTGCCGCACTGCTGTCCATCAGCTGAGGAGGAAATCTGCCCCACGCCATTGCTTGTAGACAACCCAGCAGCTCTCATCCTCTACAGGAGCTCTGCAACTCTGGGCAGAGCCAGAGGTCTTTGTACCCAACTGAGTAGCAGCCACAGGTTAAATTCAATTGAAAAGACTGAGAAGCTCAAAAGCAAAGCCCAGGGATGCGAGTTGTCTCCTCTCCCTTGTCTGCAGCCTGTGGTTCACCATTCCATCTGCTGAGCCAAGAGGACAATTTGCAGTATCCCTGGTTTGGGTGGGGAAGGGGTTAACAAGGTTCCTCATCCCACTCAGAACCAGCCCTGGGTGATGGGGAGGAGCTGGGGACTTGCAAGGAAGGGCTGGAAATTCCCAGCATCTGAGGCTGGGAGACAGTGGGATGTGGGGACACGGTCCTTGGCCGATCCTTCTGCCCTCTGGCAAGGGCCATGTTGCCCTGGGACTTTGGATGGTGATGAGGGACCGGAACTTTGGAGGACTCTGTGACTTTCTTGCAACAATGGGGAATGGGGGGAAGAACTGGCAAGCGAGGGGAGGCACGTGCCCCAACAAGGGAAGCTCACTTCACTTGGAGGCAGCGTCCTAATTGATCCGGGTGGCCCACCAGTTGATGGTGGTCCATTAGCTCATACCTGGCTGTGGCATGCAATGCTGAGCTCTGCTAGGCTGGGCTGATGAGGTCCAGGACCCAAGGGAGGCTTTAAGGACCAGGCAGTCCTGAGCATCTCCCACAACCATGCACCCCTCCCATGCGCAGCGGTCTCAGGTGGGAGACTCTTCAGTGACCCTTTACTGTCAGGTGAGCCCCTGTTTGCGCAGTTGCCCGGCGGATGAGATGCATTTATAGCTGTTGTTAAATCACAGCCGTGCAGCTGAGGGACTGGGCCACTTCCAAGGACTGCTCACGCCGATCTGGTGGGGGATGGAGGCAGGTTACATATTTACACATTAGTTTAAAATGTGGATTCTTTCCCCCGGGGGTCCAGAATGGCTCATAGGCAGCTTCTCCAGCCATCAGCTCAGCTCGTATTTATTTGTGTTTTTCAAACATTTAGTCAGTATTTACACAATAGACGCAATATTAGTAATATCTGCAATAATTTATATGATACCAAATGGGATTTCTCACGGCCAATGGGCTGCCTGGGGACTTGGCCCCTGCTCCCTGTTAAAAGCTTGAAAAAGTACACATTAACAAGCCGTAAAATAACGTCTTCATAAAAGAACAGGGGAAAAAAGGCCAGTTCCTGGGAGGTGCTGAGTGATCGTGACAGCCCTGAGGGCCACCGGGGATGGAGGGTGCTCAACACCTGCGCAAATCAGGGCTCAGCTGTCCGACAAGGAGGAGGAGGAAGGGTCGGTCCTACGTGGACATCGTCATTCCTCTGTGCCACAATGGATGCTGGAGCGAAGATACAACTGGGTGCTGGTGGCAGCAGGGGAATCCCTTTGCCCTCCAGGCAGTGGCTGGGGACCACATGCCACCAGGGTGGAAAGCTCCTGGCTTCCTCATCTCCCACTTCTGCAGGTGCTCCCAGGGAGAGGAGGTGAGAAGCTTTGGGGCAGGGATGGACCGTGGGGCACGTGCCAGCAGCAATACCCAGGAGGGAAACCAGTGCACGTCCATCATCTCCATGGCTGGACCCTGTATCCACCCTGGTCCTCTGGGCACAGTGCTGCTGCAGCGATTGACAAAGTGATCACTGCACCACAGGGGCACATTTCCCTGCAAGGTATAATAAAATGAGAATGTATGGGGAACACCTTAACGCAGGCCAATGTTTTCCCATCTTCCTTCTGAAAAGCAAGAAATGGAAGCATTGCAGGGAGGGGGCTGGGGTTTGGGCTTGCTTTCAGTTTATTCATGAACTTTTGGGTCACCCGTGAGCAAAAGTTGTTTTGCCAAACCCCGATGTTGTGCCTCAACTTAACACCAGAGCCTCTTTTTATTTGCTGGGTATGTTCACCCTGGGAGAAGTGGTTTCCCAGCCTGTACCTGCTCTAGCATGTGCTTCCTTCTGCCAGGGTGCCCCTTCACCGAGCATCCTTCCCTGTGCCTCCCACAGCTGCGTGGCACCATGATCCAAGGGGCTCTATGCAAGCAGCTCTTGCAGGCTCCCACGTCTTCATGCAACATTGCAAAGCCTTGGTGGATCTCTCCTGCTTCACTGGAGATCCTGCAAAGTCCCCGACCTGTGCTAGCTGCAGATCAGGGTGTGAATACAGGGGGAATAAGGGCATCCTGTGCTCTCTGGTGCTGCTGGTGCCACTGCCTCGGAGGCTGCCCCTGGCACCTTGCACCCTGCAGCCGGTGATGTTAGACCAAAGATTACTTTCCTCCACTGAAATTCTCCTGGCATCCGCTCCACCTCCCCCTGAGCCAGCCTCAGCACCCTGGGGACAGCTCGGTCGTCATTCCTTTCATGTCCCGCGCACTGCAGCCCCCGCAGTGATCACACACTGGGCTCACGGGCTGACAGGGGGCTCTGGGGAGGGTTAGGGAAATAAGCCTTTGGCATCCACCCTGCTTTCTTTTCCCTTTGCATCTCCCCTCCCACCCTCTCCTGATGGGAATGTTGCCATTTCATCTGTGTCATCCACAGCCATCCTGGCCATCACAGCCCACCCTATGGACATTACCCCGTGCTGGTCCGAGGGGCTGTCTTCCTCACCCTCCATCTCCTGCTCCTGCCTTTTGGCCAGGGGTATGAACCGCCCGGCAGCGGCAGTGGCATGGGCCAGGGTGACGGGGGCCTGAGACGATGGCGTGTGGAGGTGGAGGCAAAAGTTTGGGGGTGCAGGGTGGGGTCTTGCAGCATAACGTAACTGCAGGGCACATGGTCCAGGGGGGCCGGGAGCGTGAGGAGGCGTGTGTTGTATTTCAAGCAGCTCCACACTGTCTCTGCCTTTGCAGCCACTTGCCATATTCAAACCAGATGCAATATCCGCTTGTCAGCAGTGTAGCGTGCATGGGGGGATTTCATTCATATGTTTTGGACCTATCCCAAGCCAAACAAATGATGGAAAGGCGCAATTAACCCAATCTCAAATCTAATCTGCTCTGAGTGCCTCTCTGTCCTGGGCTCTGCCTGTTCCACACGGTGGTGACTTGCCTCCAGGTATGTGCGAGGAGACGTCGGACGCTTGGCCAATAAAGCACATGACAGGAGTTGGAAACGGGGCACTGGTGATGGTGCTGCTGCTGGGGCAGGCTGAGCCTGAAGCGAAGGTCACATGCTTGTGTGGCAGCAGCCTTGCACCAGCATGCGGATGGGGAAGGTATGACACAAGGTTGAGGTCATGAATGGAAAGGGACCAGGTCACGTACTCCACCATCCCCAAGACCATGGTGATGGCTGTGTGACATGAGAGTAGGAACAGAGACGTGATCTACAGAGAGCAGGAGGTCCAAGGTCTTTGGTGAGCTATGGCAAGTACAAGGTAATCACAAGAGGCTCTGGTTGGTCTCGTGGGGACTCCCCAGCCTTGTTCACCAGGTATATTGCCATGGCCAAAGCGGAGGACAAACGTGGCTGTTTCCACCAACCACTCTACTTTGTTCAGGGCTGACTCCACAGAGCTGTCAGACATCCCCAAGACTGAGCTGTCCCTCTGAACACTTTCTGGCCTGGTCACACCAGTTCTCCTTTTGATGTCCCTCTTGCTGTGAGCCACTTGGGTCTTCTACCTCGGCCAGCCCCCCACAGGAGCACCCTTCCAAAAAGGGCTTTTGGCAGATGTGTAGACTTTGCTTTCTGTTCAGTGGTGTGTCCCTCCTGCAGGAGAGAGGAAAGGCTCTTGTACACTTCTTCCATGGGCCTCCTGACAAGGGATGTCTTCTAAATGCAAACTCCCTTCCCAGAGTTGCAGCTTTCTATCTCTTTGTTGAGGATTGTCTGAGACACTCTTGACTGTAGAGGGCCTTGAGCTCTGAGTCTGAGTCCATCTGACTCTCATGAGTTATCCTGGGGGATGCTCAGGACCATCTCAGGAGACCATCACTATGGAGAGATGTTGCATGAAGAAACTGGCTGTGGTGCTGCACAGGGAGCCCAGTGGAAACATCCCCAAGGGCACCACTGGCTTCCTCCCAACCTCAGAGGTTCTTCCTCCATCTTGGGTGGACTCCAGGCCTCGGGGCTGTCTCTGCTCAGGTCCCAAAGAACGTGTCTGGATTTGGGATTTGCAGGTGGGGAGGGGGATTTGGCGTTCTGCTGAGTTGGACTTGCCAGCTGAGAAATACCTCAAATCTTGCAGCACAGAGTTTCCAAGCTGCTGTCAGAGCTCAGGGAACCTCCTGACCTGGTGCATGGTTGCCCTGCGTGATAGAGACCCTTCAGCCATGCCCTGGGTCATGGGAGGGGCCTTTCTCATTCAGCCCTGCTCATGATAGGAAAGCACGTGATGGTGGACATGAGATAGGAGGTATGACAGGAAAGCACGTAACTGGGAAATGGACCCAGGAAACTCACCGATCCATCGCCCACCCTGACTTCATGTTCACTTACCACTTGCCTCCTGCAGAGCTAGGTATGCACCTATCCAACCCCCTCTGCTTACACCCGCGATGACAAATCTCCATCTTTTCCTGCAGGCCATCTTTGGCCCACTCCATCCCATGCATCCCTGCCTTCCTGCCTCCCTTGCCCAGCACAGGTTGCTCTTGCTCCAATACCCCACCTGTCCTGCTGCCGTTGCCCCGCTTGCTCTCTCTCCTGTCTGCAAGGGGTGGTCCTGCTCTGCAGCCCTGAGCTCTGCTCTCCTTTTCCAGCTTCTTGCTATGCCAACAGCTCCAAGGAAGACCAGGACAGTCCCTTCAGCTCATGTCAGCCTTGCTTTCTACCAGGGCCTGCCTGTCAGCTCAGCAAGCCATTTGGGTGGATTTCTCTGTCTGAGTCTCTTTATAGCTCATTTCAATACCTCTGTCTGGATGCCTGGGGACCGAACAGGCATTGTGGCCCAATGATGGCAGCCAGCAAGGCCACGTGGCCCTCTGAATGTCCTACGGCTATTTTCCGGGGTTAATGATTCTGCTCCAGCACAGACGCTCCTTACCTGAGCTATCCCACGCAGGGATGGCTTGGACTGGTGCTAGGGACACATCTAACCCTTGTCACAAGTCCCAGTGATGTTAAAGGTTTCTCCCCGGGAGCTGGCCAATCCAAATGCAGATCAGAAATGTGGGGGACTAGCTCCAAGCCCCTCCAGCACCCTGCTCTTAGAGCCTCTCCCTGGGTGGAGGCTGGGCTCTAGCAGGCAACAACCTTCATGGGACCTCCAGCAAGGACTGGGTGATGAGCTGTATCCATGTAGCATCTTCTCTTCTTACCTGGGCCCCTAAAACTTAGAGCTGCTCGCCAGGACCCTCTATGGGTCCTGAACCCCCTGAGGTGGGGCCTCAACATGCAGGAATGAACCTTGGATGTGATGTCCACAGTGAGGACCAGTGCCAGGCCACTTTCCTGGGTTGACTGTGGACTGTTATGACAGAGTCACAGAGGGCTGGGGGTTGATCCAGACTGGGCTCGCTGGTGTGGCTCATAACTGGTATTTCATCCGGACTGGATGAGTTTCTCTGATTCTTCCTCTGCTGATGCTCTGGGAAATGGGAGCAGGAGGGTAGATGTACTCGGGAGGGGTATGTGCAGACAGCAGACAGACAGACAAACACTCCAGGGGAGGGGGAGGATGGAAAACAGCCCACAACCCCACACCTGGAAGTAGATAGAGAAGTTGGATATTTTCAGAAAGTGTTTGCTCTGACGTGAAAAGGCTCCTTGGCATGATGGTGTGATCTCTCCTGATGTATCTCCTCCTAACATCTCCACAACATTTGAATAGAAACCTAAACAGGTGAAGGGACTACTTCACCCTCATAAAAAAATGTGCCACTGTGTCATTTGCAACCACGCATGTTTCGGATAATGCTTGCCCCCATCCTCTTTGCCGTATTTGAAAATGCATGGACACTTCTGCCTGGTCACACCTGGGGACAAACTCACACACAAAGAAAGAGTGCCAAAATACTTAAATGCTAAAGGTGAGGAAATCACCAGCTCTCAGTAACCAGATGAGTCCAGAGCAGGACTATCTTTGTTGCACATCCCAGCTGACAAGCCTCTGTGTTCCTTGTCCCCCAGTCCACCTTCCTCCTCATCTTCTCACCTCAGCTCTGCTAGACTGTTCCTGTAGCTTGGTTTCACAAGCTTGCATGAAGAATGCCAGATGAGATGCATCCCAATTAAGTTATAGATAAGGATCCCTTGTGAGCCTGCCTCCCTTGCACTTTGTTACACCAGTTCCCAGCCTTGCGGAGCGACTCTTCAACCTGTGTCTGGTGCTTGTGGCCACATCTGCCTGAACCTGCAGGCAGCTCAACCAGGGGACTGAGTATCACCCATCACTGCTTCCCTGCCTCCAAATTCAAGAAGCCGTGTGGAGCCCAGCAGGACCCTGCAGAGGGGATGCCATGGCATGGCACCCCACAAGGATCAGGGCGTCTGCTGGCTCAGGTGAGTGGGGTTCTGACAAGGGGGAACCATGGTGCATCTTCCCTCAGCCAGGCGGAGCAGAGTCGGTGCGGGGAGGGAGCCAAAGGCAGCAGGGAGTTTGCAGCGAGGAAAGTGGCTCTATCATGCACTTGCAAAGTGTTCACGGATCAGGACCTTGCAAGTCACAAGTCTGGCTTTAAAAATGAGATGAGAGCAAAGCATACACTCTGCATGCTCCTTAGGTGCCATCTGCAAGCGACATGCTACAAGAAAGTCTTTACAGATGGGGGTAAAGAGGAAGAACGCAGCCTTTCTTCACTGATGTCCTGACTCCGGCAGCTGGGTCTTGAAGGAAACAGCAAATCCTGCAAAATGTGTGCTGAGAGTTGGCCAGACCTCAGGGTCCTTGGAAGCCTGGTGTCTTGCTGCACTGCTGGGCATTGCTTGGCCAATCCTGACTAGGGCTTCTAGGCATGGCCATGGCTGTTGGGGCCCTTCATGCACACAGGGCACTGGTTGATGTTGGAGCTTCCTTTTGTGTTTGAGCTGGTGGGAAGGTACTGGGTGGGATTTCTGCACTAGGAGAGGCTTTGGGCACCATAGGGCCTCTCTGCCAAGAGCACATGGTGTGACACTTGCATGCATGCATGAGGATGGGATGGCTTCCACTGTGGTGGGGTTGGAGTCCTTTTTCAGTGCTGGGCTTCAGAAATTCCCTTCTCCAAGTGCAGCCGGAGACCATCTCCTCTGGAGACCATCTCGGCAGCTGGACAGGGACGTGGGGCCATCTCGCTGTTGAACTCCATCTAGTGGCATGTCTGGGCCTTGGCATGGCCGGACCATCTCCATCCCAGCCGGTCCACAGCCTGGACACTTGGAGCAACCAGCTGGCCCTGTCCTTGGCCACAGGACCCAAAACACCAGCAGATTGCTCCCTGCTCCTCTTCCCCATTCCCAGGCTGTCTTGCTGTGTGCTGGGCAGTTTTGGAAGAGTGTTTTGTAGCAGTGATCTGTTTACGAGCAAGGTAAACAGCTGATGCCACGGGGGTATTTGCAGCAAAGGCTTTGCTTCATCATCCAGAGGGGAGAGCCAGCGAAAAAGCAAGTTGGGATTTGGCTGTTTCGATGGGAGAGTCCAGCTGGCAAGTTGTGTGCATTTGTCCCTTCCAGAGGTTACAGATGTGTGCTGGACACTGTGGGAATGGGATTTTATAACAGTAATTAGTTTGTTCCTGAGGTAAGCAGTATAAATAGGAGAAAAATTTGTTTCCTGTTCCAATGCAAATAACCAACTGGCAGCCAGTTGGATAAGGGCCATCGAATATCAAAAGCCGAACAGGGGACTGTGTCAGCTCTATATCCCCTTCTGGCTTATTTGCATGCTGGTTGGTAGAGGAATGTTTCTCTTTAGGTTACTAAATTTACTAGCTTACTGTATTTTTTTTAGCTTGGGGCTGGTTATTTGAGTGGCCACTGGCCAACTGGCTGCCTACTGTTTATTTGAATGGCTGGTGGCCAGCATTTGTCACTGGTCCTCTGAGCATCCCAAACCCAATCGACGTTATTGACCCAGGAGAATGGGCTTCTACTCAGCTGGGCTGACCCCATGTCAGCAGCAGAGCTCTGCGTCATGTCCCAACAGGCTTCTCCACCAGCCATGAGCCTCTTGCTGCTTTTGCTCTTGGAACTGCACAACTGCGTGTTTTCTTTCTTGCACAGCTGTGTGTTTTCTTTCTGCCTTTCTTGCTAGCTTTTAGTTTTCCCTACAGTGGCATAAGCCACAGCTAGAAAGAACTCCTTCTCCACAGAGTGGCTATTCTTTGCTGGGTGATGCTTTCTAATAATGCTTTGGCCTGTCTCTGCACCAGGGGTGTGAGGTCCTCCTCCTCCAATAGATGTTGCATTGGTGTTTTCCCCAGACTTCCTTCATGTCCAGTCCCAGACTTGTATGGGATCCCCACTCTCTGCACACCCTGGTTTGAGCAAAGCAGGACTCTGCTTGGCTTCGGGTGCTGTCTCTCTCACCATGATGTACAGACGGGACAAAGCTTCACTCCTTTTGTGCAGGAGAAGCAGCTGGTTGTTGTCCCATTGACATCCAAACAAACCAGAGGTCCCTTGTCTGGCTATTGATGTTGGATTAGTAGAATTAGTAGAATGGTGCTCCACTCCCTCCTCACCAAGACCTGCAGCAAAGACGTCTGTCTTTCTTTTCCTTCTTGTCTATGCTAGAATCATGTGGGCATTTTTCTTGGACTTCTTGGCCACCTAGCAAGCCACTGGGTTTTCCTTCTCTCACTGGTGCTTTCACATGAGAGGATACAGCAAGATTTTGGGGTCCCTTGGTAATGACTGTTTCCTCAGGCCCCTGGCATCTCCCTCCATTTCCTCCTCCACTGCACCTCTTCATCTGCTGTCCGACTTTCTTGACAGCTTCCTTTGCAAGGACAAGTAACATTTTGCAGTGGGGCAAAATATCAGCCCACATTCATCTTCCTCCCTCCACAGTCACAGTCTTGTGTGTTTGGGGGTCTCACTCTTCTGCATCACTGTGTCTCCCTGCTAAGTGTGTCCATCTGGAACTCATTTGATGGTAACAACTGGATGAACCTCCCTGGCTTTTCATGTCATTCATGTGGACCTCTGTGTGGGACCAGCCACATGCTTCATGCAGATCCTTGGCCCATGAGGGCAGCACTATAGGTCATGTCCTTCCTGTGGCTAGTGACAAAGACGTTTCATGGGAACTTTCTCCCAGCCTGTGGCCAGGTCCATAAGTTCCTCCTGTTTGCCTGGAGAAAATCCACCCATTACATGTAGGTTGCTCAGTGTTTCCCACAATGAAAGACTCAGCGTTGAGTGCTGCCAACTTTCATAGCTGAGGCTGGAGTTGTCCCCCAGGCTGGTGTTTGGGGTTTGTTCTGCTAGAGAAAGTGGGAAATTTGGTAAAAATTATCTCTCAAAATAAGGTCAGGAGGAATGCACTGTGTGACCCAGGTTAGGTACAGGCTTAGTGCCTCTGGGTGTGGAAAGTTTGGTGGAGGAACAGTCTGGTGTTGGGAAGCTCTTCTTCATCACCCTCTTGAATGTGTTCCATGCCTGGGCAAGGGCCATCTTTTCCATCTGTCTTGCCTTGGAGATGGATACGGTGTGTGAGACGTGACCTCAGCCCCTAGTCTGGACAGCCCTTCCTCAGGGACCTGGCAGGGGACAGCGTCGCTGCGGTTCAACGTGAGTAGTTCTCCATAGCCCAGAGGGATTGAGCTTGGTGCAAGGCACTGCATGGACACCAACAGTCCTTATTTACCAGGCTGAGCTCCCTGGGATCTTGAGATGGCTTAACACCAATCCCTGTGACTTGCATGGGGACCTTCATAAAATGTTCTTCATGCTCCTGTGGAAGAACTGTGTGCTCCTAAATGCAGCCTTCCTTTTCCTGCCTTGAACGTGCACTGTGAGAGGCAGACACTCCCATGATGGCTGATGTCACCGAAGATGCAGGGGATGATCCCTGGGGTCCCTGCAGGCACAGCAGGGAATCTCTCCAATGACACCAGCTGCCAGCACCAGATTCACGGGGAAATTTGGGTGTGTTATGACATCTAAGCCCCCTTGTGAGTCTGAGCCCACATCTCCAACTGCACTGGAGTGAAATGAAGAGATGTCTTCATGCTAAAATACTTCGGCAGAGGCTGTTAGAGTCTTTCCTTCAGCAATGGTAAATCCCAGACCTTGCAGGGTTGCAGTGCAAAGAGGGAGGAATCGTGGGCTCAGGCCCCATTCATAGCTCTGGTCAGCAAAGCTGCAGATCCCTGTTAGTGCAGCCCATAGCAGAGCACTATTATTTTCCTTGCCCTCTTGTTTCTACACACACTTCTGGTGCTGGGTGGCTCCACATGGATTCTCACTTCAGCATCTCCCAGCAGATGCTGGTGAGTTGGCAGGGCTCTGGCTGCCGAGGAGGGGATGAGGGCAGGGCCCGGTGCCCGTCCCTTCCCTGCCATCACCGTGCAGCTCCCATGAGGCCCCTGCCCTCCCAGCTCTCTCCTAGGACACAGACTGGCATCGGTCCCTATTTCTGAGCTCAGCCTGGCTGGGTGCTGCTGGGGAGTCCTCCAGGGACTGGGAGGAAATTTTGTACCAGCCCATCTGGGATGGGAGGTGGAACCCAGCCACGAGGTGCCTGCAGAGGCTAAGAGAATCTCTGCTGTTGTGGGCTGAGCTGCAGGTCCCTGGGGAGCCCCAGGCCCACCTTGACCTTCCCAGGACCCCAGGACTCCCCGCCAGGTCAGAGGGAAGATGGCTGGGGCACGCTTACACCCCATGGAGGACCCGCGCTGAGGGGCCAGGGGATGGTCACAGTCCCTGGGCCAATGCAGGGCTGTCTCTGGTGGGGATGGGCTTTGGAGTCCCTTGCATCAGAGGTGGTCTGGGCTCAGCATGGGCGAGTGGCTCCTCTTTGTGTCCAGCCGCTGCCACTGGCGTGAGCTCAATGAAACGCCTCCTCGCTGTCCTCCCATTGAGGAGAGCCCCCCGCCGAGCTGCCTGGTGAATGAGGAGCTGCCATCACCAGCCCAGTGGCTGCAGGAGACGAGATTTCATCTCCTTGCCCTTAATTCTTCCAGCCGCTCTGCCAAATCCAGCCTCTATCCCGCCTGCTGCTGGCTGGCTCTCCGGCGCATTCACAGCCCGCCATACAAACCCGCTTGGGATTGTTTTGAATTTAAAATCCTATTAGTCTTAAATTAATTGCCTTTTCTTGCGAAGCAGCGGGTTGGAACTGGCGGGTCTGGCTTGTAATTATTAACTGGGGAAAGGCTTGCGCGGAGAAAAGCTGCTTCTCTCCTGCTGGGTTGTGCTCTATAGGCCAGCCCTTCTGTCCTGCTTTCTTCTTTGGCTTTTATTAACCAGCTCATCCCCTTTTGCTGATCACCCTTTTATCTGGGAAGGGATGGGGAAGCTTTGAACCTTGGAATTAAATTCTCCTCAGAGCCATCACGAAGGGGCAAGTTTTGGTTCATTTCACTCTCGAGGAAAGTGGGAAAAGCCCTAATGGGAACTGAAATGTGTTGGCGGGGATGTCAAGGGGTTAATGCAGGGGGGAAGGACTGCAGCACCTGGGGAGATGATCTGTGTTCATGCTGTGCTGAACCTCCATGTAACGCTGGGACCTGGCATCCCTGCTTGCTTTGTGTGGGAGAGCTTTCCCCGGTGCCGGGATCCTCACCCTTATTCTGGCATAAGGACCCTCAGATCGATCACAAGCCAGGAGGAGCCTCGGGCTGTTACTGCAAACAGCTCCAGCATGATGGCAAGCGACACTTTTTTTTTTTTTTTAAGATGAAATTAGACCTGGTGTTGGTGCTCCCATGGAATCCAGATAAAGAGGGCTTGCAGACCTGAGTCAGGGCCACCTGAAGTGGTGGGTCTCCAGACCTGCTGTGCTGTGATGGTGGGATGGTGGCCGGGCCCAGGGAAGGGGTCAGGATGACTGGGGCACCTCTGCCGTGTCCCTGCTTGTGGTGTCACCTGCACGAAGGGCAGGGGTTGGTCCCAAAGCACCCATGGGTGCCAGGGACTGTGCTGGCCTCAGAAGGGTGCTGAGTACAGAACAGCCTGTGCCAGGGAAGGACACCTCCTGCCCGGGCCAGGAGCGGTGCTGGTCACATTAACAAATTGCTTTGGCTTTTTTCCCTTTTGGGTGGAGCCGAGGGCTTGCCGTGCCAGGTCCCAGCACGGTGGCACTGCCTGCATGAGACCGGCTCCTGCCAGTCTCCCTCTGCCCAGGAAGGCTGGTGATGGCCGGCGCTGCTCCTGCTGCGGATGCGGCTCTGTGTGTCCTCTTGTGCCGGAGCCATCCCAGGTCACTCCAGCCCCTGGGCCAGGAGGAAGCAGACTCTGAGGGTATTTTGCCATTTCCCCAAGGACGCTGAGGGTATCTTAGGGAACATCCTCATACTTTAAGCCTGAGCGAGCAGCTGGAGCAGCATTGGTCAGCAGGGACCACAGCAGCCCCAACTGCCCTCCATCCCCAGACAGACAGCGCAGCGGGGGGAGAGCTGTCCGGCGAGCAGGGCAGCAGCGGTCTGGACTTTTCCAGGATTTTTTGATTCCCAGCGACAAATCTCTCTTCAAGTCTGTGCATGACTGAAATTCATCTTGGCTCATGGGAGCTCAGCAAGTCCATCCAGGGAGGAAGGGAGGGGAGGCTGGGCAGTGGGCAGCAGCTCAGCTCGCCCAGCCTGCCTGCCGGATTAGGCAGAAACAGCTCTTGCGACGATGGCTCATGGGCAGGGTGAAACAGGAACTCCAGCTTCACAGACAAAGTTATTTTGGTAGCTGTGTGCAAACCCCCCATTGGAAAATGTGACACGCTTCTTATCCCCTTGAATTTGCTCACAAAACACTAATTAAGGCATGTAATGAAGACAGCAGCATCCATTAATAAAGAATCATTATGGGGATGGATTAGCGAGCTTATCGGAAACAGGTGGAAGTGAGCTGGGAGTCTGCTCTGGGCGGCATGTGCGAGCCAAGGCTTTCCCAGCCCTCCAGGACAGCGTGCCGGGAGCCTCCGAGGGATGCACACGGGAGGGATGGGTCAGGCTGGGGGGCTGTGCATTCAGGGAGCTCCCCTGCCCCAGGGTTTGTTTTGGGACCGATCCCCAAACTGCTCCGCTGTCTGGGATGCCGCCAGCAGCGTTCCCTGTGGGAAGCCACATCCGTCTGGCGCAGCAGTTAGAACCTGGTGGGGACAGCGAGACCCATCCAGCCTCTCGAGAGGGAGGGAGGTGGGGAACGGCTGGGGAAAGGGAAATATTCACTCCTTGGAGGAATAATAACTTTCAGGCCAGGAGACCGTGGTGTCTGTCATGCCCTTGTTAGCCCCTGACACCTGCCTGCCTTCTGCCTTGCTATTAATACAGAGCTGACTCATGGTCTCTGCAGCCCCTCTGGGCAGGATTTAGGCTGCAAAGATGCTCAGCCTGGTTATTTGAAGGTGTGTTGCATCTATATCTGAGCAGCTTGGCTAAGGCCAGTGATGAATAAAGGAAGCTGGGCTCTCCCTGGCCTCGTGACCTTCATTCAGGAGATACTCCAGTGTCATCCCGCACCGCTGCCTGTGTAGTTGGGGGCCACCTGCCCTCCTGTGAATTGGGGATGTGGCAGGCCTGCTTCCAGCCACAGACCCCTGTGGGACACCTTCCCACCCGCACCAGCTCCCACTGTGTTTGCATAGGGAACCCATCAGCCACCTCCGGTCCTTTGCCAACCGGAGACCCCCATGGTCAGTCTGACTGCCTCTTCCTTGGAGCTCTGGGGTCCCAGTCCACCCACACAACTCTCCCCCTACCCCCAGTTATCTGCCCAGGTTCACCCAACCCACCATCCCAGTATCTGCCATCCTTCTACATCCTCTCTCCTTACCAATTGGCATCCATTTCCCACAGGGTTCAAACCCACCTGGGGTGGTCCTGGCTGTGTGGTCCGATCTGCTGCCCCATGGATGGCTACACCTGGCCTGGAGGTCAAGTAAGCCTTCGGGAAAAGGGCAAGGAGTCCTCACTTATGGATATGCTGGGGAAAGCTGCACTTTTCCTGTCTCCTCCATGGGCAGGCAAAAAGTGCCTCTGCTCTCACAAGCATCCTCCCCATGCTGCTGCTTGCAGTATCCTTCAGCCTGGACTGGTGGAGCTTCGTAAGCATTGTCCAGGCCGCAGGGGAACCTGGGGGGGCTGGGGCTGTGGTCCCTTGTGAGTGTTTTTGGGGAGGGAAGTGAAGCAGCAGGTGGTTTTTCTCGCTCAGGGCATGATGCTCCGTGAAGAGCGGAGGAAGGTGTGAGCCAGCAGTTTGGCCTCATGGAAACGGAAACCGGAGAGGGGAGATTTATCCACGGGCATTATGTGTGGTCTCTACAGAAAGCTGGTAATGCAGAGAGGTCATGCATTTAGCAGAAGGGATGTTTGGCTGATGGCTGGGGAATATTTTGTGTATTCTGGTTTTTTTTTTGTATACCTGCTACCACGGCAGAGGAACTGGGTCTGGGCAGCCCTCTTGCAGCACTGGTGCTGGATCCCAGAAGAGCATCGCTTACTCCCACGCAGGCCACCATTGCCCTGAGATGGGGTGTTGCTGTCAGGGTAATGCAACATGTGATCAGCCTGGAGACCCCTGCACCATGGAAAGAGCTAAGGGAACCCAAAGGCAAGGGGATGGCAACAGTGCCAGTGGGGTCTTTTGTGCCAGATGCTCCTCTTTTTTTGGGATGGGCTCTCCTCCAGCGAGCAATGTCCAATATCCACCCTACAAGGATCTGCTGAAGCTCACCCAGACCTTGGAGGGCTGGGGCAGAAGTGCAAAGGGCAAAGATATTCTTTGGATAGCATATACTTCCACATCTCCAAAAGAAAAGCAAAATCTTTTGTTTTGGTGGATGTTTACCCCTGCCGGGAAAGCCGTGGCTGGTTGGCAGAACGTTCCCGGGAACTGATTTCATGGCGGATCCCATAGCAGTGGCTATCTCCCAGCTTGGCCTCTCCGGGTATGTGTTCCCACTGGCCGTGCCGTGGCCGGGATGTTCAAAGGACCCTCTACTCCCACTGCATTCCTGTGCCTGCACTCATCTGCTCCAGCAGACCAGCACGGGGCTGGTCAGGAGGCGCTGGCAGGAAAGGAGGAAATGCCTGCAGTTTTCTTACTCCAGACCATCTGTACATCTTCAGTCCAACGCTCTCTGAAAAAGTTTTCCCTGGATGAGAGTGATTGTCTCCAATCAGCCCAGCTCACAGCATCCTCCCTTGTTCCTTTCTGTGGGAACTGGGCTCTGCAGCAGGAACTGATCCTCTCCACCAGTATGGCTATTTCGAAAATATTTCTAAGACCTTTGGTTTCTTGGAGCTGGAGAGAGCTGCAGAGCCTGTTGCTGGAGTGCAGAGCTTGGTCACCATCCCTGTTGCCCTGGGTGCCTGGACCCAGCGGTAAATCTCCATGCACTTCTCCACGCACCTTGGCAGAGATGTCTGGCAGAGATGCAGACTCTTGGTGGGGTTCGTGCCTGAGCTTCATACTTCCAGTTTCTGAGCTCCTCCTTGCAAAATTTGCAAGGGTGAAATTTCCTGGACAGGAAAGACAAGGGGAGGGTCAGGAGAAGAGCAGCAACCCCTGCGATTTACTGACTTGCTTTCGTCTCTCCTGGTGGATTTTCCTTTCTCCCTTTGGCTTGTTGTTTCTTTCCTCTCCTGTCTGCTTGTGGTTTGTGGTTTACCCCCAGCGTAACCTGAGTAGATTATGTGTTTATCTGCGATTACGTGACATGTTTTGGCTGCCTGCTTGGTTTCTGAGGTTATTTGTGGAGTCTTAGCCCTGGCCAGCCTCGGGCTCATTGGGGTCCCCCCAGCACAACATCCTGGCATAGCACAGAAGGGTTTCAGTGCCTCATGTCGCCCTGTCCCCAGCATCTGTGGGAAGGCAGAAGTATCCTGTGGTTGCCCAGGCCAGTGGGGAAGAGCCCAGATTCCCCATGCATTGCAAGGCATCCCTCGTTGCACCACGCAGGCTCTTCCTCCCTGCAAAACCTCCTCCTCCAGCAGACTCCGTCCTTTTCTGCTCAGCTTCTCTCCTCTGAAAGACCCTTCCTGCTCAGCCCCAAAATGGACTATTATCCTCCTTCCACCCTCCAGCCCTTGATCTTCCTGCCAGAGGGGCTGGCCAGCCCACCCCGGCGGGCAGCTGCCTGACAGCTCTCAGCTGTGGGCTGCCCGGCTG
Organism: Grus americana; assembly: GCF_028858705.1. NCBI lineage: Eukaryota > Metazoa > Chordata > Aves > Gruiformes > Gruidae > Grus > Grus americana. The sequence continues at coordinate 718,497 of NC_072872.1, read as the reverse complement.
TCGGTCCCTGCCACCGTCTCGCTGCTGCCTGCACCCTGCTCGCACCACTGGCAGCCCAGGACCCTGCCTTCACCCGCTCCGGCCCCGCAGGTGGGAGCTGGGGGCTGTTTGCTGCTGCTCCAGCACTGAGGTGCCGGCATCTGGGCAGGGAGCGGTAGAGGCACTCGGAGAGCGGTGGCATGGGCTTTCCCTCTGGGCTTCTTTGCACCTTGTAGGGCTTCTCCTAGATGTGCACGTCTCCTATTGCCCTTGAGGACCCCTTTTGTCCCCCAGTAGAGGAGGAGAGGATAGAGAAGGCCATGCTGTCCATCTCAAGCTGTTTTCTTCCTATGGACACCAAAGGAGTTACAGCCCATCACTTCCTTGGACTCCCTGCACAACCTCAGCTCCTCAGAGGTGAAGCCAAGCTGAGGCCCTGGCAAGAGGCACATGGTCCAGGTCTCCTTCTGAGAAGGTCACCATGATCTGAAAGATCAGCCAACAAGCTCTTGCCCTTCTGCTCCTACTCTTCTGCTAAATGTTTCCCTCCAATATCCCTCACTGCAATTTATGATCCATATTGTACCCCTGGGAGAGGATTTATTTCCTTTGCAGCAGCCTTTTATGGACTTGTCGACTTCCCACTTGGTGAGAAGTTTCATCCCATGGTTTGTGCTGGTGGAGGGCAAGCTGGCCCCACAGCTGCTGCTCTACATCCCTGCTGTACAAAGGCATGGCTGGGCAACGCACCGACCAACACTATGCCTGATTAACATCACAGACCTGTTTTCTTTGGAATTATATAGTTTTTAGGAGGATAAAATGAAAATACCCTGGATTGCTGTGACCTAAATGAGAGGAGAGAATGCAACCTCAGCAGATTGAAGGATGACACTAAATTGAGGGAAGTGGTCAACACATTAGAGGCCAGAGCTGCTGTTCAGAGGAACCTCAACTGTGCTGAAGAGGCTTGCAGGAATTTCATGAGGGTTGGGGAAAATGCAGATCCTGGAACCTGAGATGGATTAACCTCATGCAACAGGATGCTGGGAAGGACAAATCGGGATCCTGTCCCCCATTTCAGGCTCCTCTACAAAAGAAAGGTGTCTGCAAACTGGAGTGGCCAGCTGAGAGCTACAGAGGTGGTTGGGGGCTGGAGCATGTCATGTCTGAGTAGAGGTGGAAGGAACCAGGTTTGCTGGGCTTGGAGAAGAGGAGCCTGAGGGGGATCCTGTGCTACTACCAAAAAATGACAATATAGAGGAAAAGGCCAACTCAGGTGCACAGAGAAAGGTCAGTGGCAATGGGTACATGTGCGAAATTCTGATGGGGACATAAGGAAAAATTTCTTCACCCTGAAAGTAGTCAAGCACTGGAACAGGGACCCTGAGAGGCTGTGGTTAAAAAACCCCACCATCCTTGGAGATTTTCAGCAACCAGACAAGGCCCTGAGCAATCTGATCTAAATTCCAATTTAGCCCTGCGTTGAGCATGGGGGTGGATGAGAGACCTCCGGAGGGCCCATCTGACCTACATTTTTGTTCAATTCTATAATTCATTGTGGAAAATGATTTGCAAATTGCTTCTTCCCAGGTATCTTCACTTGTACACTTTCTGCCTTGCAAATCACAAGCCATGCAGCTAGAGGCGTAAACTGCAGTTTTGCCCTGAACATCTGTAATTACTCAGTGCAATTCCAAGGTGTGCATTAAATGAAAGGTAGCAGGAGAGGGAAAATGGGCTGAGGCTAAGGTATTAGACAGGAGTGCCCTATAGCTTAATTCAGTTCCTGAGTTTGTCATTTGTTCCCTGAGGGATTCTGGACAAGTTTCTAGGTAATAGTACTTTTTACCCTACACTGACTGTAAGTGCATTTCCAGCACCTAGCAAAATGAGGCCTGGATATTCTTTTTTGCACAGTGGGGACTGGCAAAAGTACTGTGGGAGCATCAGGAGACACATATCTTCCTAGCCTCTCCAATACAGAGAGAAGGTTGCACGTATGCACTGCTCTGCTTTGCATGGGTGAGATTCCCCAGCAGCTGTGAACACACATGGGGACGGGAAGCGAAACTTCACCTCGTCTTTATATAAAATGGAGATCCTATAGATCTTATAACCTTCCTGTGACAAACATAGCAATACTGAATCTGGCCTGTTTCACTGTCTTTCAGTTTATACCACAACAGGCATATCTGGACATTTTTTCCCCAGACTGTTCAAGTCACAGTTGGCTTTTCAGGTGCATCAGCCATACCTCCACCCTTGCAAATGTTGGTTTGTCATATGGGAAAGCTTGTCCGACTGCCTCTCCTGCACTTCAGCATTCCTACTATTTGCCTTCATTCTCCAGCCAAACCCACCACTACCCTGGCCAAGGTGCTGGGAGGAGGAGGGTGAGATGCCACTGCTGTCTCCTGGGTGGCAGAACAGATGTTGGACGTGCATCTCAGCCTTGGAGGAAACATGGAGACAACCCTCCAGAAGGATCAAAGTGAAATCCCTTGAGTCTGCCATGTCTTCTCCATTTCCTCCAAGGTCTGCTTGCTCTTGGCTCTCATGTAGCTATAGGTAGAAAAGGAAGGACTGGGTGGGGAGGTCTTCTCCATCCTTAAGTGCAAGTGAACCACGTGTCATTCCCCATTATAGTATCTGTACAATAAGACTTGCAGATGCTCCCAAATTCTACTAGAGCCACCCACTTTCTGGCACTGCCCCCTCCCTGGGGATTCCGGGACGAGGACGTGGGGTGCAGGACCACACAGCTGAGCCTGAGCAGAGCTGAAAGATCTTCATAACAAACAGCTCTGGGCTGGGATAAAGAAAGGGATATTTCCAGCCTGTGAAAGGGATGCTTGATTGCACAGGTCTGTCTACCTGCTCCTTGCTCTACCCTTATTAAAAATATCTTTGGTGCTTCCACATAACCAGCTCATGGTAAAGATACAAGCAGCACTGCTGGTGAATTCTCTAGGCAAAGACCAGACTGCTTCTCCTGAGCCATTTGCAGAGGCTTCCCCTGCCCCTGCTGAGCTCCTGGCCTCTGATCTGGGAATGGAGATGGACACAGAGTGGGTCTGTGGCCATTCCCAGACAGTGGGATGTCTCCCGTCCTTGACGGGAGAGCAGAGATCTCTGCTCTAGAGCAGAGATCGGGACCTGAGCAGAGCAAGGCTCCTCACTTGCATGGGCTGAGCATCCCGTATCCATCTCAGGTTGTGGTGCATTCATTATTAAATGCTGCCAGACAAGGAACATGGGAAACAAGAGGAGGAGGAGGCAGCGTAAGGCTGGCTTGATACCATCTTCTCTTTGGTAAAGCATAAATCCCCTGTGGGCAGCACGTCGGTCTGGGTAGGGGTGTTTGTGATTTAGAGCGTGTTTCTTCAGGCTTGTCTTTGAGTGGATGGGCCTGGAGCAGCCCAGATCTGCATACAAACCCATCCAGACAGCCTCGTTCACAACCCACCTACTCACCAGCTGTCTCTGTAGGGATTGCTAAGACACCTCTCTCAACGCCTCTGTAACATACCCTGAAATCACAAGCCAGTAGAAAGACAGAAGTCTTGCATGTTGTTGCAGTGTGTGGGTCTGGCTGGTTTGAAATTCATCTTTATTTGCTCCCAGGGCAGCAGGAGATGGGTGTTTAGCCATCCCACATGGCAGGCAGCATGCCGACATATGCATGGAGATGTAGCACATACTGATATGCCCTTGGCCTTCCTCCCTCCCTCCCTCCCTCATGCTGTGCACATATATGCAAGAGAAATTCCTCCTCAAAGTGCCTGGGGACTGGAAGGACCTATCCAGAGAGATTTACCCTGCTAGAAACTGATTTCACTTAGAAATATGGTGTCTTAACAGAGTCACTTCCAGAGTATCTTATGTGAATGTATTAAAGTGGGAGGAAGAGGAGCTGGCTGAGCAGGAAAGACCTGGCAGTGGTTGGTGCATCTCTACAGGGGTGGGGGAACCACCACAGGAGTGGAAAAGGATGGAGGAGATTATGGGGATGGCAGCAGCACCTTCCCACCCCCCCCCAAAGGGGCTGCCTTAGCCGCTGTGCTGGCCCAGCTGAGCCATGCCTCTGGAGCTCAAGGGGGTGCAAAGTTGTGTCCAAGTAACCTGTAGTGATGTTCAGTATTGCAAACACCAGCCATCAGGTTCTCAGAGTTGCAGAGACCAGACCCTCTGGGTTATCCCTTTGGGATTCCTATTTTCAAACACTGTCTTCTCACAAAATCCAGAAATATGTTTTTTCTTTTCATGAAAACTGTGATTCCACGCTGTCGCAGGGCTCCAGAGGCTGGGTTTTTAAGAGTACCTACAGTACTTCAGGTGTAAGAGGCACCCAGGATAAATCACCCTACGTTAAACTCAGCCCTGTGGTCGCTGTCAAACCCGTCCGGGGCTGTAAAAAGCAATCACACTGTATTGAAATCGTCTTAACTTGTTCCCAGTGAAAGGTGCTGGGCTAATTCAATTAAAGGCCTAGCGCAGATGGATTTAGGAGCTGGGGTGGAGGATGAAAGAAAGCGGAGAAAGAGGGAGAGATCCCTGCGGAGGCGGGGAGCGGTGCTCCCTGGGCTCTAAGTCCATCACCTAATTGCCCTCTGCTTTGAATCAAAGGGACAAAGGCTGCCCCTTGCCTCCTGCCCCCAGGACGGCCTTTTTCAGGGGAGATATTCGGGGGTGCCCCCTCTGTGAGTGCAAGGAGAGAGCTGCTTAACTCCCCTTTGGTCTGAAAGGATTTCCCCTAATCCTGACCTCTCCCGGCACTGCTCAGACGCCGCTGCTGAGAGCAGGGCGATAGTGCCGGCTCTAATCCCACCCCACCGCTCTCCCCTCCACGGGGGCACTCGGCCCTTTTCAGCCTCTGTGTTTGGGATTGAAAGGCTTGCAAAAGCCTTTGGAGTTCAGTTCAAGAGCCACATTCCTCAGGACACAGCTCGCTCCCCGGGAGCCGGATTGCAGCGGCGAGGATGGAGCTCTCCTAGAAACCCCACTCGGATGCTGCGGCTCTGCTCGTCTTCCCCCAGCCTTGCCCGACCGAGGGTCCTAGAGCAGCGCCAGGATTTTGGCTAGCTGGTAGTGGAGCTGGATCCCCCCTTTTCTTCTGTTTCCAGCTCCTTCCGTGGGTGTTTGTCCCAGGAGCAGCAGACAGAGCCCTCACAGGATGGTGTGATCTGGCTAAGGATGCTCTGCCATCAGATTTATAAGGCTCATGCTGCTGAGGCTGCTATTGCCAGACACAGCTTCTCCCACACAGAAGTGCTTTCTCCTCTGCAAAGCCTGGCAAGGAACGTGCTTTGCTGAGGAGCAGGAAAGCACAGATCAAAGCAATGCTTTCTCCATGGACTTTTCTGTTATTTTTCACCTGGTTAATTGCTGTCAATTAATGTGCGAAGCCCTGGGCAGCATTTGCAATGAGAGGATAAGCTGGGTAGGGTGATGTGCTGCCAGGCACATATCCGTGGATACCCAGAGGTGTCCCTAGGGATGCGTGTCACCATGATGGCTGCAAAGGCTGGAGAAGCGCAGCATCAGGGCTGCAGGATGGTGGGAAATGGGCTAAAGAGGACTTTTGCTCCGTGGTTCCCTGGCAGCACTTTCTGACTGCAGACAGAATTCATGGGCAAGCAGAGAGCTCTACAAGACTATGAAGGGCCAGCTATGAGCTGGGCAGGGAATGAAATAAAGGGACCCACAAATGAAACAGCACTGGGGTCCTCATGGAAGTGACTGGTGGCAGAAAGGACACACAGCACCTTCCCAGATCAGGATCAGCAGTGCTGTGCTACCCGCTGTACCACTGTTAGCAACTGCAGTGGGGAGCAGGGATGAGGCCATCCCATGAACAATGGCTGCTCAGCTCCATCTTCCTGCCCTTCGGGTGCTGTTCTGGTCAGGCCCAACTTTGGACACATGTGCTGCGTGAGGTGTGTTTCATGTGGGTGCCACAGTGCAGTTCAACTGCATCTGCTCATCATCTCCAAAAGCACAGCTGGGTGACAGACCACACCACTGCTCAGCTCTGCTGCCATGACCTGGATGGCCATGGGGCAGAGAGGTCCTCAGAGGCTTGAAAGTTGCCTGATCAGCAGCAGAAGAGCTGGTGGACAGGGTACATGTGCCAGCCTGCGTGGTCCCTGAGTCCTGCAGTGATGTGGGGGGCACATTCTCTTTCCAGAAAGCCAACATGGGTAGTGATGGGGAAGAAAATGCTGTGGTCTGCACTGCAATGTCAGGCTGCAAGGTGCGTGGAGAGAAATTCACTGGCTGGATTCACATGACCTGAGTGCTTTGCTCACTGCAGTTCACTCTGCCCTGAGCAAGGAACAATATCCCACCATCGGCCCAGCCCTGGGGACCTCATGGCATCTAAATAGAGGCATCAGACCTACTAAGAGAGGAGTAGGCTGCAACGTGAGGATTCCTCCTCATCTGAGACACTCCTCCAGGGACAGGGACGGCACGGGGACATTTCAGGAGTGCTGCAAGCTCTCGGTGATGCTGGGGAGCCGAGTCAACCCTAAATGAATCTGCAAGGGCAGTGTCAGGTTGTGGTTGGATCTAAGTTAGGGAGTCACATTCTGCACGTCCAGTGGCCAAGGGGCTCTTTGTCTCTTCTCGTCTGGGCCGTTGAAGGCTGCGGAGATCAGGTTTCCGAGGTGCTCTGGGCCATTCAATAAGGGTGACCCATGTGTGAAGCTGCAGGGTAGTTTTCCTGCTGCCAGCCGTGCTTCACCCAAAGACATTAGATCAGGCTCTGAAGAGATGGGGGCATTTTGGACTTGGGCCATACCAGCACATTCAGCTGCAGATGGTTACAGGAACAGATAACTGGTCCTGCAGAAATTCCAGGAAGTCTGATCACCCTGGAACATAGATCCTATTCACATCGTCTGTAACCTGAGAGCAGCTCTTCGGAGCTGGGATTAGCAAAAGTATTTGGCTTCACCTGCCCTACTCCCAGAGAGCTGGTGGGCCTGTGCTAAACCCCTGCCGGTGGGGAAGGAGAGGAAGGGCTTTCAGCAGGCTAATGCTGGTCCTGGCATGGCAGAAACTTGCTTCTGCTCTGGTAATAGCCATGGAGAAGCATGAGCAGGGGCTTTACCTGGATAACTCCCTGCCTAGATATGAAATCTATATATAATGGGTCACATATACACCTTGCACACCCAGACTTGTGTCGTGCACGGATGCGCTCTTGCCTTACCACCCCAAAATATCACTGCCGGCAGAGATGTGTAAAGCAGAGGGTTGCATGGTGAGATGGGGTAAGCAGGGCGTTTGAATACAAAGCACACACTGCCTCTGCGGCCACTAGCAGGGGAAATGCTGAAATCTGCACCTGGTAAATACCCTTTTTCTCTGCTGGGGTTTATTCTGCTTCCTGAGTCTAGGCAGGGATTTGGGGGATGGCGCCTGGTCCCAGAGCAGATCCAAGGAGGAGCTGGGGCTCCCTCCCCAAGGAAGTGGGTATTAGGCATCCCAGAAGTGATGCACAATTCCTGCAGGCTGGGCAGGGAGATGCCCTATGCCCATCACTGGAAGAGCTGAGCACAGCTGTGTGGGAAATCCCTGCCTGGCTCTGGAGTCTGCAGCATGGCTTCCCAGGAAAAATAATTGAGAAGTTGCCTGGTGCTGAGGAGTCAAGCTGGAAAACTGGAAAATGAACTGATAAACTGGACAGAAACAGTCACCTGGGCATACCGCACTCACCAGGGTTGGAGCCAAGTCAGATGTTTTGTGGGTCCTGCTGTCTAAATTTCTGTCCCAGAGGACTGGAAACTGGTAAATATGATACTGATCTTTGAAAGAATGACCTGGGAAATGAAAGGTCAGTGAATCTGACTTCTGCACTGAGCAAATTATCAATATTATAATAAAAGACCAAATGAATACACATGTGCATGCTAGCCTGTAAGAATGTTAAGATGACTTGCTGCAGAAAGTGGTGCCCCTCCAGTGCAGCTAGCTGAAGGAAGAAACGTGTGTGTAAATCAGGGAGAGTCTCTTGAAAAAGTCTTTTTGGTTTTCCAAAAGCTCCTGGCAAGCTCCATCACTTAAAAGCTCCTATTTTGTCACAACCTAGGCAAGAATGTAATTTTCATGAGTTAGGAACGGGTGGAGAAGCAAAGTGGAGATGCTAGCAGGTTTAAATCTAGCTAAAGGAACTATTTTTCTACAGTGTGTAACTAAATGGTGGCACTCCCTGCCATGCAGTGTTTGTGAATGCCAAGTTCATTAAAGGCTCTGAAAAGCAAGATAAAGCCATGGGGGGGCAGATTCATCCAGCATCCACTGTCTGTCAGCTGGGAGGTATCTGAAGCGCAGCCGGGACATGTATTTCCATTTCTGCGATTTATGCTGACCCGTATCATATCTTACTGGCTGTGAAGGGGTGGGATGGAGTAAGTGAGCTTGATTTTTCTTTGTATTCCCCCAACCCAGCAGTTGTTGTATTCTGATATTCCTTGGGCTTTTCTTGGCATCTCTTTCTCAAAGACCCTTTTGCTCAAGCCTGAGTACATGACTGGATGCAGAGCCATCTCTGAGCTGCTTGAGTGGCTGTGGGTCAGGGCAGGGGATATGCGTGGGGAGATGATGGGAGCAGGCTGGTGTGGTCCTCACAGAGCCTCTGGAAGAGCTCAAGCATGACAACACAGTGGCTCAGTCCCTGCAGGGCTGGGGGTCCCATGAGGGTGAGGAAGGATGTCCTGGAGGATGGATGCCCCTCCAGCACCGACAGTGCTGCTGCCCCAGCGATTCCTTCCCTGGCAAACCGTGATGGACAGCACTGGCCCCTGCGAAACCCGAGGACATGCTGGGTTGATAACAGTATCGGGGAGATGGCCGCAGGGTCAGAATACCAGCCCCAGACACTGCCATACCAGGAGGGCTTCCAGACACCCAAAACCAGCCGTCAGAGACACGCTCAGCTGAAAAGCAGGCGTTGTAGAAGACATGCAAGCAGGCTGGGCCAGGGGGGCCACGTATTTGGGGAGGGATGAGCCTCTGGATCAGTTGCCAAAGGTGGGCAGGTTTGAGTGCTTCATCCTGCTCTACTCCGGCAGACAAGCTTGTAGAGCAGTTGGCCTGGGGGCAGCAGCTGCGTTAATCCTGGCCCTGCTCTTTATCTAAGACTCTGTCCAAAAAAATGAGTGTGTGCCTTGCACACCCTCCTGAGCTTTCTGTTCCACTGAGCTGTGCAAGGCAGAGAACGTGGCATGGAGGGACAGTTCTGATCTTCACATCTTCCCTTCAGCCAGGACCTTGCTGAAGAATTGTGTGTCCAGCCCAGATCCATGGTGAAACCTGGGACAGGACTTTGAAAGCAAGATGGCCAGCCTTGAGCACAGAGAAGCAGTGAGCAACCAGGTCCCCAGGTCACTTGTTCTTGTATTTTATTGCTGCAAGCATGTGTGTCTGCTGCATTTCACCATCTGGTCTCTGCAGAACTGAAACCCATCTGCTCTCAAAAGCCTCCTTGAAGGTGTGTAGGTTAAGCTGCACCTCGAGCATCACTCTGACAACCCAAAGCCACTGCTGCCTTTTTCTTGGAGGCAGCTTTTCTAGACCTTGAATTGTGCCTGTGCTCCTCTTCTGCATTTCCTCCACGTTGTCAACAACTGCTTTGAAGTGCAGACAACAGAGCTGTGCCCATATCGCAGTGAGGGACTTGCTCCCGCCATGCACGGAGATAGGCTGCTTCCCCTCTATTCACTGCCCCTTTGCTAAAGCCCGTAAGACTGTTTGCCAGCTAAGCCCCCTTTTGTCCTGGGAGCTTATGCTCAGCTCACGTTGTTTCCACAATTGCCTAAGGTCCTTTCAGTGCTGCTGCTTTCCGAGGGAAAAGACCCTGTCTTGTGTCACCCCCAGTCATCCTTCCTAGATGCATTTTGCCACGTTCAATGTGCAGACCCTGCGAGCCCAGGTTTCTGTAGAGTCTGGAGCAGTGGGGAACATACCTGGTGGTGTCATGGCTTAGAACTCCACCACGTTTCATCCCTCGCCTTTAGATACTGCACAAGACACTTCCTATAACACACCCTTAGCATCTGTTGTGGCAGCCTCAGGAGGGATGGATTCAGGTTTGAATGACCAGGTCAATAACTCTGCACTAAATGGGTAAAATAAATGGGATGTATTATAGCTCTGCAGAAAATCCAGTGTTGCTGTGTAGGGTGTTGTTTATTTAGTCTTAGAAAGGATGGAGGAGAACTAAAAAAGGCCCAGAGAACGGTGCTGAGTGTGATCAGAGATGTGGAGTAGCAGCATGAGGCCACGCTGATCTAAGTCCGGATTGGCATGGGGAGCCTGGAACCTTGGAGAACTGAATATTTTGTTACTTCAGGCCTTTATGTCTCCCCATCACCCCCAAACTAGTCACTAGAATGGAGTTACCTACAAGCACTCCCCTGTGTCTGAGCCCCTGGTCCATTTCACATGAGCAATTTGCACAAATAATTAATTATGCTAGCTGGTCCCAGACATGGAGACCCAGACCCGGGGTGTACCATGTACACATAAGCAGGCTGACACTGAGCTGAGGGCTGAAGTTGTGGCTCACTGAGCTCTGTGTTTCAGAGCTGCTGCCTGTCCATCTGCACTTGAGGCATTCTTCTGACTCTGGGCAGACTGTTCCCCACGGGAGCTGCCCATGCCAAGCAGAAATGAAGGGCTTTATACATCATCCGCTCAAGCCAGGTGTGGAAGACATCAGTTTGTGGGTCTTGATGTTCTCAGCTTTGACTCTAGCTCAGTCAGACTAGAGAAAAGACACATCTCTGTGACCACTGGAAAGCAAGATCTTTGGTTTTAGGAGGACACGTTGCATCAAAGCAGGGAAGAGACAGCTAGAGGGAAGCTGATATGTCTCTGTCCCACAGGGTTATCAATCTGTACTGACCCTAAACAAAACAGATGCTGCCTGCACCAAGTCTTGGCTAATTTTTCCAATCCCACCGTACAGCACCATTTCACTTTGCAATAACCCCAAGGAATGGTTGGATCACCATAGTCATCGTGGTTGGAGATGCTGCCAGGCTGGATGGGAACTGAAAGTCAGGGACAGGTATCTCATTGATCAAGGACTGTGTCATTGTTTGATGAGGGCTTTCCCCTGCCACCAGAGCCATCCCTGACTCAAAACTCCTTGGAGCTGGGCAAGGACCTGCCATCCTGTCCATGCAGCCAGCCTCAGGCTGCTCATGCTTGGCTGAAAATGAATTTTGAGCTGCTTCATGGAGGCTTGGAGCAGAGGTGGGACAGAAGGAAGCACAGACTTGGGAGCCAGGGGGATGGGTGATTGCAAGGCTGGATGTCTCAGTTTGGAGGGATAAGGTTCAGGTTTGTGCAGAGCTCTTCAGCCTGGCAGCCCGGACGTGAAAGCTTCAGGAGGAATTTGCTGGAGCAAATTCAGTACTACTGTGGCAAGTAGCTGTTCAGCAGGGGATGAGGACCAGGCCTGGCTGCTGGACCAGTTTTAGTTCCTGTTCATGATACTCTTTTGTGTTCTTCATTTCGGTGTTAGTAGCTGAAGGACTGAGTTAATGATCCCTCCAACCCTGGGACCAAAGTAAGGCCTCAGGCTTCCAACATCTCTTTGCAGGTGCTAGAAATCACCTTCTTTTCCTTCCCCCATGGTTTCTTCATGGCTGGGGGCCCAGTGCTCATACCTCTGTGCCTTCCTGGTACCCAGAGGCTGCAAAGCATCCAGATCTAGGCATAGTCCTCAACACAGCTGGGACAAATGCTGGTCCTGGATCCCAAAATACTTTCGAGTGGGAATGAATGAAGGCTCCCTGCAAATGCTGGGCAGATACCGCCTAAATAAATGACCACAAATATTCAATTACAGTTTGAAATGCATTTGTGCCAATATGCTGTCTTGAGAATGAGCTTTCCTAGGCAAACACTCAGAAAACTCACATAGAAAGCTCAATTGCTCCCTGAAAACAAATTTCTGAATCATTTAAATAACCACTGATGGTGGGAACTGGGGATCTGGCATCTAAGACACTATCTTCAAAAGGCAATCAGAGCTCTCTGCTTGGACGGGATAAACAGGGCAAACAGCCTTCCTCAGCCCAGACCTGGTCCTCAGCCCGTCTCGCCCCATCCTCTTGTCCCATATGATGGCAAGGGTAACACCTGGGGTGAAGCCATCTCTTTGGAGTGTCTGTCCTCCTTTGGTGTGTTTCTGCTTCTGTGCTGGCCCAGACAGGAGGCCATGCATGTGAACGATGCGCAATGAGTACCTGGCCAGACCCAGGCAGGATCCCATCTAAGTGGCTGCCTCTAGCTGGTGGCTGATCTCCATGGGATGTGGACACACTTCTTGCTTGTCAGTTCCCCCTTCTCTTGGTGCTTTTCCTTGCCCTGGCACCCTGGGTCAGCCCTCTGCCCAGCACCTTCCCAGGGTGGCCATCTGAGGGACCTGCTGCAGATGTGGTGTGATGGGGAGACCCAGAGCTCAGCCCTGCCATTGCCTTGCAGAGCCAGCTCTGCCAGTGGGGGGAGCGTGACCTTGTGACTCCCCACAAATCCCAAATTAATTAATCCCGGGGACGCTGGGGCGGCATGAACAGCCCGTTTGATTTCGCTGCAGTTTTTTCCTGGGGCTCAAAGGGATTAGTGCAGGCGGGAACAGGGAAACATAACAAGGGGCTCAGCTTTCAGCTCCCGCTCCCAGCCAGCAGACTTCTGTTCTTACTAGAGGTATTAGCAGCAGTAATCCACAATGTCTCCGAGCACTATCTGTGTGCGGCATCCTCTTCCTCTCCCCCTGCTGCCCCCACACGTGTGCTCCCATACTCGGCTCACTCGTGTGTGTTCATGTCCTGCCTGACAAGCTCACACCATCACAACCCTCTTGGACATATGCCCCTCCATGCGCATCTCACACCCCTATATCCTAAGGTGTATGCAATGCTGCAAGCAGTGCTCACCCAAGTTACTGTGCACTTCTTGCACATCTGTCCCCATAGCCTAACACACTTTATGTGCAACCCATTGATGTGCACTCTCATGTACATGTTCTTTATCATGTAAACCCCACTGGGCTTGGACATGTCTGCACCCGTCCCCATGCATGCATGTCTCATGTAAACTCACATGTGTGCTCACAGCCTGCCCATCACAGTCTCATCACCCTCCTCACCTGCTCTGCACCAAATACTGGCTCATCTCTGCAAGGTCAGCCTGCTCTTATTGTAGTCTGGGGGCTCAGGTCATTTCTCTGATGCCATTCTTCCATCACTCCTTGTTAAGTGTGTTAGGCATGCTGGACCCACTGAGAACTACAACTTGGAAGTGGTGCTCCAGAGTCAACATATGAGGGCTCAAATCCTTTCTCAGAAGCAGTTTGCACAGCCTGAGCAGGTACCAACTACAAGGACCCATGAAGACATCTGGGCTTGGTATCATCTCAGTGTAAAGAAGCCTTCAGTGGAAATGGCTGAGCTGCCACCGTCTGCTTCCTCTGACAAATCTGCTAGCACCGTTGCTGTCTGGCACTCCTTTTAGTAGCCCTGGGGTAACCAGGAGCAGAGGGCATCACTGTGGCCCAGTAGGCTTGAGCATCTCTGGGAACCCTTGGGGCCACTTGATTTCTTGGAGTGATACTATCTCCATGAGGCTGACCCACTAGCTGCAGTGCCTGGCAGTGGCTGCTGAGGTCCCAGCTAATAGGGAGATGAGGATGGATGTAGTTAGTGGCCCACGGGCAACATTTATTGCCTGGTATCCAGTGCCCCTTCATCCTGCCAGGAAGATGTGAAGACCCAGAGGGTCCTGAGCACAGTCACCCTTAGGATAAGGAGAAGCAGAAAAGCATGGAGTAGACAAAAGTAGTAGGATTTTGTTAAAACGCCAAACCACAGGGGTGTGAGAAGTGTCCCCTGACTGGGCAGGGAGGAATAAGCCCTCCAGAAGTCAGCTGAGCCCATACTGCTGCTAAGTCAGAATAGACCCATGCAAGATCTCACCCTTGTGCCTGCTGTTATTGACCAGCAGTGCCTGCCATGTGCAAACACAATATCCTCTTTTCCAGGAGAGGAGAATGGGAGAAACATAAACAGGGAGACAGAACTGAGACCTTCCTAAAAATGACCAAGATGTCCACCAACCAGAGCCAGTTGAAACAGTTGAAACGGGGGAAGATCTGTGAAGGTAAAAGAGTTTCTCATGAATCTTTTTGAAAGGCAAATGGACTGACTGAGTGTTGATGAGGGAGGGAGGGAGGGATGGCTGCTGCTTTGGTGTGCTCTGCAAGCGGGCACACTGTGGGTGCCAACGGTGCCACTGCCACCTTCCAAAAGGAGACCACCAAACAGCAGCAGGACCCATAACAGCAGGAGCTGTTAAAGAAACGATATCTCTGAAATTCATGTCACACCTCTGAGGGGAAGAGATTCCTGCTGGGGGATGATTGTTTAATCCTATTAGAAAGAAAGAAAGAAAGAAAGAAAGAAAGAAAGAAAGAAAGAGAGTATAACAGGACCTTGCAACTTGAAATTGAAGCTCATCAAAATCTGACTAGAAATGAGGAAGAGATGTTATCACCCAGGGGATTAACCACAGCAAGAATCTGCTGAGGGATTCAGGGACCCTCCAGCACAGTGGAGGCCAGGCTATCCCTCACTTTATCCCCACCCTGGGTCCAGCTTGGTGTGTTTTTTACATGAAATTCTCTAAACATTAATGTCTCAGTGACAGGAAAATTGTTATACTCTGAGACAGCCTGACTTGGCTTTATTGCTGCATCCTCACATCCCTTTCGGGGTGGGCTTGCTTACCTTCTCCCTGAGGTATGAGGATGGACAGCAGAGGCATTTGCTGATCTCTCACCCTCCAAGGGAAGCTCACAGTGATGGATGCTTTCCTTTCCCCACCTTCCCACCTGGTTGCTCCACTCCTGTGGCAACTGTGGCAGTATGAAACCTGCAGAGCAAGAGCCAGTGTGAGGCTGATGTCTACTGAGGGGCACATGGGAAATGATATGCATTCCCCACTGAGAGAAAGCCAGCCTCCAGAGCCAGGTCAGCAGTGCTTGGGATGGGGCAGAGGAGAGAGCAGCTGATGGTGATGCTAAGCAGAGTCAGAAACTCTCTGGATCAGGGAATTTAGTGGAGTCCTAATGCCAGGGTAAGTTCAGACTCGATTAAACCTCTCAGAGACCACAGCTGCATGTCTTCATTGGACTGCCTTGGCAGCTCCCCATCCTCTGTTGCAGCCAGAATTGGTATCTCAATTCCCTTTTGTCCCCCTGCTATTCAGAAAAAGGACCCACATCGAGTCCTTCAGAAGAAGAACCCACCTAGAGCCTGGGTTAGGCAGGGGATTCAGCTGCGGCGAGGATTCTTGGATGCTAGCTTGGGCTCAGGAAAGCTGGGAAGCAGGTGGCTGTAGGAACCACTTAGTATCTCCATATGCTGGAGATAACATCCTCTCCACGATGTTGTGGTGGGGAAGATGTGAGGGCAGGTGCCTGTTTGGCTGCAGGCACTTGTCTGGATGGAGGCATCTTCTGGATGACCTACTGGTCCTAGGCACCTCCTAGCAGAGCTGGGGAGTCTGAAGGCAGCATTAGAGGCTGTTAAGCTCCAGATAAGCTCCATGGAGAAGCAGGTGCCCCATGTAGTTTTTTGAACTGCTCTTCAGAGATAGACACTGTCTATCTAGAGAGCTTGGGTGCTGGGATGGACCAGATGCCTGGCCTGAAAGCACCCACTTGTACTGCTGGACATGAACATCAGGGTGAAATAACTAAAAATGCCCCCTGAAAACTCCTCTAGCATGAGCTGTCCTGAAAGATATTTTTTTCAGTCAGTGAGTGGGGGGGTTGCCCAGCTGCTTTCCCCTGAGCATCTCCAGAGGAAGGAGTTGGAGGGAGGCCTACTTGTGGCATGTCATTGTTGAGCATAGGGTGAGGGGTGACTGGAGGTGATGGCCTCAGTGCAGGATGGAGAGAGCTGAAATTGTGTTCTGGGAGCGGATTGGTACATTGTGGAGCTAACACAGTGAGCTCAAGATTGCTGAGAAGCCACTGCAGACGAAACACCACCAACTTCCTAAAGGACAAAGTCCCCCACCAAGAAAGCTTTCTTTGAATGCTTTTTTTTCCCAGGAAAAATAATTTTTTTTCTCCAGTTGCCAGTGGGAAATTGCAGGATGAGGTGGAAAGTCCAATTGTGTTTCAAACTCAGCTTTTCAGTTTCAAAGCCTTTCTTTTGAAACTGGAAACGGGAGGTTTTCCCTCTTTCATCTCAGTTTGGTGCTGAGGGCAATGAGATGACTCATGTCCTGGAGTTTTTCTTCCCTGCCTTTTCCCCATTTTATTTCCCTTCCATTTTCTCCAACTGCAGGAAAGTTATCAAGTAGGAAAAGGAACATTAAAACCATGACACCTTGTCACCTGGTGACTTCCCCAGCACTGCTGAAATTTTGAGACATTTTAAGTGGAAAAGAACCAAGAAAGGAGGAGGAAGGACTGAAACCGGTGATTTATCAGAAATAAACTTTTCAGAGACCAGAATTTACATTTTCATTCATTTTGAAGCAAAATAACTTTTCTGATTTGCTTCACATCAAAATTTGCCTCCCCACAGGGAACATTTTCTAATAGAAATGATCTCATTTTAATATTTTGGCAGGATTTTCTTGTGTATTTTTTCTCCTTGGAACTGTGCTAACGTTGGGCTGTAAAAGATGACGGACTGGCGAGCTGTGTGGGTGCTGAAAGTGCTGAAGCTGCTGCTTTGTAGCTGCAAAACTCACTTGTACATGTAACCAGTGGAGGCTTTGCAAGGCCAGGATTATGCAGAAGTCAGGAGCAGCTGGGGCTGCCTTGCACTGCCCAGTGCAAAACCTTCACAAGGAGTCTGGTGGCGATGCATTTTAAAGCAGGACCCACTTCCCTAGCCAAGAGGGAGCCCAGGATTGAAGGCTTGTGCAAAATGAGTGTACCCATCACCCCCCACCCAGTGGAGAGAGAAACAGCTGCAGTTTTCCTAGGAATTTTCATGGGTACTTAGTGCCAAAGGGCTGCAAGAAAGGGTTAAAGTGTTTTCGGTTACGCAGTGCACAACAAACAAAGGGGATGTGGTAATCCCTCCTGCCACAGAGTGAAAAGTTCACTTGATATGCTACTTTACACTGATTCTCACAGACTCTGGGATTAAACCGGACACACTCTGACGTCCAGGTTTTCTAGCAAAGGGCTCCAGCCCAGCCTGCCACATTCACTTCATATTTGGGAGCATATTCTCTGAAAATCCTGCTGACAGATGAAGAGCAGGAAGACAGCCAGTTTCCCATGGAACAATAACTCCATGCAAACCGCATCTTGCGGCGCCCAACCTGGTCTTGCTGGGGCGGCTGCTGGGGACGTCGGCTGGAGCAGCATCTCTGGGTCCCAGCCAAGCCCCAGGTGCTGTCGGCCAGGATTGTCCCTCTGGTGCATGTCGCAGGGTCTTGCTTTTACACCCTGGGTCCCCGCCAGGCCTTGAGGCTGAGCTTTGCGCTGTGTTAACAAGTTATGTGCCAGGGAGCTTTTGTTGAGTTGAGGGGCAGAGGTTGTGGGAGCCCAGCGCTGGGGGGATGGCGAGATGCTTTGTGCGATGGTTAGGCTGGGATGCTGAGCGAGCTGCTCTCCCTGGATGCCCCTGGCCTTGCTTATTTCCATGCTACTATGTCTTAAAAAGTTCTTGCAGAGTGGCTTCATGTATAGGAGCAATTATCAGAGCTCTGCTAGTTGCACCTCAGTCAGTGCTGCCAGGCCCACAACAGTTCAAAGGCCAGTGGCATGTGAGCACGTTCAGGACATTTGTTTTTATGGAATGTTTGAGCTATTTGGCAAAAAAAATGACAATCAGGCTATTGGGGAGGGCAGACTCCTTTCAGATATATGGGGATGTTTGCCCTTCAGATGTTTTGGCTTTTTGCTATTCAGATAGTCGTCAGACTATACCCAGCTTTCCCTTTGCTGGGAGATGTTGCTGTGGTCTTTTTGAATTCAATGCTTTTTCTTTTTTTTTTTTTTTTTTTTTAATATGAAACGCTGAAAATTTCCTCTGAAAGCAGATGTTTTAATGAAAAGAATGCATTGAGATGGAAACCTGATTGTGATTTCTGACCAGTTTTTCTACAGATGCTATACAAGGAACAAGGTGTAAACTTTCCTTCTTGTTCAGTTCTTCAGCTTTTTCCCTGATTAGGGGCACCAGCATTAGCTCCTCTGTCAGATTCTGACCCAGTGGTTGTAAGAGTAGGAGAGAAGCTGCCCTGGTACCCATGCCAAGGCGATGCCATGCAAGGTTCCTTTTTGCTTGTTAACATGAACTGTGGAGCCTGCCCACGTGGCTGTTCCCAGCTGCTCCCTGGAGCAAATAACTCTGGGTTTGAAAACAACAAGAACAAAAAGAAAGGTCTCATGGACACATGTTCACCAAAGGCTGCAGCCTGCAAGGTTGGTGTTACCAGCACCAGTGGGATGCTCTGCTCTGGCCCCAAAGCATGCTGTGGACATGCACAGGATGAGCCAGGGCAGCCGCTTCATTAAAATAATAATTTTTTTAAAAAAGTCTTCTTTCCCCCTCACAGATGTCCAGAAGGATTTTGCTCCAACATCTCTTGGGCTGAGATTAAGTCAAGCTCCAAATTCAGTTCAAGTTACAGCAGTGGTCCCATTGTCCTTCTACATTTACCGTTGGGGTGTCAGGGGGAAGAGTATGTCCTGTTTTGACTGTTCTCTGTGGCATGACAGCTCTGAATGGTTTCCTAAAACCAACCTTCTCGTTGCGCTGTAGGTAGGTTAAGTCCAGAAGGGTGGGACTGGATGGGAAGAAGCCCTCACCCTGCAAGAACCACAGAGATGGGATCTCCTTGGCCATGCACAATGTGGGCCCCGTTGTGCCACAATCTGCTGCAGGGAGCATGTACCACCACCTCCCACCCAATCAAACCATGGCTCGGGTGATGCTGAAATCCTGCCTGTTCAAAATGGCAGAACCTTGATCCTGCAAAGCCTAGGGAAAGGGCCCGATCCTGCTCCATGCTCGGTGCTCCAACCCACGCTGACAGCAAGCTGATCTGAGAGGGCTGGAGGGTTGCATACCCTGCCCCATAACAAATGTGATGGACACGGGCACACGTGGGCTGCTCCCAGGATTGATGGCTCTGGGGCGGCATGGGGCGGCTGGGTTTTCGGACAGCCAGGGCTCCCCAGCTGCCTCCCCCCTGCTGTCCCCTGGCTGGGGGAGGAGAAGGTGCTTGTTAACCTCCAGCTGTCCATCCTGTCCAGGCCAGAGTGTCTCTAGTTACGGGGTTAGTGGAGCAGTGAATTGAAAAATGCAGCCCTCCCCTGCCCCATCCTCCTCCTCTCCTGCTCCCTGTCCTTCCCCCATGGTCTCCATCACTTGCCTTTTCCCAGGGTGGCCCACCATGCTTTACCCCCTCTCACCAAACCTCGTCCCTCACTCTCACAGTCTGCCCACCCATCATTATCACAGGGATGGGACATGAGGGAAGAAATGGGGAAACAGGATCAACTGGTGGGGAAAGAGGGAATGAGAAAGACCTGCAGCTCCTGTCCCTTTAGGAGCTACAGGGGAACATCTGGCTTCCAGGGAAAAGGGAGATTTGGAAGGAAATGGCCACTAATGCAGTTTTCTCGCAGCTGAAAAGCCTCCTGGAAGGATGAGACTCCATCTTAAAGCTGGCCTGCAGATACCCCCACCGCCGAGGCATTCCCACGGGTGCAGCCCCACGTTGGCCAGGGTACGTGCGGGCAAACACACAGGCACTGTGAGAGCCGGCTGGGGGTTTCCGAGCCCTTTCGTCATCCTCCCAGCGGCACTGCACCAGCCGGGGCTTCAGAGAGCGCCCTTCAGTGTCGGGAGAGGCAGCTGCAGCCGGGTGTTGGGGGACGGGGGCAGGGGGGAGGGAGGGAGGAAGGGGAGCTGTGCGACTCCCAGCTGGGGAAGGCGGCTTTAGGTTTTGGCTGGACCTCAACAGCAGCTCTGCTGGCAGCGTCGGTCTGGGAGATGCACTGCGCCTCATCCTCCAGCCAGATCCAGCCCGCTCCAGGCCCCCCGCGCAGCCACTTGTGCTACTGTGCGCTGCAATCCCACGCCGAGCGGCCGCAGTGCTGGGCTGATGCCACACACGCAGATGGGTCCTGGCAACCCATCTCCCCATCTCTGCAAGTGGGAGGGGATGGTGAGCATGGCTGTGCTCCTTGCACCCTCTCCCGGAGGGTCTGGGATGCTTTTGAGGTGCATGGTGGGCAGCCAGATGGGGCGAGGTGTTTGTGCCTGTCCTGCCTGGGACCTGAACAGGGCAGCAGGGTGGAAACACAGCACACGGGGCAGGTTTCTACCATGTGACCTATTGCACTGCTAGGAAACATTGAGATGCTGCAGGTGAAAGAATGGGAACAGACCCCATGAGGAGGCACATCTCCAGCCCTGGCTGGTCACAGTGCCTGGGTGACAGAGTCACGGTCCTGCCGTCCCCACGGCCGAGTGGCCTCGCAATGCTCCAACGGTGCTGCCGAGCGAGTGCCGGGGGGATGTGGGAACAGCTGCTGGACAATGCCATGAAGCTGTGTGCTTTCACGCTGAGTAATGCACCAGAACCACTCTGCAGCGGGCTGCTGTCCTGCCTGTTCCTATGGAAACTCCTTTCACAGGAGAGAGGCAGACAGACAAATACCCACGAGTGGTGCCGGGTGCTGGTGAGCCCGCACGGGAGCCCGTGTTTGGATGCTCTTGCAGCCCTGGGCTGGTTGCAGCAGCCGCTGTGACCCCAGCGTGGGGCTGTGGAGAGCATGGCCAGCCAAGGCGGGTGATTCCTGTGGTGCCTGAGCCCCCTGGAAGGACTTTTGCTGAGTCCCCACAACCTCGGGGCAGCAATGCAGGTAGTTAAATAGGGAAATGAGCTATTGAAGGAGAGAGGGCAGTTCACAGCCCTCTCACAAGCTTGAGGACTGGAGCACTGTGGCAATGGGATGGAGGGTGTCTGGCCATGTACAGTTATGCAGGCAGTCACAGGAGAGCAGAGGCAGCAGGGAGAGATTTGGAAGAGGGAAAGGGATCGGATGTTTCCCTTTTCCTAGCACATGGCACTTTCCATCCCTGTTGGTGAAAGGATGCTCCATGCATGAGAGGGTGGGGTGGTTGTCCACCACCCTTCAGGTAGAGCTGTGCTGGGGAAGGGCATTTCTGCCACGGAGGCTTTGTCCTGCATCTGCAGTCCAAGAAGAAAGAGCCCTGCAAAGAGCATGGTGGGATTTGCAGCTGGCTGGCATGGATGCAGCAGGGACAAGGTGGGATGTGTGTGGGGAGACAAGGAGCTCTGCCTGTCCTTACTTTCTGCTGGGTGCAGGGACCAGGCCAAGGGAAACCCCTTGAACTTCTGTAGCAGGATGGTGGTTAAGTGTGGCAGCCAGGGGCCCGCCTCAGAGAGCAGATCTGTGGAGCATGGGAGGCAGATGTGCCCTTGGGGAAGAGCTGTCCTGCTGCCCCGGAAATTGCAGAGGTTTAATTAAGTCAATGACATGTTGCAATGCAAGTCTCCCCTGGCCCAGGCAGCGGCTACAGGCCTGGTGTGGAGGACAGGGATGCTGAGACCTCTCCTCTCCTCTCCTCTCCTCTCCTCTCCTCTCCTCTCCTCTCCTCTCCTCTCCTCTCCTCTCCTCTCCTCTCCTCTCCTCTCCTCTCCTCTCCTCTCCTCTCCTCTCCTCTCCAACCAGCCCAAAATAGTGAGTTTGTCATCTGAACACATCAGTGCAGGCTCTGCTAGTGGCCAACACGGCTTTTTGACTACTAGCTCCCAGCTCCTGGCCTTGCGGGTGTCCCAGGAAGTTGGGAGTGAGGGAAGCAGAGGTACCAGGTCTGCACAGCAAGGACAGAAATGCAGCGGTCAGACAGCCATTGTACAAGTGAGGGACAGACTGTCACACACTCTCCAGTCAAACCACGGTCTTCCTCACCCTGTCCTTCCAGACTGGATCAGCTTCTTCTACCACATCTGTGGCAGCTGGCAGTGCAGAAGTGCATCATGATAACAAACCACAGCCCCAGGGGCCGGGTCTAGCCAGGGGGACAATGCTGGGGGTGATGCCAGCTCTAGGAGGAGTCTGGCAGGGACAGTGGGAAACAGGGCAGACATGAGGGTGAGCTCTGGCATGAAACATTGCTTGAAGTCTCCTCACTCATGTCTCTGTCAGCAGCGCTTTCTGCTCTTTGCTTGCAGAGAGTAGGTGGGACCTCTGCAAGCCAGCATGTGACAATGCTGGCAGCATCAGCCTTGACAACCCCAGTGCACCCTCTGAGCTCAGACTGCCCAGTTTGGCTTCCCAGGGTGAGGGCAGGTGTCCTATAAATATCTAATCTGCCCAGTGTGCACTTGGAGCAGCAGTGCCTTGGGTCAGCCAGTAGCTGCTGAAAGTGGAGATCCTCCTCCCACACCACCCCAGGGACAGGGCAGTGCCACAGGGACACTGTGGTCTTTCAGAGCGGGACTTAGCTGGCCCAAGTGGGGAGTGCAGCTGTGTGGGATGGGTGGCAAAGCTGCTGTGGCTTTACTGGAATGGGAGTGTGGAGGCACCTGCTTGGGCTGAAACTAAACACAAGTGATGTAAGGCAATGAGTTAATGCCATCTTGCCTGGGCTACCAAATAGCTTCAGATGGGCCTTTGCTATTGCCTTAATGAACCCATTTCTCTGGGCAGAGGGGGCTGGAAGTGATGTGGGTGAAGCCATCTTGTGGTCATGTTTAGTTTGTTTTCTGTGTTGGTTGGACCTCTGGCTGCTTCCAAGAGGTGCTGGTCAGTAAGTCTCCACCATTAGGATGTGCACAGCGTGCTCATCAGGCAGGTATTGCTCTCCTGTTTTGTCACAGTCCATCTCTGGGACAAGGTCCTTATCTGGGTATGGAAGGTGGTGAGCAAGTTCTTCATTATTTAAAATGAGTTTTTGCAAGCAGGGAGATCAGGTGCTTCCCCGAAGATTGGTACCTGCTGAAATCTGAACTGGTATTAGCTTTTAATGAGGCTTCAGCACCTTAAAACTGTCTGAGCATACATTGGGTTTCTGCCTTGGAATAACACTCATATCATTCCTGGTGAGCTCTGAGACATCTGGGCTGACAAGCATGCCCACAGGTGACATTGCTGCATGATCATACAGATGCCCAAGTCAGAGGGCTCCTTGATGGACTCAGCAAATCATTTTGGGACCATGATGTTCTGTTGTGTCCTGAGAGCTTTGCAGATGTGCTGTTGAGGTCATGCATCTGTCACAAGCTTAATCATGCCAAGATTATTTGAGATACCCCAAGTCAGCTGCACGAATTTGGGCAGAGCTCACCTATAAGCTCATCCATTTCATCTTGAGTTCAGATTTCTTTCAGCCCCGAAATAGCCTGGTTGTAGCAATCATTTTTGAAGACACAAATGTCTTCCCATCTTGTATTGCAGTTGCCCATGCAGCATTTCAGTGGTGCACAGAGACACTTTTACGTGGGAGGCTTTCTGCTGGAAGGGATTGAGCTGGATGTGAAGGTGGTTCAGCTCCTGGTGCCACGTGTTGTGTTGTGTTGTGGGGATGTAGTCTTACCTGCAATCATGTTAGCTTGGGCAGGCTTAAATCTTGTCTTGATTCAATCACATCCAGCCTTGGAAGAAAATTGTCATGAATATATAGAGACACCAGGACTAATAAGTATTTCTGATTAATAAGTTTCCTTGAGTTTCTTTTGTGAGCTCAATACTAAGTCAGGCAAAAATGGCAGGAGGTCTGCATGGATGAACAAAAGCTCCTAGCCAAACTCAAACACAAAAAAGAAGCATACAGAAGGTGGAAGTAAGGATGGATAACTGGGAGGAATACAGAAACATTGTCTGAGCATCCAGGGTTGAAGTTAGGAAAGCTAAACCCCAACTGGAATTGAATCTGGCTGGGGATGTCAAAGACACCAAGATGGGCTTCTATAAGTACATAGGTGATGGAAGGAAGACCACGTAATGTGGGTTTACTGCTCAACAAGATGGGGGACCTGGTTACAAAGGACATGGAAAAGGCTGAGGTTACAAAGACGAGGGGAGAGCAG
This sequence comes from Grus americana, assembly GCF_028858705.1. Classification (NCBI taxonomy): domain Eukaryota; kingdom Metazoa; phylum Chordata; class Aves; order Gruiformes; family Gruidae; genus Grus; species Grus americana. Next base: position 694,398 of record NC_072872.1, on the reverse strand, counting down.
TGGACATTGTCTGCCTGAACTTCAGTAAGGCCTTTGACTCTGTCTCCCATAAGATCTTCATAGACAAGCTGTGGATGTGTGGGCTGGATGAGCAGACAGTGAGGTGCATTGAAAACTGGCTGAATGGCCAGGCCCATGGGTGGTGATCAGTGTAATGAAGTCTAGCTGGAGGACAGTAACTAGTGGTGTATCCCAGGGGTCAATGTGTTGGGTTAAACCTGGATGCATGTCTGATCTTCCAGAAAGGTGTCTATATCCAGCTCCTAGCAAGCAGCCGCTAAAAGTCGAAATCTTCTTGGGAAAGCCTTGAGGAAAAGCTCCATCATCCAGTGAATGCTTGCTTTTCATGGGACAGTTTGGTGACCACAGGCCTTCACCACAGACGTCTGTAAGTCAGCAACAAGGAATATAGCCTTCCACAGAGTGATCCAGCTTATCCCAAGGCAGATACTTAAAAGAGGTCACCACCGTGTATAAAGGGAGCTGAGGGACATACTTAGATACGGGCTTTTAGCTTTTGGGCATTTGTGGCTGAGTGAAATGGAAATGGTGAGTTTACAGACAAATACTCATAATTTCCAAGCATGTGATAAATCCAGTTAATGCATGGTTACAAGTAGCTGATGTTTGCCAGCTGCTTCTCTCCAACTAATTGCTATCCGACTATTGACTGAGTTCAGACGGGCAGTGGCTTAGGGTGGCTGGTGGGTGGGAGTGAAGCAGACCCTGTAGAGTAAAGGAAAGAGTTAATCCTAGCTCTTTTGCATAGCATATCACTTGCTAATTTTCAGCTGCCTACTAAGACTTGATTTGAAACCATTTTTCCAGTGTGGGTATCATCTTCTGACAAGCTGCGAAGAAGCAGGCGAGTGTGAGCAAGGCTGTCCGAGGGGAAGTGGGAAGTGGAGAAATGCAGAATATTGTCTTTAAACACAGCATGGAGGAATTGAGGACAGCCTTCATGAAACCAGCCTGGAGTGGGTTGGGTATGAAGTGTTTGCCCTGGTTGACCCATCCACCTGTACAAAGAGTCAGTCTCAAATGTGCTCAGGACTGCAGATCCCACAGGAGCGCTGAGCTCTTACGGTGCGCTCAGCTGGGCTAGGAACCTTGCTTGATGCTGTCCTGCGTATTATCCAGCCTCTCCTCAGGGTCATCGCACTCCCTGTCCCATCTGTGGGATGTATTCCTCCAGGCTGTGGTAAGCCCTGATCCATCTCTTCCCAGAGGGGTGTCCGGAAAGCCGGGGCTTGGCAATGCAGTGAAAACTCTTTGCTGATGCTATTTACCCTATTAGTGCCTGTTTTTCTAGCTCACCAGGGCATGTGCATAGAGGAAGGAGGAAAGAGCTGCCAGAAGTGTGGGATAATGCTGGGCAGCCTGGGTCATCCCTGCATGGTCCAACGTGGACTGCTGGGCACCTGTTGCTGCCTGGCCTTTCAGTGCCTGCTTGACAAAGCCCATCTCCTCAAGCGCAACCCCTGGATCCTCCTCTCACAAGCTCAACTTAGCCTGGCTCTGACCTGAGATCAGAGTAAGGTGTGGGTCAAAGTGGCCTTTTCCCTTCATCGGGATCCAAATTTGAGCCACCCCAGGGCTGCATCAGTGGGATGCTGAGGATAACCAGAACATGGTGCTGTTCCTCCTGCCCAGGTGAGCCCTCTGCATCGAGGCTGGGAGCAGAACCAGGAGAAGACATGTGGGTCTCAGGGGGATGGAGAAACATCCTCCGGAGTCCCATGCCATGGCATCATTAGGACTGCCCCACGGCGCAGACCCATTGCTGGCAGGGCTGCCCCCCGCCAGGACCTCCCACCCCAAAGAAACGAGTGAGAGCAGGCAGCAAGGGAGGGAGTGGGAAGGAAGGGGGCAGGAGGGGGAGAGAAGCCCTGAGAGGGAGGTTCGGCAGGTTTTGGAAAGCGCTGCGTTTGCACAATTCAAATGTCTTGAAAGGAGCAGTGAAAGGAGGGGGCGGGGCTGGGCAGCAGCTGCCAGGGGAGTGAATGTCCCCGCTCCCTTTCCCTTAGTCTGCCTTTGTCACCTGCCCACAATTAGCCACAATTTATCACCCCAGGAGCCTGCAATAAGTCACTCGGCCGCCTGAGACTGCCCAGCCCCTCCGTTTCCAGAGTGCAAGTCTCCTCTTTCCCATGGGCAGGCAATTACCCTTTGTGTGAGCTCAGGGTGGAGGAGGCTGCTCCTTCCCCACCATCCCGGGCTCCCAGGCCAGGCAAGACCAGCTGTCCTCACTGCCCTGCTTGTTCTGCTCGTCCTCAGCCCAGGTTGGGAGCGAGGACCCTGCATAGTCATGGGGGAGAAGCAGGCACTTTGTGGTATGGTTCATCGTACCTTGCAGGAGAAGGTCCAGCCATGCTTCATGCCAAGCAGGGTGCAAAGTTCCCTGTGCTCCTCTCTGAACCATTTTACCCAGCTTGTTTTGTGCTCTTGGGCTCGAGGCCATGGACAAAGGTCTTGGACAAATATCCTCCTTCCCCTCATATGGAGAGAGCTCATCTGGCTGAGCCTTAGCCAAAGACTCATGTGAGGAGAGCTAGGCTCAACTAAGGTGCTGGTGCAGAGTGATGCTGTGATGAGATGCCCACAAAGTCCAGCCTTGTGTGCCACTGAGCCTCAGTTTCCACATTTTGTTAATGTTCTCTGCTACAGAAAAGCAGCAACTGAACGTTGTCTCGGTGTAACCTGGCCAGCAGTGCTAAGAACCACACAGCTGCTTGCTCACTCCCCCCCACCAGTGGGATGGGGGAAATAATTGAAAAGAAAAAGGTAAAACTTGTGGATTGAGATAAACATAGTTTAATAGGACAGAAAAGGAAGATGATGATGATGATGATGATGATGATAACAATAACAAGTGATGAACAGCACAATTGCTCACCACCTGGAGCCATTGCTCAGCTAGTTCCTGAGCCCACCTGCCTCCCAGCCCACCCCCCAGTTATATATGGAGCATGACATCATATGGTATGGAATACCCCTTTGGCCAGTCTGGGTCAGCTGTCCTGGCTGTGTCCCCTCCCAGTTTCTTGGGTGCATCCCGCCTTCTTGTTGGCAGGACGGTGTGAGAAGCAGAAAAGTCCTTGACTGCTTGGCAACAACTAAAATATCAGTGTGTTATCAGCATTATCCTCATCCAAAACACAGCACTATACTAGCTGCTAGGAAGAAATTAACTCTATCTCTGCTGAAACCAGGACAAACATAAAAGCTGATGAGATAGTGCCTGGCAGGGCCAATTTAGGACCTGACTTTACACTGGCATAGGCTGCTCTGTAATAGGAGTCACAGCTGATTCAGTAGGGTCTGTAGCAGCTGGGCTTTTTCCTTTCCTCTGTCTGTGCATCTCTGTTGCAGCCCTCATCTTGCACTGCATATTCCCCTGGGACACCCGGTCCAAGAAAGGCTTGTGGTCCCCTAGACGATGGAGGTAGGATGGTTTGCTCAGGTAGTGGAGAGCATGCAGAGGGATGCTTAGAGCTGCTGTCCTGCTCTTCCCCCTCCACCAAACCCCCTGCCCAGGGTTTTATGCAGTGCTGCAGAGGATGGCAGGACTTCACACCTTGCACAGCTGCCAGGGTCCTGCGCCTGCCCGTTGCTGCTTGGGTGAGGGGATAAGGGGTGCCCGGGCTGCTACAGACACTCCAGCCCTTGTAATGTGCTCTGTCAGTCTCTGAGGGGGGGGGCAGGCTGGGAGAAAGCCCTGCCTGTATCTCCCTCTCCACACTGAAACCCTGTCCATGGGGATGCTCCTGACTGGGCCCTGAAGGGACTGGTCTGGGTTTTGCAGGGCTCTGCACTCCACATGACTCTGCCTGTTCAGGTTCCTGTGGTAGGAGCTGAGTCATCCTGAGCAGCAAAAGGCATGGGATGAGCAGCATATCTCTCACTGTACCTTCATGCCAACACATCTGGCATGCCCCGTCTCTGTGCCTGGCACCCAAAGAGGTGATGGGCACATCCAAGGGCGCACAGGGTGATGGCTGGTCCAATTCAAGGCATGGGTAAGCAGAGCTCCCCAAAACTCCACGCTTTCTCTGCCACACCTCTAACCCAGCCCTCCCTCTCCCCAGAGCCTGCTTCTCCACCGCCACTAAATTGCCTCTTGCCTGCAGGAAGGAGAAGCCTTGAGCTGCCTCTGTTATCACCACAAACACCATGGCAGCGGGGAAGGATGGGTGGTAGCCCTGACAACGCAAGTAAGCAACTAGTGCTGCGCAGTGTGACCAGCAGCCAACTCATCCCACCAGGTAGACCCCGGGGCAGTGACTCATAGGGGTGTCATAGCCAGCGAGGTCCAAGCTGGTGTGTGGGAAGTGCCCATGGTGCTTGGCGAGGCCTCGCTGATTGATGGGATGAGTGCTCTTCTGTTGATAATATTTACAGCTGCCTCCAGGGAACATGCCCAAAGCTCTGGTTTTGCTGGCTTGTTTCTTCACTGCCTCTTTCCAGCCGTCATGTTGCAGACACAGGCTGTGGTTAGCGTCCTGACCAAGGACTTGCAGCACCTCCTTCCTGCTTCTTCCTCTGTGAACTGGTCATGAGGTGGGTGGCCTTCAGTTTTCATGGAGTGGTGTGTGCCTCAACCCATCCATCTGCCCATAGTTGTGGTTGCTACATAAGCCACAATAGTGACACTTATTTCATCCTGCAAAGGGGAAGCCTGAATGGGAAACTGGGAAGACCCCAAGGTGCTCCCTTAAGCTACTGATGCCTCTGAAAAATCAAATTGCTATAGTGGTGAGAGGGGGCACCTGGAAGAAGGTGGGAACACCAGCCTAACAAGACTGTTAGTGTCCTGTCCATCAAGCTTTTCTTCCCTGCTGTGAACATGATCTTCCACCCTTGGCTGGTGGCTCCTGGAGCACCTTAAGGGTGCAGGTGGGTGGCTGCCCTCCCACTGCATGCTGTTCAGGTAGATGATCTCCAAATCCTGCCCCCCTTGCCCCTGAGAAACTGCACCAACACTTCTCCCATCCCAAGGGCCCTCTCGGTCTTACGTCCAGCCTGGTGTTTGAGCACCTGCTGCCCAGGGGGTCCTAGCCTGGAGGAGGCGAGATGCAGCAGGGCAAGATGGGTGGCTCATCCCCGACAGGTCCCAGCCCTTGTCCTGGCCATGTCCTAGTTCAAGGAGCTCTTCCTGCCCTCCGCACCGTGCCGTGCTGGAACCGGGTGGTTTCCAACGAATCCGTGGAGAGCTGGGCTGTCCCTCCTGGGGTTTGGTGGCAGCAGTTGGAGGTCACCTTCCCTCACCCTGTGGTGAGAGGTGGGTAGCGCAGCCCGTGCTGGGAGATGTTGGGTGTTTTTTCAGCACCTGCCTATGACACATGGCACAGAGGAGAGCAGTTGCCTTATTGTTCCTGATGCCATTCCATCTAAAGAGCCTGGGCAGGGACAAAGCCTGCCAGAGCCACTGTGCAACCCCACCGGGTCTCTGGTTACCAGCACTGTATGCCTTGAAATGATCCCAGCTCCCTGCCCAGGGCTGGCAGGAGCAAAGCGGGGTGAGATGCACTGGCCAGGGTGTGAGACCAGGCAAGTGTCAGTGGTTCCTTCTCCCTTCCCCAAAATAACCCACCCACAGGGGAAATTACATCACTGCAAAGTAACTCCCTCCATCCCATCCTGCTGGCTGGATGTACGTCCCCGCTGGTGCTTGCTCCCGGGACCCGAGATAGCCATCGGGCAGGCTGAGCCAGCGTGTGCAGTCAGTCACCCTTCCCCATTGCCGTGGACGTTGGTATTTGATTTATTACCTATTCAGGAGGAACTCTTAGACTTCCCTTCGGAGCTGGAGGCAGATCTGAGCAGCTGTGTTTGGCATGGCGGGGTTTAGCAGTTAGAGCCGGAGACGAGACGGCAGGACTCCTGAGCTCATTACTGTAACGAAGCTCAGGGAATTGGTTGTTGGTTATGGAGCTTTCATTTAAGGAGGCCAGACTAGATGATGGTCCCTTCTGGCCTTAAAATATATGAAGCTACAAATAACTCAGCCAATAATTAGAAATTTGAGTCTCATTCCTGTGAATATTACAGGCTTGTTGGACTAGAAGCTACAAAGGCTGCACCGAGTTTCCTCATGTTTAAAGAGAAGTCATTTCCTGGTAGTGGGTCCCCTGTGCAAACCCCAAGACTGATGTCATCAGTGTTGGTATGGGAGCACGTGCAGGTAAACGACATCACTGTGAACTTGTCACGCCCCGTGTCATCCGGATGTGGTAAATAAGGATAATAAAGAGGGAAGGACCAGACTTCTCGTAAGCATGTCTTCTCTGTAGTTTGGACTGACTTTGGTACCCCTGTCCCAACCCCACAGAGTGTGGGCAGAGTCTCCTAAAAAGTAAAAGCGATACTTGGTAAAAAAAATTTGGAGGAGGAAATGTTATGTCATCACCATGCAATGTTCACCCTCCTCACCTGCTGATCAGGGCACCTCTCTGGAGGAGACTTGTGTCCCTACCACGTCCTGCCATCGCTTTTGCCTATGCTTCCCATCCTCTTCATTTTGTTATTGCCTTTTCTTCGCTTTCAAGTCTGTGTGCAGGGTGACGTGGTGTTAAGGCCATGGTCAGGCCTTGACCTTGGGTGCGTGTGGGGCCATGGGTGAGGAAGGCATCAGGAAGATAGAGGACTCCTGTTGTTCTTGGTTCCAGTTTCGTGGACACCTGAGCCTAACTGGAGCTGTGAGGAGAGGTTTGATAGCAAATTTTGGGAATCTATCGCCAAAAACACCCCACATTAGGAAACACGCTTCTCCCAGTTCTTTACACAGCCCCACTCAGTGTTGCCTGCATCCTCTGCCTTTTTCTCCTCATCTTCCACACATGTAGCTTGTTTTCACACAAGACACTTCAGACTTTATTCTTTGCTTTTTAACCTCAATTCTTGCACTTACCGCCATTTCTTCTTTCCCTCCCTGGCTGCAGCAATAGTCCCAGAGCTGCCGGGAAGATGCTGCTGTGACTCAGCCCTACCACTATCTCCTTTGCCTGGACCTGGCTCATGGGGGCAAGCCCAGAGAGTCAGGACATAAACCTGTGCTTAGCAGAGCTTGGCTGACCATAACCAATATCTTTTTAGAATATAGAGAAAGGCTGCAGTGATCCAGAAGACCGAGTCCCTCTCTTCTTCCACTTGTCAGTGCACACATATGTAGCCCCCAAATGGGAATCAGCCATGGGAAAGCAAATCCCTTGGGACCAGTGTAACGACTCCCAGGCAGAGAAAAATGCACAAAGAAAGGGAGGAAAAGGGGGTGGCCATGTTACCTAGGGGATTCACTCTGCAACAAACAAAAAGGTGTGACGAAACGCTGTGTTGCTCATATGCAAACAGCAGCCAGAGGTATTTCCTTGAGTGGGACCTGAATGCCGGGGCTGAGAGCTCAACAGCTCAGCATTGCACAAGTGAGGGGCTGGAGTCTAGTCTGTTCTTGTTTTCCTAGTTAAATGTCATTTTTGAAATGTTTTATCCTTTGTGTTGTTTAATCTCTGCCATAAACTATACAGGACACGTCATGAATTAGTGCTACAGCAGACGCCTCGGCTTGAGGAGTTTCCATTTCTTGAATAAAACATTGCTTCCCCTTATAGTTTTGCAGTTTCAACACACACATCTCCCTTTTAGATCTGGAAAGCAAGGGTAAAAACAGGGGTCACAACAGCCATCAAGAATCTTTCATTCATATCTAAAAAGACCTGAAAAAACCCCTTCCTATTCATGTCAAGCAATCTTCCTGAGAAATCCTTTCTGCATTGTTTTTTTGCTGACATCTGTACTGCCCCAGGTATGATTAATTCTTCTGCTCACAATAAAATGCTTCTCCTTTGCCTCTGGAGCAGCCTGCAATTTCACAATTAGTTGGTAAAACACACCACGCATTCACCTTAAGCAGCAATGTGAACCCGGGCGGCTTTGCTCCTGACAGCACGAGGGAGATTTGCCCTCGAGGAGAAACCGCTTGGCACTTGCAGCTTTCTGACGAAGGATGTTCCTGACAGAGTTCAGAGGTGTTGGAGAAAGTGGTTTAGGTTTCTCAAAGGGCTGCTTGTTCTTGGGAGGCTCTTCCCGGGGTCTGCAAGGCTCAGGGTGGGCTCGGAAGGAGGGTGCGTTTGGGAAATCACCGTGGGCTCCACGTCAGGCTGATTCTAGCATGGCCCCCGGCACCCCCCGCCCACCTTTTCGGAGCATACCGCTCATTCCTCCCGCCTCAATTACTGCAGCTGATCCCCGCCAGAGCCCCAAGGACACAAACTGACACACGCTGATCAGGCTTGGGCTCCTCCGGATCCCCGGGGCCCCATGGGAGCAAAGGGACGTCTGCCAACGCTCCCACCAGTGGCACAGGCTGCCCTGCAGCTCCCCACCAGCTGCAGTGGGGGTCCCTCCAAAGTGAACCCCAGGTGGGGATGCTTTTGCAAGAGGAGACAGGGTGTTGGGGGGGGGGGGGGGGCTCGAGGATGCTGGGGTACCACAGGGCCCTTGCTAGAATGTGCAAGATTAACTGAGGACAGCGGGAGACAAAGCTGGTGCCAAGGTCAGGACAGGCTGGGCTGAGACTGGGGTCCCTGGGAGTCTCTTGCAACTCTCTGGGTGCAGTAGAGCTCTGTGGTGCTTGTGCTGGGGTTGCTCAGTGCCTTGCAGCTGGAAAGCCCCCCTATAAATCCTCAGTCCTCGCTTGCACGTGATGATGAAAGATGCTGGTTTGCAAGGAGGCTGGCAAATATTGCCCCATTACCTCCGGGAGTGCTTGAGGCAGGTCCATGGGGTGGTCTGTCTGTGGGGGGAGTTAATCAGGGTTAATGCTGGGAGGTTGCAGCGCGGGGCTGTGGTGGGGCAAGTGCGTGCAGGCTGGCTGATAATTTATCACTTTTGTTAACTGTGGAGAGCAGGGCCTGATTACCGAACAAGCGTGTGAAGCCAGCGGAAAGCCACAAGAGCTGGCTGACCGGCGCTGAGTGTAAAGCTCCCCTTATGGAACCCAGTGCTCTTGTTAAAACTTTAGGGCTCGATTTCTCCTCGTTGGGCTCTGCAGCCGAGTCTGCAGCCTGCTCGCAGGAGAAGCGTGGAGGAATGGATCAGCAGCTACATCCCACCGCAGAGCACCTGGGATGGTGCCAGCCCCAGTGTCTGAGTCTCCCCTAGGAGAGCCTAGCAGAGGGAGACATAAATGGGTACCCCCGTCCTGTGCAGCAACTGAACTGGGACCCCAAGACTACCTTTGGTTCAGATGAACTTGGGAAACCAACAGTGAACCGGAAAAGTGATGGTTTCCTGAATCCATAGAGAGCCTGAAACAGTTGCTTGAGGAGATTGAGTTTTTTCAGCAAGGACCCTCTGAGTCTGTGTGCCAGCAGCTGGGCATATTCCCAAAGCGCTGTGGTTGCAGCCAGCGCTGCGCTGCAGGGAGCATGGTGCTCATGCAGACGTTGCAGCAGGATGCAGGTGCGTAGAGAGTCACAGCGAGTAGGTACCTGCCTGCTAACACACCCTGGCCACTGCTGTGCTCAGGAAGATGCCAGAAAGGGCATCTCTGAGCACTGGGAATCGCTGAGTACAAAGTGACAGGGCATTACTATATAATGCAATTTCTCCAAAAATTCTCCAGTCTTCTGCAGCTGGGGAGATGTCAAAGCTTTAGAAGGGCTACTTGATGGGAAAGGTGCCTGGTTCTCAGGGACCAGGCACTGCAGATGCTGCACAAAACCTTCAAATCCAGTGCAAATGAAAAAGATGGTGACCTTAGGCTGGACCTCCCATTATGTAAAACTCCTCTACAGACCCTCAGCCCTCCCGTGCCCACAGGCTGTAGCCCTGAACTGTGGAAGAGCCACCCTGCGGGCATGCACAACACCTTTTTCAGTGATATTGGAGGCTCTCTCTAAGGTGAATGTCCCTGTGCACCATTGTAACCTGCCTTTATCATCAGTCAAGCCCATGGTGGCTTGCAGCTGCCCTCAAGGATGTATGCCTTGGCCATGTTTGCCTGTTCAACTCCCAAACACCTGCTCTCCAAAGCAGTGTTTTTCCCCTCTAGATAAGGCATGCAAATTCGTATTTTAGGAGTGAAGAGAAGGCTGGTAATGCATCTGGGTACTGGTAGAATGACATGGGCCCACTGGAGTGATGTCAAAGAAACCTGAGAAGCAGAAAGCTGTAACACAGCAAAGTGAAGAGAGTGAATAAATCTGTAATGTAATCTGGCAACAGGATAAAAGACAGTAGTGTGAGCATGGATGCAGATGGAAAACTCACAGCCCCCTGAGCTGAAAAACCTCAGGAAGGACCAGCCTGGTGGCCTCTGGGTACCACATTGCCAGGGTGAGACTGGAAGGGAAGGACCGAGGGAGAACCCAGCCTGGAGAGCTAGGTGAAGGGCTAGCTGGAGACAACCTGCAAAGGGAACAAAACAGCCTTGGCTGCCATCCCGCCCTGCTCTGTTATCGCAGGAGCAGATGGTCTGAGAGCTGCTGTTCTGCTCTGTTCTCTTGTTCTGTTTTCCTTCCCTCCAACTGGATGTTTGCGTTTGCATTTCTGTCCTTGTTTAGGCTGGGAGACTAGATGATGACAAGGGAAGTAAAACACTGACATTGCTGAGCAGAAGGGGATGAAATCTAAGGTAGTTGTAAGGAACCGGACTTTTCCAGATGGCTTTATCTGAGGTTTCTGTGAACTGCAGTGGCCTAATTAATATTTTGACTAAAGGGAACCTTGAAGGACAGATTGTCCCTCCTTGCCACGGAGCTGTGGAGACACAACATGCAGCATCTCCTTATACCTCTTTAAATCCTTGATTCAGGAGCTTGACTCACCCAGGTGGCCCCACTTTCACCTTCCCAACATTTCCAGGTGGAAAATTGAGCAAAATGCTCTCTTCGTGAAATGCAAATTCCTGCCACTCTTTTTCCCAGTATCAGAAAGAAGGAGGGGGAGGCATAACCCACAGCATAAGTCCCTTGCGAGTCCCCTACTTGGCCCACTTTTAATTAAATGTTGCTAAATTATCCTCTGCATCAGCAACCTGGTGGCAGAGGCTGGTGCCTGGAGCAGCGGAGTGGAGATCCTCAGGCAGGGCTCAAGGGGAACACAGGCTTTGTGTAATGTAGACCTCACTTTAATTTCTTGAGTTTTCTGAATTCTTGTGCTGTCGGGTAATAAAAGCAAGGGGACAAAATAAAGGTGAAGGGATGGCTTTTCCGCACAGCCCGCACGTGGTGGGGAGTCATGGACATCTCTTGGTGTGCCTGTGGTCTCCTGCGTGGAGTCTTACCATGCTGCTTGCTCTGCTGTTGCACCCCAGGTTTGCACACCTGTTGGAAATGGCTGGAAAATGGATTGCACCAGTACCCCAAAGGCAGGGGCAGACGTGTGGCTGGGGTCTCACTTCTTGCCCTTGCCCCACCTGGGCAGCTCCAGCATGGCCCAGTCCATGTGATGCACGTGATGTCCAGCCCTGGCCAACAGCCCCGTGTCAATTTGAGCATCAAGCCTGCCATCCAGCTGGCCACTTTGTCCTCCCTGTGCCCATCCCTGCAGCCGCCCCGGGGCAGCTGCTTCCTCCTGGTGCTATTTGGGGTGTTGCCGTGGGAGGCTCAGCAGATTCCCCGGGGCTGTGGCTCTCCAGGAAGCCAGATACCAAATCCTCTCCCCTTCCCAGACCCTCCCAGAGCCAGAGTCTTGCCTCAGCATCTGTTTATAACTCCTGGAGCTGGCCAGGCTGTTTGGTTTGGGATAAAGTGCAGTCTGGCAGGGCTCCTCCCTGCCACCGCAGTGGCACGCAGTGGCCTTATCTCCCATGACAGACCCTTCCAAGACCCCTGGGAGCTGGGCTGCCCTCCCTGGCCCCAGAAGGCGTATGCCTGGGGATGGGTGTGGGAGGAAGACAGCAACACCAGTCGGGTTTAATCATCCAGGATGTGCTGAGGAGCTGGGCGGGACGGGCTGCGGTGGCAGGCGATGGTGCTGGAAGCAGGGAGATAGCCCCAGGCTGGATGCGCCGTGGGAACATGTGTGGAGAGCTGGGGAGGAGAAAGATGCTGGGCTTGCTGGGCACGGTGGCTGCAGGGAAGTCTGGATATCAAATCCCAAGCAGAATAAAGCTCCTTTGCAACCGGATGAGTTTAGGGAGGGGCACCAAGTCTGCGCTCCAGGATCTGCTCAAGGGTCCCAAACGTTTTGGGGGTGACTGGCCAAGCAAGACACTGGCCTGGCCACTCACTGGCATGTGGACCACCTGCAAGAGTTGCTGAGGTCCAGGGGACAGTGTTGGCAGCGTGGACACGGGCTTCCCCTGGCACAGGGGTTTGAACTTCACGCCCGGCCCCTGTTCTGCACAGTTACCCTGCAGCACCCTTTGCACAAGGCTGGAGCTGGTCTCCTCGCCTGTTAAAGCATATGGGGCTTTGCTGTATGGGTGGGACAGGAGGATGGACAAGCCGTGGAGAGCTGGTGGGCACAGCTTTGCCCACTGGCATCACTGACACAAATACCCTCCTCTGCACCCAAAAGTGACCGTTGCAAGAGAGTGGTGGCCGTACTACCTGCACAGAGGATGCTATTGAAGCTGTGGAGCCCTGGGTGGTTCCAGCCCATCTCTGTCACCCTCTATACGCTGGGTAGCTGCACTCTCAGACCTGCAGCACAGGGCACAACCCTGGACACAACCTCCCACAGGCAACACACTATGATATTCCTTCTTTTCCCAGGCTGGCAAAGGGGCAGTGGCTGCCTCCTGCCTCACTATCAGCATGGGGTGATAAAGGCAGCTTCCTGTCACTGGAGGCACTTGCTTTCATCTCTCACAGGAGTTTATGGACAGTATTAGCATGAAACAGCTTTTAACCCTAGACTTTCTGCTGCAAAGGTCCATCCATCATCTGGGCATAAAGCACTGGGCTAGTACCTGTGTGATTTAACATGCTTATGGGGAAAACAGAGCCCCAAGGTCAGCCTGGACCTCCTGGAGAAGGGCGAGAATCAACCAGCATTCACTTGCAGGCAAGTCACAAAACCTGCCAACACCTTTGCTGACTCATCAAAATTGAAAAGTTTTCGAGGAGAGGGTTTGGTTTTCTGCATTTCTGATGGGAAGCAGGCAGAGGGCCAAAGGAGACATGCCTGAACCCTTCCAGCCACCCACCTTGCTGAGGGCTGCCTGCCAGGACCTCTGCCTGGCTCCATCATGGGGAACTTGGAGATTTCTGGGTCTGGGTCCAAATCATGGCGAAACCAATATTGACATGTCCTAATGCCCCGGGGAGGGGGTCTGCTGCCTCTGCACAGCTCTCCTCGCTCCCACACAGCTGCTAGCAGGCAGCTGGGGTGGCTGCCATGGGGTAGAAGGTGAAGTGCCCATTTCTCCTGGGCTGGACAATGTTCATGTAGTATCGCTGGGGCGGATTCAGCTCTGCTCTTGGTAATTTCTTCCTCTACAAAGCCTTGCAGTCTGTCTTGCTCTTCAAAGGCACTGCCTTACTTTATCCAGGAGATTCTGTGCTTCCACACAGCCCCCAGATTGCACCCCGGTGGAGTCCACTTCATGCTGGAAGCACTCTGGATAAGTACGTCTCATTGGATTATGTTTCTTTGTAAACCTGGGAGACTTCTTTCTGATACAGCACACCTGAGCCCTCTGCAAACTCTTGGGATGAGTCAATGGGCATATTTTGCAAACCTAAGATCTGAATTTGCTAAGACACGCAGAGGCTGGGGGCTCTGCTCGTTGGACACTCTGGTTCCCGCAAGACTTGGCTGGAGACATCCTTACGGGAACAACTAGGAGATGTTTGTCTTTCAAAATCTGTCACCATCTGCAATTACACTGTTCCCACTGGCTGAGTCACTTATGCCTTACGTGCAATTTTTTCACTGTGTTTGTGGACTGAGGACAAAACTTTTCTGCCCATGCAAAGCACAGCACATACGAGGCCAGTGACATGTCCCCTCTCACTGCACAGCTGCTGTCAGCTGGAGGGAACAGTTGGGCTGTAAATCCCAATGCAAACTAGGGCAAGGGACACTTGGACAGCCAAGGCCTGGAAGGAAGACTGAGGTATGGAAGGTGAAGGGGAGGTTTGCTGGGACCAGTCTCTGCAGCCTCAGAAACCTTGAGCTGAACATTACCGGTGCGAGACAGGGGCTTGTTATGGAATAGGTCATACAGACAAGGGACTGGAAAAGATGTGATGACTGGGAAACAGGGCAGGAGGGTGAGAGGCAAAGAGCCACAGAGCGAATCCCATCCTGGCAAGCTGTGCAGAGGGGAGACTGTGATCTGCCAGCAACAGAGGCAAAGCCTTCCTCCAGACACCACAAAGAAGAGATTTTTATGGCATCCCATACATGAAATCCCCTGGCAGAACATACTGTCCTCTACGTTTCTCATTCACTTTTTCTTCTATCCTTCCTTCTTCCTTCCACACCCTTCCACTTCTTCCTCCAACACTGAAACATGGAGGCAGAGAGAGACAGCTGAAATACCATGGTCTTACTGCTTTGTAGGGATTGGGAGCAGAGTGGGAAAGGACAAGAGTGGTGACCCTCCAGACTGCTCCTTCTCTGAAGCTCAGTGGCAAAAAAGGGGCAGAAAATGAAACAAAGCCCAAAATATCAAGCCTTCCCCCCGCCCCCCCCCAAAAAAACCCCAGTGCTTTTAAATCACCCAGTCTGTTGAGGGGGTGTCCACAAGCAGCACGCCTGCTCTAGAGACCTTCTCCAACTGTGTGGTATCCCTGGTCTGCTGCCTCTGATGGTGACTCATCTGCCCAAATGTAGATCTCTCCCATGGAGGTGTTTGCATTCATACAGCTCCTTGCATGGCAAGGTGTTGGTCTGGATGGCCTCCAGATGAAGCCATGCTTTACATCTCAAAAAATAGTCCTGCTGCTGAATAAACTTCACCACAACCCCAGAGGAAGATTGCTGCCTACCTGTAAATGAAGACCATGATAGCATGGCCCACATTGAGGACCCACCATGAAGCTCTCTGGTTGTGCCACTTTGGAGCAAAAAGGTCACAGCAGAAAGACCACGGCCAAACAAGCTGAGGTGGTTGGCATAGGAGTTGACATGATCAACTGCTTTGGTGTGAATGAAGCTGCATATGGCAGAAAAGGTGATGCTACATGGAGCAACCACCTACACCAAAACCCAGGTTGTCTGCTGGGGCACCAGGATCTTCCCCGAGCAGCCCAAGTGGTGGGAAAATGGATCAGGGCCTCAGACACCTGGAAAGGTCTCCAGTTGTGTCAAGCAGGTCATGCCAGGTCCTGTGGGGCCAGCAAGCAGGAGCATTGGCTTTGGAGCAGGCAAAAGAGGCTAAGTCCCCATGGGGAAGGGGGTCTGAGCTCATATTGGAGAGTTAGGAAGAAGATGCAGGAAGGCCAGGGAGCTCAAGGCAACCTGTTGGTGCAGAGAAAAAGAGAAACTCCTGAACCATCATGAGCCATGATGGGAGGGATGCGCACCTGGAGATGAAAAACCTGATGTGGAGTTGAATGGTTCCATCCCCAGACTCTCAGCTGATTGCAGGGACAGGGTCCAGGTTCACTGAGCGTGGGTGCTGGGACATTGCATCATGACAATACCAAGCAGCTGTTGCACTGCTTCTGGCCAAAATATTGAGGCACCTTCTGCCTTTGGCTATGAGCTGGTTAATGGTGGGCCATGCTATGCAGCAGTTCTGCTGGAGTAGGACGTGGGAAGCACCTCAGGACTATCATGAAATGCTCATGGGGCTTTTTTGCAGAGCTCATGTACGAAAGGTCAGTGCTCCATTTTGGGCCTTGACCAAGAGGTTCAGATGACACTCAAATGCTCTTTCTCCTACATCTCTGCCCAGGCATGAATCAAGTGGCAAAAGGTGAAAGACGGGTTGGAGAAATAAGCCTGATGGGAGTCTTGGAGTGTTATTTTAACAGCTCCAGAAAGCACGAGACCAGCAGTACTTTGCAGTGATGGGACCATATGCTGACCAGACCTCTCCTATCAAGCCAGGCCTTCTCCAGGTTTTCTAGCTCCAGCACAAGGTATTTTTAGGACAGAAATTGGAAGAGGTCAAGAAAGAAAATGCAGAACATCAAGTTAAAGAAAGATAAGAACCAAAAAAGGAGGTCGGTAGACCTGTCTCTCCTTGCCCTCTGTCCTTCCTTTAGTACTCAGTGACTTTGTGGCGATCCCTCTCTGTGTCCCTAAGAAGTCTTGCTCTTTTGTCACCTCTGAGTCCAGGCTTGAGGGGACTGCTTTTCTTAGCATTTTCACAGCCTCTCCTAGGTGATAGTCTCCTTTCCTGGAGATATTATGGTCCCAGTTTTGTCTTTCTCCACCCTTCAACTTTGTCTCATTCCCCTAAGCTCAGTGTCCCATGTCCTCCCACGGGATGACCAATCTCTCCTCCCTTAGAGGGGCTTATCTGCTCTTGTCTTTTCCTTTTTTAAGGAACACGAGGGCAAAGAAGCACAACAGATCCTCTCCATCACAGATGGACATCAACAAGTAAGCTCCAGGTACTCTGTAAATGATTAAGGCCGGGACAGGAGAAGGTAGCCTTCAAGACCCACTGCCTTTGGGGCGGGCACAGTGATCCAAAGGGATCTAAGTGCAGTGGGACAAGCTGCCACCACCAGCTGTAGTGGATGCCACAGGCTGGAGCTACCACTCCCAGAGCCCCTAGCAGGCTGGGAGGAGATGGGGCTCTCTCGAGTATGGGTGGGCATCTCCCAGTTGCCAGTATTGAAGATACCTGAGAGCTGGTGCAGGACCCTGCAGGGACCAGGAAGGTGACACCAGCAGCCAACATCACCCCAATGTCTCTGTGAGCTTGTAGGGGGTGCTGGAGGGCAATGGAGGGGAGCTCTCCCCAGGAAGCTGCCCCCCCCCAGGCATGGGGCACAGGGCAGACCTGGGAAACCCCAGCATGGAGTGCACTGTGTAGATGTACGGGGGGGCTGGCTGGAGAAGATGGTCCTGATCGCCATGACTCTCTTTTCTTTCTTGGCTTTCTGCATCCCCAGCCTCCAGCATTTGCACTTCGGGGCATTAATTCAAACACAAACATTTCTGCCTTCCCCAGCTTTCTGCAGCCCGCTCAGCACCTTCCACCACTCCTGCACCATGTGTTCGTTCATCAGCTTGCACCCCATTCCTCACCACCGAGCTGAAGGGGATCTGGACACCAAGCCCTGCTAGGGGCTTTATGAACTTCCTACTTCATAAACCTCTCTGAGTCATTCTGCTCCTGCCCGACACGTCCAGAGCGTCACCTTATTTCAAAGCTGTGGTGGGAGCCCCCATGCATGGGCAGGGGTCCTGCTCCTTGCCAGCATACGCAGACCACTGCTGCTCTTGTTTTTTCTAGGGTGGGGGGGGCTTTTTCTAATTTTCACTATTTATTTTGAAACCGCTCACGGCTGTTCCCGTATTTAAAACATTTGGAGTCCTGCGCTTAAAATACCTGCAGGGACTCTCAGGAGCTGCCAGCACAGTGCAGAAGAGACTCAGGCTCGCGAGCCTTTAACTCACCGTGGGACTGTTTGTCCTTTCGAGCTCGGTGCTGGAATGCTTCAAGGTGTTTAGGCAAGGCCAAGGCCAGGGCATGGGAACGCAAGTCTTTACCAGGCTTTGCCCGTAATTGCCTCCACGCCTGCACTCCCCTGTCCCCCGCAAAGCGGAGAGGAGGGAGCTGTGCAGACGGCCAAGGAGAAAGGTGAAAGGGAGGAACCGAGTTCCAGCCCTGGGAAAAGCAGGACACAGGGTAGAGGGCTTTGCAAACACTTGGCGTGTGATAAGATGTGGCACCGATGCACGAAAGCAGTCCCTGGTTATCCTCACGAGCAAAAGCCACAGAGAAGAGCTGGAAGAGGGGCTGAGAGCGCCCCAGGAGGACCAGGCACCGCTCGGCTGAGATGCTGAGTGCCGGCCGGTGGCACTCTGCTCTCTGGAGCTGCTGCCTCCCCAAGCTGAGGTCATTAAAGATGTCAAAGAGCTGTTTTTAACAGGAAGGGGTGTTCGGCTCGACGCCTGGCTCCGCTCCAAAGGGAATAAAATCACAAACTCCCCGCCTGCGCCACGTGCAGCTGCAGTGCCCAGCGCCGGGGGCTGCCGGTCTGACGTTGCCGGCAGAGGTGTTTCAGAGGCCCAGGGCAGCCCCCGAATTTCAGCAGCCCCCCCCCGGGGTCCCCATGGACCCGGGGTGATGCTGCAAGGTGGAAGGTGACTGGAGGCCGCCCAGGTTTGGAGCCACTGCAGCTGCACCTTGGAGGGCCTGGGACCTGGGAGGGGTGTGCCGGGCAGCACCCAAATGCTGCGGAGGGACTGTGGGGAGGCTGGGAGAGATGGGGAGGGTTCTGGGAGAGAAGGCAGGGCTTCAGAGCCTGGGGAGATGGGGGAAAGCAGGGGGGAAGGCAGGCGGGAGCGGATGCCGCAGGGAGGGGAAGGGTAATTCCTCCCACCCTGTGGATCACCATGGGAGGGTCCCGGCGGTGATCCTTGGTGGCCAAAGCCACCCGAGCTTTTGCCGGTGGCCCTGTGGGCTGGAGACCTACCCACGCTGGCAGCTTTGCATGATGGACTTGAGGTGGTGGGCACAAGCCCTGGGTGGGAAGACGGAAGCCAGCTGCGGGGAAGAGGGCTTGCAGGGGAAAAGGAGCAGGGGACCTGGCAGGACAGGGCATGGGCACCGCTGAGGAACCCCAAACTGCTTCTTGCAGGGGTGGCTGGCATGGGGAGGGGAGAGGGTGCAGTGGAGGGGACAGGGACAGGCCAGCGGTAGGGAGGGCTGCCCTGCACCTGCAATAACAAGCTCTGGGCGCAGGGCCTGACAGCGGGACGGGGGCCGAGCTGGAGTTACAGCCCCCAGGGGAGACCCTGGTGGCTTGGTGCCCGGGAAACACCTCCGAGCCAGCCCCCCCTCCACCAAGGAGCCGAGTATGTGGGACTCCACCAGCCCCACGCCTGCCTGTCTGGGAGCTTCGCCCCCCGCTCCGGCTGCCCCCATACACCCACAGTGCTGAACAGCCCCTGGGACCCCCTCTCCTGCCCTGTGCAGGGGACACCTGCTCCCAAAACCCCTCTGCTCCCCCCTGCACTTGACTACCCTACGGCTGCCACTTGACCCCAGACACCCTTGTGCCCTATGTATCTCCCCAAATCGCTCCATCACAGGTAATGTCCTCTGCCCACAGCTTTTCCATGCCTACCCCAAACCTTTCCCTGCTAGCCCACCCCAGCACGAGTTTTTCCCCGCTCCAGCCTCCTTGCAGTGCTTACTCCCCACCCAAATCTTGACACTGCTTGCTCCTACTCCAGCTCAGCAGACCATTGCTCCCACCACATCCGTTTCAAACCCATTTTGTCCCCCACTTTTCTCCCAACACCTCCCTCTCCTCTGTGTTCTCTGGTTGATCTGTCCCCAGAGCTGGCACTGCTGGGGTAGCCAGGGAAGAGGTCCAGTCATGCCCTTTGCTCCTTTCCCATTCTCACAGGCATGCTCACAACCATGGAGGATGTTGAGAAAACCTCAGGCACTTGTTCCACTTGCTCTGGGCATGTTCCAGTAGGGTCCAGAGCTGGTCCTCACCATGGGGGTATGGCAGTCACCCCTATCCTGCAGCCAGGACTCCCTCTTCTGCATTTGCTGCTCACTGCTGGGCCTTCCCCAAAGGGTGGAGCGGGATGTACACCACCCCAAACCATTCCAACATCATGGTAAACTCCTGGACTCTCCCAAGCAAAGGGGTCCATGCAGACCCTTTGGTCATGCCTTTAGCCTTTGCACCTACTGTGCCCTTCCCCAAGCCAAGTTTATGTGGGCGCTGTGCCGGCATCAGTTCAGTATCAGTGCTACCTAGCCGCTGTGTGGGGTCCCAATCCATGCCTACCACATTCCCAAGGAGCTGTCTTTAGTGGTGGAGGTGCCCCTTGCTGTCTCCTTGCTCCTCCCATGCAATGCAGCTTTGGTTGTTTACAGCAAAGCTTTAGGGGTTCTCTGTTTTGCAAGGGATGGGCCAGAGCAGCAGACAGCAGAGCCCCAACTCCTTCCTCATAGCTGAAGGCTGTAACCAAAAGGCTCTCATGTTTTTCCACCAGATTATGTGATTTATTACTATTCCTGGTAGTGTCACAGCCCAGGTTCAGTAGGATGAGGAGACTCCTCTTTCTTCCCAACCCACACCTCAAATGTCCTCAGAGCTGGGGGACTCTTGGGACATGGACTGGGAGAGGATGGTGGAAGCTGGGTCTGAGTTTCCCACCTCGTGTCCATGTTGAGTTTGGCGTGCTCATCATGCAGCCCTGCCACCATGCTGAGCTGGAGGTTGAGTGTTTCACTTTGGACCTGCAGATGGTAAATCAGAGGCACCCCCTTTCCAGGTCACTGTCAGCCTTTGGGAAGAGGCAGGTGCTCAGAGACTTTCACAGATTGAGGGACACCAAGCAGATGTTGAGCACTGGAGGAAAGACTTGCCAGAAAACTTCAGTCAATGTCTTGGGGGGGACTATGCTGGTTAGATAGAGTTCTCTGGAAAGCTGTCCTAGATGTAAGCTCCTTGCTTGCCAGTTAGTCAATCAACTGCCTGCTCGGACTTTGCCTGAACTTTCTGCTGGTGACTCAAACCTTGGGAAAGGCACTGGGAGATGTGTGGAGCTTGGCTGTTTCTGGGCACTGTGTCTCACTGTGGTCGGTTCTGCTTCCACTGGTCTCTAATCCACCTCTCTATGTGGGAGGGGATCTTGGAGCACTGCCGGAGGATTGCTGCCGGGGTTGTGTAAAGGAAGAACCAGCAATCCCTCCCTCCCACCCACCGTAACCCTGTGCAGAGACATGGGCAGCCCCATACGACTCACTGGGATAACCGCACAGTTAGCAGAAAGACCTGGCTTCCTCCAAAACCCCTCTAAGCCCATCTTGCAAATAATTTACTTTATTAGTGCAGACCCCAGCACCAGAAGGGGCACCCCCAAATGCACCATGTGGCTTGCTGGGAGCACAGGGGTTCATGTTGCTTCACAAAGCCCCCCATGAGAGTGTGCTCCAGGCAAGCTCCAGGGACTGTTTGTTAGGTATCATCTGCAGCTATTCCCTCAGAAAGGTTTCCGCTCACACACCCCAACAGTCTGGCTATTGCTTCTCCTGCAATTAACTTCAGGTGATCAAAGGAGGGAGTTAATGAGACTTAGGAGAGAGATCTCCCCAGTAGGACCTGGCAGCCTGGTCCAGCCTAGTTAAGTAAGGATGGTCATAAAGTCCAGATCCTATCCCAGCAGATGACATGAGCCTCCCTGAGTCAGAAAGACAAGAGGGTCTAAGTCAAGAGCCACCTGCGCTGCCTGGAAGTGGGTAGATGGAGCATGGCAAAGCCTCTGCTTTCCTGTGGATGGAGACAAACAAGGAGGAGAGGCTGGTGCATGTGAGAGCTGATGCATGCAGCATGCAAATGCCAAAAAGGAGCCACATCCCTTCCTCATGGTAGCTTGTCTTTGCTGGATAGATGATGAAGCTGGAGAGGGTCAGTCTGCTCAGGTCCAGGGTACCCCAGACGCGGTACTAATGGGGGGGCCACTCAGTGTTTCCCCTAGCTATCCCTCCTTTCCTTTTCTTCCTCTTTTTGCCTTTGGGCTCCTGCTCCTGTCTCAAGGCCCCTTGAATCTTGACACACAGACCGGGGCTGCCGGCACCTCTGCTCCTGACCCACAGCCCCGTGGGCATGAGATCTTGCCCAGAAAGGCCGAACATAGTTTGTCTGCCCAGTAACCTGGCAACTGCACTAATGCATGCATGCTCATAAAACATTCCCCTGAACCGGAGCCAGCACCCACTGAGGACCGTATCCCCTTACACTGGAGACATGCTGCACTCCCTGCGTTGCTGCTTCACTGTGGGTCCTGCTGAAGGTCAAATCCTGCCCCACACTTCTGTTTTATTCCTGACATGTCTTCTCCTCACCTATCTCCATACTGTGCCGCATGTTGCAGTGCTCTGGGTATGGAGAGGAAGGAGCTCAGCTTGGCGTCAACACCACCAAGAAGCACGTCCACCATTGGGAATGCCTACCTCAAATCCACCCATCTGAGAAATGCATCTCAGCGTTGAAACCCTTGGCTGGCTCACCCCTGCCTGCCTGCCCTTCAGGAGGACAGGCGGCTGCCCCACACCAGAGAGCAGCTCCTGATGCGCTGTGGGGTAAATGCCCCACGTGCAAGATGTGTGCCTAGTGCCCAGAGCTGATGCTTGCTCAGGAGCTGTGCAGGGCTGAGCTCCACTGGGGTTGAAGCCTCCTAACCTTGTGTTCAACCTCTCAGATTTAGAGAAAAATGTTGTTCCGGTGGTACACAATGAGTATGAGGATTTTAAGGCTGATTTGACTTTTCTGGAAGAAACTAAATCTGGCACATCAGATAAAATCTGCAGCCCTGGAGAGAATGGCTTGTGCTCCCCACCCAGCATCTCCATGAGCTGGGCGGCATTTGGAGGAAGGCTTGGGGGCTGCGCTGGGGCAAGTCCCTTGAGGAGGATACGGGAAGAGTCATCTGGCTGTTTGAATTTGTGTCTTGCGGCTCCAGAGGTTTCCTGAGCCTGGAGGGCAGAGGGAGCGAGGTGAAAAGAGAGAGGTGGCTGATTTATAGCTTACCATCTTCTCTGATCTTGATCGCCCTTTGTCTTGGGAGTCTCTCTTATCCAGACATGGAGATGGGAGGAGGGGATCTGTTTCAGAGATTGCTGAACTCTGGGTGTTTGCCGTTTCCTGGAGATCTTTTGATGTTCCCTTTGCTTTAAAACATTTTCAACGTTAAGTTTCTCAGTCTCCTGCTGCACCTCGACTCTCGACATCGGAGCACGATCCATCACGACTTACACAAACAATCTCCAGCAAGGCGAGACCTCCCCATCTCCGGGGCCGGCGAGGCAATCTGTCCCTGCAGAACCAGGCGGCAGGGCTTCTGGGGCACCTCACCCCAAGACCACGGGCCACTACGGTCTATCCATTTCACCCTTTCCGTGTGGTGGGGGATGATGGGTGCTAATGCAGTGTGGAGGGATGTTGGCAAGGCTGGACCACAAAGGAGCAGCGTGGACTGAGATCTGCCTCTTGCTTTTCTCCAAGGCAGCCCAGCACAATGACTTCTAACAGGATGAAAACCACCTCTCTGGGTGAGATATCACCAGGCTTGGCCCTTAAATAAGTCCTATAGATATTGCTAAAGGCTTGATTTAGGACTCACTAGAGGAAGAAGTGCAGAAAAAAGCCCTTTCTGACCTGAATCTCTACCAGGCTGTGCAAGGTCTCCAGCTCAGAGACTATCTTCTCTCTTGTCCAGCATGTGCAACTTGTCAGCACTGGTAATGGACATCAGGTCTGTAATTTAAAGACCATCAAACAGTCCTTTTCCGTAAATCCTCTCACAGCACTGTCAGTTAATAAAATTGATTTCATTTAACTGGTGCCATTTTCCAGAAGAGACAGGCCAAAGAACAACATCGCCTGTAAAACAATCTTTTTTGTTCCGTGAAAGTAATTAGTTTTGCTTGGACTTAATGTGCTTGGGGGTTAATTATCTTAAAACGGCCCATGAACTCCCATGATGTGGGGATATTTGTGCTGGGCTGAGGAGGTGCCAATTGTTGCAGCAAGGCTCTTTATGAGTCTGGATGATGCTCATTGTTTTCCTTCAATTCTCAGCTTAGTGGTGTTGTGTGCTTGCAAGAAAATTTGCTTTCATAGGCTGTGCCCCAAGAAGTTTTTAGCATTCATGGTTCAAAACCACAACCTGAGAGGAAAAGGCAGCTAAGGTTTACTTGTTTATTACTGGTTTAATCATGATTTTTATGCTAAAGTCATAATTTTGCAGAGCCTTGAGTTACAATTTTTCATGGCTGGGGCTGTCAGTGCCAACCTGTCCTTACAATAGTCCTAGAGTGCTTTTTTTTGGGTGAGAGAAGAGGCCATGGAAGGAGACGGACCCAGGTTTGTTTGTAGTAACGTGCTTTCCAAGTGCAGGGTCTGTAAAGGTGAGATCATGTCAAAGCTGCTGGAGGTTGAGCTTCAGCTCAGGAGGCGCTTTTGGGTGGAAAAAGGTGAGAACTCCTGAACTTTCACCGCATGTTAGGGTAGAAAAAACCCATGCAACCAAAATATCTCATAAACCATTTTTCTTTCTATTCTTTTTTTTTTTTTTTTTTAATGTAAAGAAATGGTTATACACGGCTGTTCTACTTGTAACCCAGCCAAGAATAATTTGTGGCAGGAAAGTTTGAGCATTTGTAAAAATAAAATAAAAATTAAAAAAAATAAAAATTGAAAGCACGTTAGAGTATTTTAGCGTGAACCCAAACAGAGAGGCGGGTATTCAGAGGGCAGAATAGCCCCGATAGCATGACACTCTGCATTTCTGGCCGTGTGTTGAAACAGACCTTTTTTTCACATGTTTGTTTTATTAATCACACTACAGAGCTCAGCACAGCACTTGCTGATTTTTGTCTTGTTAACATTTTTCTGTCCCACTGCCATTTGGTCTCCATTTGAGCTCTACACCTGCTTCCCACGTGATAAATAGGAGCCTCATGCAGTGTAGGAGCAGAAAGCCACCTCTTACCCCTGTCCTGGCACATTTTGCTAACCATTCACCTTTTGCCATGGGTGCTTTTGACCCCAGGGCTGCACTGACCGCGGGGGGCTCGGCGTGCAGTCCTTATTCACACGGGACAGGTCTTCATGCAAGTGCTTCTCATGGACACTGATGGACTCTGCCGTGAGCAGATGCATTGCAAGGAGCAGAGCTGTCTGGCTGGGGTAAGTTGGGAAGGGAATCAATATCCCACTGCACTTTCCTCAGCCCACCAAAAATCACAGACTTTTGCAATAAAGGGCCAGGGCCAAAATTTTGCGGTGTCGAATAGGGAGCAGGGCAAGGGAGGGCAGCGGAAAGGGTCTGCTCTGCCCATGGGATAACGCAGGAACATGGTGAGATGAACAGGTGGTGGCCGGGGATGATAAACAGGAGTGTCTCTGCACGGAGCAATTTGCCACAGGATGTTGCTGAAGCCGAAAAGTTAAGCGAGATTCCAGCCTGGGCTGGACATTTGCATGTCTAACAAGAATATCCAGAATTATAATAGTTAATACCGACACCCGTGCTCGGAAGAGATATCAGATCCGCGGCCCCAGGGCAAACGCCGACTGTAACAGATTAGGGAGAGGCCTCCGGTGGGGGATGGATTTGAGGGGGTGGATTAGCTGACACCTGCCTGATGTGAGGACTCGCACCTTTCCTGAGCGCTGGACGTTAACCCCTCCAGCGGGCAGCCCATCTCCCACCAGAGACTGCTGATTCATCAGGATGGAAATATTCCCCGGAGATCCGTCGCTGCGGATAAAATCCTGATGGAAAACCGCCCGGTTTCCTGCCAGCATACCCTTGGCAGCCCGCCTGACCAGCTGGTAGCAAGAGGAGAACATGGGAGCCCCGGCTCCCGAGATGTTAAACTCTCCCGACTCCCGTGCAGACCGCTGGGCAAGGGATGGCGGGCTCCCAGCTGGTGGACCACGGCGTGGTGGTGGCTTCCAGCCTCCCAGCTTGAGCCCACCAGCTGGGGGAAAAGGGGAGTGAGAGGCCAGACTGCTCTGCCTTTTACAAAGGCTGCTTCTGGGTTTTCATCTCAGATTGACCCCTCCCCAAATAAATCTCGAGTCACCAAAAAGGAGTGGCAGGGCTTCAAGGTCCTCCTGTCTGCTGCCTGACCCTGCTCATCCACTCTCCTGTTCATACCTAATGCCCTTTCCCTCTTTTTCCTGTCCATTGCCTGGGTGACCAAATGTCTTCCAGGGTTGCAGAAGATGCTGGTGGGCTCCTTGCTGGTGTGTGCCCAGTTTTGCTACTGGGCAGAGAAAGCTGAGGTGGGTTTCTCAGAGTTTGGCAGCCCCAAATCCAGGTCCTCATCTCCCACACCAGTACTGATACAACAGCATGGGGACACCCTGTCCCAGTGCTCCGTTGTCTAGGGACCCTTGGGGGTCCCTCATTCATCTTCCTCCCAGGACTTGAACATGGCGCTCTCCATAGATGCAATGGTATGAGTCCACTTTTATTCTGACCCCTCAAGTCCTGTCTCTGCTGTTTGTGGGTGGCTGGAAATGGCATTACTTTTTTCTTGCTTCAAATGCACACTCGCCTTTGCTAATGCAATCCTTAAGCAGAAAATTCTGCCAGTTTTCCTCTCCGAGAAGGTCGCCTGTGCCCTGGCCGTGACAAAACTCCCAACAGCCCACGTCGTCCCTCAGATAAGCTGCCTCTCAGAGCAGAGGTTCAACAGTGACCGAAAACACTCGGGATATTAAATTCTTGGGCATGAAAGCTGTACTTGGACGTGCCACTCCTGAAAGAGTACACAGTGCCATCTAGCCGCGCTGGTCCGAAGTACAGAGCTCTCTGCAGGTACCTTCCCAGCCCCAAACCCAGCCCTCTGCACCCCCGACCTCGTGAAGCCTTGCCACCCCTCTTCCATCACTGACCAACCTTCAGACCAGGTTGCTGGGAGATTAACGTTGCCAGCACCTTACCCACGGGTGGGGAGATGTGCTTTTTTCAGACATCTGCATTTGTTTTTAGCTTATGGTGAGGTTTGTACCTAAGCAACCCAACCTGGCTGAAATGGTGATGTTTTTGGTGAAAGCTGGAGCTTGAACTGACTGGTCCCATTTCTTCGAGGTGTCCTCCAGGGTGGTGGCTATGTCTCCTGGTGCCTCCCTTCTGTTTGGTGCTAGTGTGCTGGGAAACCTAGTGCCTGTCCCTCACCGTTAATGTTCCCTTTTCTGAACCCGATGGGTGGGAGAAGCACAGAGAGGTGCTTGTTGTGGCTTCAGACATTTCCCCAAGTCATTTCTTCTGGTCCTGGACACTATTTCCCTTCTTCTCCACCTGGCAGATCTCAGTGCCAGCCCTGGCATCCAAATCTGGAGAAAGATCAGAGATTCTAGGACAGCTGGAGAGCTTGGGGTAGTTTTAGACTCCATCTATCAATATGCTGAGCTCCTCTGTTCCAGCACAGCCATGCTCACAAACACCTAGCTCAGGTGTCAGAGACTGTGTCCTCCAGTTGGCTTCAGTCAGGGGTTTCCTTTGATGCTGTGGCATTTCACCTGCGAGGAAATTGTGGGTCTTGCTGGTGCTGAGTGTTGGTTCTTGGTACCCATGGAGGGCAAGTCCTGTCTCTTGGAAATTTCACAGCTGGAGTTGACAAGGCTTAGACTGTGCTGTTCACCATCTGTCTCTTCTTTCTTCCCCTCTACCATTTGTCCTTCCCTCACCAGAGGATGGGATGGAGACAGAAATGTGCCACGCGCCTACCCTCTCATCTGGCATGGCAGGAGATTTAAGACCTGATCTAGCTGGACTAGGATTTCACTAGGACTTCAGTCCTCTGTCAAGCCTTGGCACAGCTACTGGATGCCTGACAACCATCTTCACCTCTTTCCAGCTGCCATCATCAGCCAGGAACACCTGCAAGCCTTGCTGCTGGACACCTCGCCTTTTTGTAGTCCCCTCTGCCTCTGATCCTTTGCTACTTAACCTGCTTTTCTGGCCCTTCCCAACCCCTGGTGCTGAAAGCATGGGCCTTTATAACTGTGCTGTGTCAACTATATTAGTTTGAATCTCACCTCACATTTCTTTGTTATTCTGATCCATTTCTATCAGCTGCTTCTCCCACCTACTGCTTTGTTGCTGGACTATATGCAGCAAGTGGAGCATCTTGCATAATCTGGGAAGAGTTCTTCTTGATTATGGTGTCTATTACCCTTGGATGTGTGGTATCTGTGGTTGAAAATGCTCTAAGATGCCCTTCACTAGCTAAGATCCTATCACCATGCACTGTAGAAAAAGAACAGGCAGGATCTTTGTAAAGAGCAGTTCCCTGGGTCTTCTCTAGTTATGTGCGAATTGAAATCTTTATGACGTTCATAACTTGGCAAAAGTTGTGACAACACTGAGATGCAGGCACTCATACACACACAGATAAATTCTTTAAGCAAAGACCAAACTATTTCTACTTGGCCCAACCCTTCTGGCTTAGATTTCCCCTGCAGACAATCAAGCGCAAAACAGTACTTGAGGGTAGGTATTAATTGAATCATCTGTAGACACCAGATATCTCTGGGAGAGACAGTTGTGTAGGCACAGTTAATGCCCAGAAACTTTGTCCTACCTGCAATGCTTGCCTCAGGATGATGTGATTTTTCCCCTAGAAGCCCCTATTTCTCTCCAGTGACTATAAAGGCAGTCAGCTCTGTAGCTGGCTGAGATGGAAAATAGCCCAGCGGTTAAAGTCTGGTGTAATGTAAGTAACTGAAAACAGTGTTTTATAATGGGAAACACTGCCTTAACACCAGACCTTGCTGTGAGACCCACCTGTGACAGTGCAGGGATGGAGGAGGCAGAGCCAGGTCTCAGTTACGTCCTGCCTCCTGGGTATTTTCACGCAGGGCTGGGTGTTCAGCTGCAGTTTTACATTTATTCCCCATGTGCCCTGATCGTACCGGTGTGATTGTGGAGAATGGAAGAGCAAGACGTGTCCTGCCTCTGCTGAGCATCTCTTTGACCACACTGAGACATCCTTGGGCTGAGGGCTCCTGTCCACTACGGGTGTCTGGGTGGGTGTGGAACTGGGTTGGACAACTGTGTCACACTGCTTAGTAGGAGAAGATGAGAAGAATGGGAGAAAAAGGAAGAAAATGAGTTTCATCCAGAGCTATTTTGCATTAAGGAGAAACACCAACAATGGCAGATGGAAATATGACAAAACTGGGAAGTTTTAAGCCAAAAAGTGAAATTTTCTGGAAGCTCTGAAAAGCATTAAAACCCAAGAATGAAACTGTGGCTGCACTCCTACCTCTGTCAGGTGTAACCTTGCTCCTTGATAGTATTGCCAGTATCTCCAAAATTAGCATTTTCCTTAAAGCTCTGGCTGCTGGAGACAAATAAAAAGCATCTATTAAAGAATCACGATTTTTAAGCCAGTCTCATGATTTCTGGAGCCTGATCTTTTCATGACAGTTGAATAGTTTCACATCTGGGACTGGCAATCCTGTAGGTGCCAGAATAGAGCCGGGAACTCGCACAAACCCCTGAGCATGAGCACACATGGGTGTCGGTGGGTGCTGAGGTGCTGCCCATACATGTGATTTCAGCCAGCGGTTGTTTCCCTAATAACCCAAGATGCTGGAGTCCTGTGAATACCTACGCCTCTCAGTTTTCATTTCAAATAAAACTCCTTTTCTAATCCTTCCAGTTGCAGAGGAAAAAGTTGACAGACTCTTTTGAAAGCAGCTTAAGCACCCCGAAAGCAGAAGGCCTATAAACCAAATTAACAAATCTAATATTTAAACAAGATTGGAAGTGGCTTAAGCCAATTCCACGCTATTTTGAAGTCTAACTGTGCTCTGTGCGTAGCTTGGCTATGGTTGGGGTGGATGAAGGAAAAACTGTCAACTGCTCTGTAGCTTAAGTCTGTTTCTGGGTCTTCTTCCTTAAAAAGCCACCTCTGGGGCACCTTTCTGAAGGGCTCTACAGGAGTCAGGCCAAGCGTGTCCTTGGGGAGCACAGGGAAATTTTAATTTGGGTAACTTGTGAAATGCACATGGAGAAGAGCTGGATGGACAGCTTCCCTGGTGCTATGCAAACCCCAAAGGAACCCACGGGGACCGAGAAGATCCTCTGGCTTTCCTGAGGCTCCACATTCATGGTCTGCACCTCATGCTCTGCTCACTGGCTCTGAACTGACAGTGCGTGTTATAATAGCTGTTTCGAAACAATTAGGAGTGTCTTACTGGAACCCCACCACTGCTTCTGGGAGGCTTTTGGCTCTAAGGCTCCAGTTGTAGCTGCAGACATTAAGGTCAAGAGGAGGTCAGGTTAAAAATACAGGATACAAGCGCACAGCCCAGACAAGCTCCATCTGACACTCATGGCGACTTGGCTGCATGGCTACACACAGACCCCTGACCTCGCACAAATACACAGGGAGTACACTGGAGTGCCATCGTTGCTGGTGTTGTCATGCTCTAAGGCTAAAAGTAAGGCAAAGTTTGTAGAAAGAAATTTCGTTTGTTAGGCTAATTGCTATATGCAATCCTGTAAGCAATATGCAATTCCTGTATGCACAGGATCACAGGATAGTTCAGGTTGGAAAGGACCTCAGGAGGTCTCTGGTTCAATGCCTTGCTCAAAGCAGTATCATCTATGAGGTTAGGTCAGCTTAGTTAGAAATTTATCCAATCTGGTCTCAAAACCCTTCAATGATGGAGATTGCACGTCCTCTCTGAACAGCGTGCTCTGCTGCTGGATTGTGCTTACAGGCAGGAGAGGTTGAAACCTCTCTTAAGGAATACATACACAGACAGACATGCACCTACGTATGAACACAGTCACAAACATATACATACAGAGACAGGGAGATGCTCACATTCACTGTGCTCATCTTCTGAGATAAACGCTTGAATTACTTGAGCTAAAAGTCCAGCCGCTGCAGCAAGACCCCCAAATTCAGCCAGTCTGGTCACAAGGAGACCTCTTAGCACCCCCAGACCAGATATTTGCATCCATTGCCCTGTCAGCACCATCAGAGACACGTTTGCATGAAGCCTGGGTGGAAAGTCAGTGAGGAAGAAGAGCTGAAGGGCTCAGCAAGAAGAACAGTAGTTACGTCCACAGCACAAGAAGATCTTCCATGCTGAGGTGATGGGGGGCTGAGGTAGGACATCCAGGACAGCCAAATCTCAGGGAGGAGTTGGTATAACGCCCACCTGAGCCCAGAGTGGAAGAGGACTGAGTCCAGCATCCCCATCATTTACCTCTCTGCCACTTTAGCTGCAGGCCCGGATCGTGTTCCTTCACATTGCTTGGAGCTCAGACTCTCGAGCATGGCTTCAGCCAGCGTCAGCTAATCCCAACAGAAGGTCAAAAGCTTGCAGAGATGGACCTGACAAGAGGCACCCTCAGAGAAGGTGGGACTCAGTGTGTGACCATCTGCCTGGTCATATCCCAGTTTGGAGAGGATCAGAGAGGGAGCTATAAAATGCATTTGAAAGTGCAAGTTCCAGGTACTTTGGAGACAAATGGACATTTATTTAAGGACTCAGACACAGAAGAAGAGACAAAAACCCACAGAAGTCCAGGCACATCTGCCCAGCAGTCTCCCTGACTCTTGCGTCATTTGCAGTGTCCTCAAGTGGTTTTCAAAGCCAGGTTTTCATTCCCCGACTGACAGCAGTGCTGGTTTAACTGAAATGCTGCAAAGCTACTCAGTGTAAGCAGGCATCCAGCCTGGGAAACTGCAGCCAGGACAGTGAAAGTTTCTCAGAGGCCATAACAACTTTAACTATGGGCTTCCCTAATTCTGCTGCCTCTAATAAGCCCATCCAGCTCCCTGCCATCCTGGAGGCTACCGTCCCCTTGTTCCTGGGTGATCTTGTAGGGATAGGGCCCTCTAAAGAGGGAGAATCTGGAAAAAAATTTCTCCCTGCAAAATCAGGGCTTGAAAGTAATTGTTTTCTGGTAGGATGATTGGCATGAAGGGTCTTTGGGCTATGAAGTGAAGGACAAAAATCAGTGTGTCTCAGAGGCTGCTTTGGCTGAGTAGGACCTTGCCCTGCAAATAATGCTGCTGAGAGCAGAAGGGGAAGGTTCAGACTAAGGCAGGTGCTGGTGAATTCTGGAGTGATGCAGATTAGATTGGGAATGGGGAATTCACAGGTTGATGGTGGCAAAGATCAATGAATGCATCATCAAATAGGAGCTGATCCATAAAACAAGCTGCCACCGCTCAGGAGAGAGGCTATGCTGGGACCTCCCAAAGAGACAGTGATAAATGGAGCAGACATCCCACTGGTCTGTGTTATCAACAACAAATGCTTTGATCCTCCCTGCTTTTGGCCAAAGGATGCTGGTGTAACGGAGAGCCCTCTCATGACCATAATGGAGTTATACTGGTTTACACTGGCTAAGACCCACAATTCCTGGGCGGTTGATATACAGAGTGGCAAGAGGAGCTGGTTCCCCAGGCGAACTGCTGGGAAAAGGCTTCTGAAAACTTTGTCAAAGAAAATAGGAATGATGGACAAAATAAACAGAGTGGGAAAATGAAGAAGTGTGGGGCATGTGGGAGAGGAGACCTTCCCCAGGCTCTTGTACAAGCCCAGCCATGTGTGAACAATGGTTCACAGGAGAAGGGTGCCCAGTGGGGAGCAACGCACAGTGGCTGAGATAGATGTTCACAGACACTCGTGATTCAGCTATGATGAAGCTTTGCACAAGTGCACGAAGGAATTTGAATGAGGCCACTGTAGTGCCACAGGCTCCTTCGGAAATCCCCATCTTTCTGAACCGACCAATGTCACGCCCAGTCCTGCAGGGTACAGAGGAAAGGGTTAACGCCTCCTAAAACCCTGTTGTGTTGGGAACGCAATAGAAAATCTGAAAGCAGGTCACTACCTCAGCTGCTTCTGAATTCTCATTAATTTGCGTTCCCCTCTCATTTATTAATGGGCTGACTCACACTGTATTTGCTTTCCCTTTGCTGCAATTTGCAAAATTCCTTCTTATTCCCAGTAGCCCTCTTGGCAGTGTTATTTTTCTCTGTTTTTCCCTGGCCTTTATCATTTCCTTGCAGGTCTTAGCTGAGTTTGCATATTCTTGCTCAGTTCCCCATGCCATTTCTTTTCAGCCTTTTTCTTTTCATCTTCAGGCCTCCTAAAGCATCCCTTGGGGCTATCTTAGTGTCTCTGGGAGAAGCTGGGAATATGCTGCCACCCACCATGCCCATGAAGGGTATTTTAATAGCTCCCTTGGCCCTGCATTCCCTTTTTCCTTCCAGTCCCATGTGGGGACCCAGATATCCTCCCAAAGGCTTGGAAGCTCCCAGGGCTTGGAGAAACCCAGGTTTCCAGACAGGGAACCACAGATCCCAGTAGCCAGCACATCCTGTGGAGTTGCTGCTCTGCCCTTTGCTGCTG
Organism: Grus americana; assembly: GCF_028858705.1. Lineage (NCBI taxonomy): Eukaryota > Metazoa > Chordata > Aves > Gruiformes > Gruidae > Grus > Grus americana. The sequence continues at coordinate 661,387 of NC_072872.1, read as the reverse complement.
TCTGCTCCCAAATGCTCTGTGGGTCAGCTATTGCAGTGGACAGATTGTTTTTCTCTCCTGTGCTCCAGCCAATGCTGACCATCTTGCTCTGCCTGTGCTGGAGCCCAATCTTCCCCAACCCAAGGTCAGGCAGCCTGTTACAGATGGCCCAAGACTGTGGTCCCTGCACAGTTGCACATCCTTTGCTCCCCTCATTTAGCTCAGTCCATGGTCTGCACCCACAGAGAGCAAGGTCTGACTGTGCAAGCCCATGGGAGGAGCACTCTTTGGCTGTATGAGCCCACCACAAGGATCTGTGTGGCTATATGAGCCTTTTGGGTCTCTACACATTTGTTTTCCCAGATGTTGGAGACTGCAGCATGCCTGGGGAGGGTTCACCATTTGATGCGGCAAATGGGGTGAGGGGAGTGTTTTTGTGGGTGCCAGCCTTGCCAGGGCTTCCCGGGTGCTCGCCCCATCCTTCCCCAAATTTGCCCACAAGAGGGAGGCAGTGACTTGCGGTGTTTGCTCCCATGCTGCATGGGTGTCGCAGGGTCCCAGCCACGATGCCTGGGCTGCGTGGGGGCCCGTGGGCTGCGTGGGGGCCATACCCACCCTTCACTGCACACATGCACCGCCAGAGCCCAGGCGCCTGGATGGGATGGCCAACGGTGGGTAGCTGGGACTCGTCCACAGCACATCTTGCTGAGGGAGAGCATTGTCTTGCTTTACTGGCTTTTTTTTTTTCTTTTTTTGTGGAAAGATGTTGTTGATGTTCTTTTTTTTTTTGACCTGAGTGAGGTATCTGTCCTCTGCCAGGGCTGGGTGAGACCTGTGACGGTGATGTTCCCATTAGCAGAAGACTGCTCCTTCCCCCATGACACAGGTAGTCCTATTGATAGCAGAAGGCAGGAGCTGGAGGGTACTGTCCTTGAAAATCCATTTCTGTATCTCTTCTTATCAGCCCTTACCTATTGTTGAGCAAAGAAGTCCAAAGGAAAAGGCTGAAGGACTCCCTGGTATATGGACCAAGCTGATCCTTGGAAACTGATGCCTTTCCATGGACTTGGGGAAGGTACAAGAGTCCTGTAGGTGCAGGGACTCTGTTCAGTGGTCCTGGATCATAGAATCACAGAATGGTTTGGGTTGGAAGGCACCTTAAAGATCATCTAGTTCCAACCCCTGTGCCATGGGCAGCGACACCTTTCACTAGACCAGGCTGCTCAAGGCAATAGGTTGATCCAAGGCAATATCCCTGTTTCCAAATACCCCTGGGACCCAGCTCCAGGCAGCCAGGATCCAGTGACAATTTTGCCCCCATGAGGCTTGCCAAACCTTTCCCACACTGGGGATGTGTTGAGGTAGTGTGGTTAGCTCTGTTCAACCCAGGTGGACAGGAGGTCACCCTTTGTTCTGATATCAAAATAACGGGTTCATCACACATCATTTACTCAAATGCTGCCTGGACAACTTCAAAGCACGTCTGTTTTGGAAGTTCAAGGGAAGTTGACAGCAGCTGGGGATTTCTGTCGCAGGCCCTGGGTCTTTCCATTGCCCAAGAGACACGCTGCTCTTTGGGCTGGACTTGTGCAGTTGTGATGCCCTCCTGGCTACCAGGGGCAGAGTTGAAGCTTGAAGTTACTGTAAGATGGACCATCCTACATCGGGCTTCCTGGTGGGCAGCGGGCTCTGTTGCCTCACCCCAAATAAGCAGTTCATTCTTCCACGCAAAGTGGCCTCACTCCAGCAAGGGCATGGAGATTGCTTGCCACGGAGAGCTGTAACTTCAACAAAGGTTTCTTTTCTCCAAACCTTGACACAATTGTTGGAGTTAAATAAATCTGTCATGCACAAAGCAAACCATGTTAAACAGCGTCCTCTCCCACTCTAGCCGGATAAAAGCTGGGCACTTCGGCAAGTGTTTAAAAACCATTTTTCATTCCCTTGTGTTCACTCTTCCCTCCTGTTGCATCCTCATTGCACTCATTCAGGAGCCTGCACAAGGACCTGAATTTCTAATAGGAACAAAAAAAGCAGAAGGGGAATAAACCCAGCGTTAAAACCCATTCAGAGCTTCTATTATTTGGGACCAAAAGGGGAAGGTCCCTTGCAGGTCACTTTTAAATGTGTCTGTCTAGAGGCAAAGAGATTCAAAGTGCATTTATCACCCTTCTTATTCACCCTCTCTGTTGTCCACAGCAACCCAGGGATTTTTTCCTGCTTCGTGATGCGATGATTGCTACAGACCTGGCTGGGCTCAACCACCACGTGAGGAAGACGGGCTCTTCTCTGCCTCACACACCATCAGCACGTCTGTGAGCTGCATACCGCTGTCACAGCATTGGTGGTGACACGCAAGGTGGAAGGGGCTCGTGATGACTTGTCCCAAAACTCAGCTGGGCTGCAGGGCAGTGAAACCTGGGCTGTGGTGGGAGCAGCCAGCTGGAACCTTTAACGCGTAGTAATTCACCAAAAATGGGGTTTCAGCAGGACCAAAAGGAGCTGTAAGTTCAGGTTTCAGTCATTTGGATGTGTGTGAAAGTGTCAGCATAGTCCTGCTAGATGTTTTCAAGGTAAAAATGTCTCATTTCAGAAGTGCCGGAGTATTTCATTAGACAGCCTTGAAACAAAACTCTTTTCCTATTTTCATAGGGCATTTATATTTAAAGGCTGACCCAAAGGAGGAGAATATGAGGCTAAGCAAAACCACTGGGTGTCCCAAAGGAAAGGGTTCCTTTTGGGTCAGGGGGACGAACGACTCCAGATGGTTCTGATCCCTAGGTTTGGTCCCCAGCCCCAGGGACCCTGACCCAGGTATAGGATGAGCATGGGGAGAAACCACTAGTGCAGCAGATCAGCAGAGTCACAGCAAACTTCGGGACTGGAGGGGTGGTGAGGAATAGGTAAAGAGGCACCCATAGAAACAGCACGGATGGGGGAGAGGAAAAGGTAAAGGCAGCATATGGGCAACAGCAGAGGAGGAGGAGAAGTGGGAGAGGCAGATCTGCTTAGCTTTCAGCGGTGCAAAGGAGGGCATGGTGGGGGAGGAAGAGGCAAAGCCCAGAGTAAGGCAAACTGAGGCATGGGTTGGAAGAAGACGGGTTGGAAGCTTTGGGGTTTCTTCCCTCTTACCCTGAGGGGTTTTGCTTGGAAAAGGATGCCGTGGCCCACCCAGGGGTGAGATCCATGAGGCTGGGTGAGCTTCGCTGAGGTTCAAGAGAGGAGTTCAGTGTTGGGCAGACTGCGGTGGGAGCAGGACAGCCAGGCTGTATGACCCAGAGCCTGGGGAGCCCAGTGGCTATGCCCCTGGTGGCCTTTGAGACAGGTGGGACCCATGTGTGCCAGTGGGACAGAGAAGGAGTCATGAGCTGGTCTCTTCCTATGGCTCCATCTCCAGGTCCTTGTAACCTCCAGGACGCTGATGTGGGATGGCGTCTCTCTCCTCTTTGGCACATCTGCTGGTGGCTGCTTGGCCATCTTTTCTCTCGCTCCAGTAGGAATAGTCTGGCTTCATGTTGTACCCCCATGGCATCCCTTGCAGCCTCGTGTCCCTTCACATACTGTGCGGGGCTGCTCTTCACCGAGGCCAGCACTGTCATCTGTCAGTCAACATGGTGTTACCCCAGCTCCGAAGCCAGCTTGGTGCCCTTTAGGTCCCCCCATCTCTCTCCAAACAGATGGCTGTGAATTAATGAAGTCTAGGGACAGTTAGAGAGTTATAAATATCTTCTGAGATGATGAATTTTAATCAGGAGTCTCTAATGAGCACAAGATGAAATCAGGAATGAGAATGATGGTCCCCCAATGGATCTTCATTAACAATTTAAATGACTGAGGTCTTAATTAAAGGGCTCAAGACTTAGCTGAGGGATTACAGATTGCCCAGGGGGAGAAATCAAAGACTTCTAAACCTCTTTTTTACACAAGGTAACGAGCTTTTAAATTATTTTTTTTTTTTTTTTTTTTGTAAATGAACAAGGCCTTGCTGTTTTATCTGGCTTCTTCACTCATTTAAATGATGCTCAGATCTTGAAATGTGCAACCTTGGCCTGACAGCTCCCTGTCACGTGCAAGTCTCCACACTGCTCCTGTCACCACCTCACCTCCACGTCCCACTAAACACTGACCCTTGGGCATGGACAGCATGGGGGTATCTATGTTCCCCTTGGGGAATCCGCCAGGGATTCCTGATCTCAGGGGAAATGTCTGCAGGGAGACTTTGAGATGGGCCCAATCTCCCATCAGCTTTATGACTCCCCTCCCATGCTTAGTTGCTCTGAGTTATTTTTCCTAGAGAACTACACTGCATATGTTCAGCTTGTGTTTGTGAAGAGTTTCGGGATATACAAAACAATATTTTTTTTACAGTTGTAGTATTTGTTCATGCTTAACCCCAGGCCCATTGCCTATGGCACACATGCCTCCAAACAGCAGCCTTCCCTCCTAGGCAAGTGTTGATCTTCTCTGCAGCACCCAGTCCGGAAATTGTCCTCCTTCCTGGGCTGGAGTCACCTTCTTGTCTCTATTGCTACCCATCACCAACACAAGTCCACCTCTCCCAGGCAGCCTGTTGTGCGATGGGCTCTCCTGAGGCTGAATTACCCAGGTGTGAGGGTAACATCTGAAAGCTGGTGATGGTAACCCACCACGGTGACCTCTGTTAATGTCAGAGTCTGCCTGTGACTGGTGTCTCTGTCATGTCTAGTGGACACAGGGAGGGAGAGGATGCTCAGAGACGGTTGCATGAGACAGATCAAGGGCAGAGGAGGCATTTCAGACCACGGGGCAAAGATGACTTTGGACCTCCTGACCCAATGCTTCTTTCCAGGAAGGAGAGGGACAGACAGTGGTGGAGCCAGATAGGGGGATGCTGCAGAGTGGTGGATGGAAAGGGACACCCAAGGTGAACAGTTAAGGTGAAAGTGGCTCCAAAATCTGTGGTTAGACTCTTGGGTTTGATGAGGCTCAGGAGTAGGTCTCACACAGAGGGAAGGACAACTCTGTGTCATGCTTCACAGACGCTGTTCTTCACAAGCATCTCCATTACTGGCAGTTCCCAAATCTCCACTGCTCCCGTGGCAAGAAGCTCAAGGAGAGCTATCTGCCTTGAGGAACCTGTGTGAAGCACAAGCCATTTAGGAAGAGCAGAAGTGCTGGAGCTGGATTTCTTGTCTATTTGTGCCTGGAGGAACAGCATCCGTGGGGATCCTCTGCTGATTAATAAGGTCTGAACTTCCCCATGCAGCCTACAGGCATCTGTGAAGTCTTACATCCTCCACCCTCCTCCCAAAAATCTCCCAGGAACATCATATCGCTGAGAACTGCACTAGACGTTCGGAGATGAATCTGGGCAAGCTTTCAGAGGGCTGAGAGAGATACACAGAGGCACAGAGTGCTATCCCATGACCTCTGTTTCATTAGGAAACTTGGCTAAAATGGACAGATGCACTTGGAAACTGAAGCAGGAGCCCTTTCCAAAGGGGCTGGCCTGGCTGAGCGCAGTCTGCTTCAGAGCTAAGATAAAGGGCACTATAAAACCTGTGAAAGCCCCTGAACTGGTGTGCTGAGTCTCACCCTGGGCTCCAGGTTGGAGAGCTGCCGTGGCTCTGGCACGGTGATGAAACTGTGGCTGGGAGCTTTGAGCGGCCGCAGAATGGGGCATCCTTGCCTCAGAGGGGGCCAGCTGGGAGCCCAGCACGCCTCCATGGACATGGTGCCTCCAGCCACCTCTGCACAGCTCCTGCAGGACCCAGGGGTGACATCAGAGGAACACCAGCTCCTGCACAGCTCCAGGTATGAGGGTGGAAGGATGGGATGCAGTGGGACGGAGCACTGGCTCTGGCAGAGCCCTGCAAGGGAGTGGGGCTGGGGACCAACCTGGGGCTTTGCACAGGAGGGTTGGCCCGAGTGAGAGACGTGGGGGTGCAGAGAAACTGCTGTGGAGTCCTCCCTCTTCTTCACACTCTCCTAACAGAGCTCAGCATGGGAGGCATGATCCTAAAAATAGTGCCCATGTGCTTCTGCCCTTGCTCCCTCCCCCAAAGGTACCACGGCCCCAGCATCTTGGCTTGCATGGCTTCAGGGACGCTGGAGGGAGACACTGATTCCTCTGAGGAGACAAAGGACCATCACTGATTCTCAAACTGTGTCCTTTGGGAGGCAGAATTGGTCTGTGAAAAGAACAGGCAAAACCCTGGTGTCCTGAGGCAGTAAGCAAGAGATAAGAAGTCCTTCCAGGGCATGGTGGCACTGAGCAAAGGGGCTGCTTTGCCTCCTGTGCCTGCTCCCTCTTCCGCAGCCTTGCCCTTGCCCTGGTGCTGTACTGATTTATCCTCCCCATGCATGGTGCACCGAGGGCTCCTCTCCACTGAGCTGTGTCTCTGGACAGGCATTTGGGTTTCTGTGGAGATGGGAGACAGCTGGACCATTATCTGTCTCAGACAGAAAAGATCTGTCAGGAGGGTCCTTGCTCATTGGAGACTGCTGAGGATCTGAGGGATTTTGAATACCACCTCTGCAGCATAATGGGTGGGAAGATGCCAGTTTTGTGTCTGAGCAAGTGTAGAGGCTTGTCTCCCTTCCATTGCTTCCCAGTCTGAAGCTGGGACAGAGGTATCATCTCAAGATCAGGGCTGGTCTTGTTGTGCAAAAATCCTTGGAGATATTGGTGGTGGTAGTTTCTCTGGGCATGTGGTGGGAGGGGCATGAATGGGACTGGGGGAAGGATGGATGGGAAGTGATGGACCCTCCCAGCCACAGAAAGCTGATGTGTTTTTATCACCCCCAGCACAGCAGGTACTTTCCAAACTCAATGAGACTGGCCTTGTCCCAAAGAGCCTGCTGTTGGCAGATGAGGACAACCGAGGTGGTGAGGACTGAGACCTAGCACTAGGCAACATTAATGGAGATTAATGACTTTAAAGGGAATCTCCCCTGTTTCTTTTCTCCTCTTGCTCATCTGTTCAAGTCTTGGTGACCATATGCCCTTGTGAGCTCTTTGGAAGCGGCAGCAATCTCCTGCCTGAAGGGGAAAGCTGTCTATGCAAGCTGCGGGGTTCAGGAAGATGGTCCTTGTGGGCACCCTTGATGTGCAACAGGAGATGGCTGCAAACAGGGAGTGACCCCTGGAAGACCCTACCAGACAGTGTGGCCCAGCTGGGATCTGGAAGGGGAAACTGGGGTCAACCCAGACCCATCTCCACCTTTTCCTGTAAATGAGCCCCATGCTCCTCATAGCTGAGGTCATGCATCCCCTAAAAAATGCCCCATCCATTCAGTTGGTCCCCAGTGCACCTCCAGGTGCATGCCCCCAGCTGCTGCCCATGCTTGCCCTGTTGCAGAAACCCGTCCAGAACGGTGCCTGTGGTGCACCCACCATCGCCTGCATCGACCCCATTGCCATCCCTGCAGCCCGAGGTGTGAGGGTGACTTCACTGGCTGCCCAGGGCTGGCTCAGGAGGGGCAGCAGCTGCGGCTCTGGCGGGGACTTACACCTATCACTCTGTAACTTCTGACGGAGGCTGGATTTGCTGAAATGTTCACTGGATTTTTTCCAGCCTGCTGGGGCCCATAAATCTGGCTGTGCAGAGGCCGCTCCTGCTCTTTCCCCTCGGTGAGCGGGGCTGGTATTTTTCTTGGAGGGCGAGACTGGTTGCAACCCTCCTTCCAGCACCTGCCGCTCCACCTCGAGCCACATTCCTGAGCGGTGGCGGAGAACGGGTCGGTCTCTGCCAACCGGGGATGCTGCGGCCCCTGAGCTGGCCCTGCTTCCCCCAGCTCCGCTGCAGCAAGGCAGTGAGGAGGTGCTGGTCTTCTCCCTGCTCCCACAGAAGCCCCTTTTCTCCAGCCATCAATCTGCTTCAGAGCTGGAGAGCCTGGCTGAGCGCGTCAGAGGCAGCACTCTGAAGGCCATCCCTGATGGCTTCTTGGACAGAGGGACCAGAAACAACCTGCAGATGCTGAACAGAACTGTTCAGCATCGATTCTCAGGGGACTGCCCCAGCTCAGCTGGGCGTTTGCTGTGGAGCATGGCTCCAGGACATTTTGTGGGACAATCCTCCCTCTTTTGACATAGGTCTCTCCATGCCTCTCATCTGGAGCTTAGGAGATCTTGTTGCTGGCATGGGAAGCTGCCAGATCCCAAGAAACAATCTGTGAACCCCAACATGGAGGATCTGTTCTGCCTGCATGGGCCATCTTGATCTCCAGGTGGGTAGAGCAGCAGCTGCAGCTGAGGGATCAGCAGAGCTGGCTGGGAGCTGCAGCAGGCGAGGAGGAGGAAGGTGGCTGGGCTGGGGCAGCCTGGCTGCGGCAGGTCTGGATGCCCATCATTTACGGACGTGCCTATCATTTAACATTTCTCTCACAGACCAGGATCTGCAACATCTCAGCTGCTTTGCATCCACTGATCCTTTACAGTTCCTCATGCCCTGCTCCAGAAGTGACCTTTGAGTCAGGAGCTCTGCTCTGGCCCTCATTGTGATGCACAAGAGAGGACTGTGGTGCCACTGATCGATGCTTCGACACTGAGCGGGTGTCCGAGCAGCTCCTTCTTGCTCATCTCCCACCACAATCCTCTTCCCCCATCACCTGGATAGTTTTCCCTGTCTGTCGTCAGCAATTGCCAGATCCCCCACAGTCCCACTGTCAAGTGTGCACGAGTCCCAGGCGTTGCGGGATGCAGTACGGCCAGCCGAGGGATGCAGGGCGAGCCTCATGGCTCTTCCTGCTGAAAGCCACCTGGGATGTGCAAAGGGAAGTGTGTGCATGTAAAAGAGGGCACTGAGACGCAGCCCTGGGCAGTGCATGGAAAGCTAACACTGGAGAGCTCTTCCGTGCACCGGAATCGTGTTACATGCCTCGCTGTAATTAGCCTCTGGCTTTCCTTGCAGAATGAGCAATCGTTTCAGTAATCTGCCAGAGCAGAGTTATGGGCATGTCAGGCTGGCACAGGGGGGCTGTAAAACCAGACCTGCCTGACCCACAGCCATCATTTATCAAAAGGAAACCACCTGGCCAGAGAAAAGGGGATTTATTTGCTTCTTCCTTCATCCCAATCTCACAGGCAGAATGTCAGCTCCTTGGGGAGTCCCGGGCCCTGCCGCTGCAAAAAGCAGCCATTTGTGCCTTGTTCAGCTCTATTCCCTGATGCTTCTAACCCAGCATTGTGTGCCACACAGGTATCCTAAAAACCTGCAGTTTCTGGTCCCAGAAACATCCTGCACTCATACCCGATAGCACAGGGACAAGTTAGGAGAGTTTTGCACTGGCTTCAAATGGCTTTGTTCTCCAGGCCTGCTCCACATGGAGATGGGGTGTCTCTGCGGTGATTTGTCCAGGAAAACACCGCACACTTTCCCCAAATCTTTTTTATTCTGTTTGGTTCCAGGAATGTTTAATAAGAGGTGTCTGAAATCCAGCTTTGGCCAAGGATCATCTCCAGGAGTACAGCTTTTCTGATTGACCATCACCTGCTGAAGATCATGCACCAGGAAAAGGTCACCTAATGGCCCCATGAGGAAATACCTTGTTCTCCACCTCCCCTCCTGTGAGATGTCTGGGATCTTACAAGCAGATCAAGGACTTGGGATATAACTTTGTTCAAATTCAAAAGCACATTCACTTGAGTTGCCGAATTTGGCCTGAAAGATTCATTCGGTTTTGGTCCTCCTGGTGCACTGTGTGCTCACCTGGTGAGACCTTCCAGCTCCTGCCCGTTTCTGCCCACATCTGTTCCCCCAATATCTGACCCTACCAACACCAGCAGCATTGGGCCACCTTTGCTGTGTGCTAGTTTGGATGCCCAGCACATGACAGCCTCGTGTCTCATGGTAGATGACTCATTTGGGACCTGCCCCAAGTCCCAGTCTGAGATTTCCACTCCAGCCACATTATTAGCTCCTAGCCTTGATGAATGGGCTTGTTAGCCTTAGGTTACTCATAAAGCATCTTTCTTCTGTAGTTTCTGATTAAAAACATCTTTCTGATTCATCTTTATAGCACTTATGGCTGGGCTGCAGCTTCATTTAACCTCTTTGGCCTAAGTTAGCCAAAAATAAATAAACACAGCAGGTTTACAGAAATATAGCTACCTCCCAACCATCTCTTCTGGATGTGGAGTGCCACTTTGCTCAAGTATTGGTTTCTTGCCCTCCAAGAGATCCCACTTGTCCAGGCACTGCCAGCTCACCAGGGTGCTCTTTGCCTCCAGAAACCTTTTGTAGTTCAGTGGTCATCATAGAATCATAGAATGGTTTGTGTGGGAAAGGACCTCAAAACCCATCCAGTTCCAACCCCCTGCCATGGGCAGGGACACCCTCCATAGACCACGTTGCCCAAAGGCCCATCCAAGCCGGCCTTGAACACTGCCAGGGATGGGGCATCCACAGCTTCTCTGGGCAACCTGTTCCAGTGCCTCACTCCTCTAACAGTAAAGAATTTCTTTCTAACATCTAATCTAAATCGACCCTCCTTCAGCTTGAACCCAGTACCCCTTGTCCTGTCACTACACTCCGTGATAAACAGTCCCTCACCATCTTTCCTGTAGGCCCCTTCAGGTACTGGTAAGCCGCAATTAGATCTCCCCGGAGCCGCCTTTTCTCCAGGCTGAACAACCCCAACTCTCTCAGTCTTTCTCAGCAGAGGAAACTCCTAGGAAGAGCCTCACATACAGCTTACACAGCTTCCTGAGGGGCTTCCTTGATGGACCAAAGCAAAACCTAGGATGTCAGAGCCTTGCCTAGAGAGGTCATGCAACTCTTCTGACCCCTAAGTGAGAACCTATGGGCTGAAGAGGTGCTCCAAAGGAATGCATCCTTTCCTGATCAAAAAAGAAAGCACCAGTCCCTGTGCCAAGTGCAGAAGGCTGTCTCCAACTCCAGTCAACCTCCTCATGGTCTGGTGGACGGTCATGCTGAGACCAGACGAGAGACAGCTCCAGCAGTGTACTGCCTCTGGTATTTCCTACTGTGTCCCAGCACAGCGTGCTGCCCAACCTGCGCCGAGCCCCACATCTCATGCAGAGGACATGCGGGTGCCTGAATCTGCTCCTAGAACTGACATCTCCCATAGGGTATTGCCTGGTGGATCAGTGCAAGGTGTAAGGTCTGCAGAAGAAAGCTTCATCCCATGTTCAGCTCTGGCTGGACGAACCTCAGGCCAAGGCAGGGGAGCTGCAGGTGAGTGTGTGTGTGCAGGATACGGAGGCTGGAAGAGCAGGGTTTGAGGAGGATGGATTACAGCGTGCACCCAGAGTAGTGCTTCAGAGTGGCTGGAAGTGCTGCCTGGTGTTTGCTCCCTTTCTTTTGCTGCTCTCAGATCCAAAGAAACAGCTGAAACCTCTGAAAACAGTGAACTTAGAAGGAAAGAAAAACCCAAACCTCAAAAACTGAAAAGATCAAGGGAGCTTGGAAGGCTTTATCTTCCAAGAATCTGGGATTATTTTTGGGAAGACAAGTGGGGCAGAGTGGTGAAAGGCAGCAGATAGCCCCTGCCTCTGATCCCACCGGGCTGCGGGTGCTGTAAGGCCACCCCATCTCCTGGATCCAGCTGGGCAAATCCCAGCCTGCAGAGAGCCAAGACTTGGAGTTATTTCTGCAGTATCCCATTATACGAATGTCCTGCTGGAACAGCACCAAAGCACAGTGTTGGGAGTTTTGTAACACTGCTTTCTACGGCAGTGCATGGAGCTCGCACATCCCACATCCAGCCTGGGCTTCCTGGTGCAGTCAAAGGGCCAGATGAGGCCAAAGGGATATCGCCTCTCCTGCAGCACCCCAGATATTCAGAAATCCAAGATAAATAAAAGTGTCACCGAGAGGAAGAGAGGAGATGATACAGTGGGATGCGGGGCCCGGAAGAGGGGATGTGTCCCAGCTTCATGGCTTTTTCCTAGGGTGTATGCTCGGATCGTGAGGGGTAGTTTGTACCTCTGCCCTGACCCTGGCTGCAACTGTGTTCTTCAGCTCTGAAAGCTCTTCCTTCTCTCTCCAGAAATATTTCTTCAGCAGGGAGCCAGGATCTAGGCACAAACCATGAAATAAGGCAAATTACCACCCATCATGCCCACGGTTTAAAGGTGCTGTGGTGAGAGACATTAGAAACATTACACTTTGGGGCAAATCATGTCACAGTGGTCAGCAAAGGATTAGCTCCCACCAGCACGTGAACTAAAGGCAGAGATGTGGTCTGTTCCCCTAATGCTGTTGGTTTTCCCGTAAAACTACAGCATCGCTTAATGCAGGGACCCCTTTCCACTGGATGCAGACTCTACAAAGCACTGCTGGCCTGGCTACACCTGCTGGGCAGGTGGGAATAAATCACCTTGCTGGCCAGGAAAAGCCCACATACGTTTTCCTGCAATGTTTTCAGGCAGAGGAGCTGGGTAGCAGCTGCCCTCCAAGGAGAAGATTTTTGCATATCCACAAAACAATGCTGTCCACAGTCAAGGGGTTTTTCTACAATGGGTTTCTGAGATGGCAAAAAGTGGCTACTCTGTGGGTTTCTGCCTGTAACACCTTACTCTTTAAGATTATGACATAGGTTTAGAGAAATAACTGGTTAAAAGTTATCACCCTCTCACCTTGAACTCTAAAGCACTTCAGCAAAGCATCCGTGTGAGGTGAAGGCATCCTGAGTTTGGCTGGTCCAAGCAAGGTGGGTGATTCACCCCTGCCCAGAAGGAGCACACTGTCTGCTCCCCTTGCTGGGAGGCTGCTGCCACTCCAGACAGACCCGTCTCATACCCAGGTTGCACAATCCTGCTTGGCAGCTCAGGCTGCCGGGTTGCAAAACATGAAGCTGTCCGCTGCAGTCACACTCTGGCGACTCATCCAAGAGCCATTGAGCTCATCTGTCAGGGGTACCAGGCTTTCCAAAAGCAAAGATGCCAATAAGCAGGGTTTTAACAAGCAGTAAATTGGGAAAGTCCATATTTCCTACTGAAAATGGGCAAGAAAAGCAGCTACCGCAATGCCCCAATATTGCAGATGTCAAGGCGTGTGCATGGTGCCGGCTGCTGGCAGGGAGAGGGAGGAATGGAGAGGGAGAAGGGATCATTTTTCACTTTTCAATACATTTTTCATTAATAAAGCACCTGTGTGAGTGCACATCAGGCCCCCTCTGCAGTGGGGAGCAGGGGCAGCACCGCGCTGGGTGGTTGTGCCTGCTCCCTTCACCAGGCAGGGCTGTCCTGATTGAATGTGGTCAGAAGTAATCCCACACAATTATTCTGAACAAGCACTGTTTTCCTTGGAAATAAAGGGCCTTCTTTCAAAATATCCCATTTTTATGAAATATTGTTTTTCTGCTGCCAAGTTTGATTGGGATTTTTTCCAAAAATTATTATTTTTTTAAATTATCTTTTTTTTTTAACCTGAAAGTCTCCCAAAAAACTCCATCAGAGAGAATGGAAAGAGTGTGGAGAGAATGTGTTTTTTGTTGGCTCAACCCTGCACCTGGACTCAGCATGATGCGTAACCTTGGTTAATTAACAAACAAAGATACTGTGCTGCCCCAGAGCGATGCACTTGCTATTACTGTGCACCGACGGCTTGCTGCCGACTGAAAAACCAAGAGACTCAAACCTGAAATTGCTCAAACCTCTTCTGATTACTGCTAAGTAGCTTGCCCTGAGAAATTATGTGAAAGTACAACATTTTACCTATGTGTGTTGAGTCCGGGAGGTTGACAGCCTGTACACAACACTCCCTCTGCCTGTTGGGCTGGCAGACCCAATTTTCTCATTTGCACTGATTTCTGCATCGTCCCAGAGGTCCCCAGGAAATGTTTCTCTTTCCTTCATCTCCGAGGACTGTGTCTGCTCCCTCCTCTTCCCAGAATTTTTTTCCCCAGTTTTTCCCTGATCGCAGCCCCAGTCGTGAATGTCTCCTGCCTACACCTATCTCTGCCATTCAACCATCTCCCCCTCCTTATGGCAGCGCCAGGGAGGTGCAATTTGTTCGTCCTCCAGCCAGGAGGGCAGAGAGCAGTTCCTCTCCCTGGAAAGATCTGAAGAACATGTTGTAAAGAAGCAACTCGCAGACATGGGGCAGGAGAAGGGCTTGTGCCTGTGCGTGTTCTCATGTTGCCCACCAAAACCAAACTAGGACAGTCCTGCTAATAAACAGCACAGAGAAAAATAAAGAGGAGGAACCCAAATTGTGCTGGTCCAGAGGTGAAGATCAAATGCTGCAGAGATGAAGGGTCCTTCCCTGGGTGTTTCTTCACTGCAGGGAAATGGTGGAAGAGGAGAAACTTCTTGTGTGGCTCCAGCTCCCGGCAGAGGAGAGTGCACACCTTTGTGCTCAAGCATGCAATATACAGCCAGTAATGCTGTAATAGAGCAGTGGAAAAACACATAGAAAAAGCAAAATCCAGCAGAGTCAAATCATCAGCACCCACCATAGCACATTCAGCACTCTTGCCTAGTGTGCAGAAATTGGATTAGGAATATGTCCCAGAAAAAGGATGTAAGAAAACCTTTCTCCTGGGGTAGCTTTTCCTGCACAGAGGGGACTGTTAAACTGGTGTAGGACAGCTTTTCCAACCACATGACAATGGCCAAGGCCACTCTGTCATTAAAATTGCCAGCCTGTGCTTTAAATAGCATAGTTTGCAGGCTGAACTTTAAAGCTCCTTGACTAGTCATTACCAAGTTTCCTAGAAAATTTTGGCATGTGAGCTCATTGTCGGCATTTAAACAAGCCTGGATGCTGGTGCTCTCCATCCCCATCACTGCAAGCGGGGATGTCAGAGGTTTCTCTTTCCTGTGAAAAGCCCTTAAGCCAGCCAGGTAATTAATTTTCTGCTTTTGAGGAGAGCTTAGTCTGGCAAGGAGTTCAAGGCAGGAGCATTAGCAGAGCTCAGCTCCCGCTGAGCCTCGGGAGAGATGGATGTACCTTCTCCTCGGGGCCCGCTCAGCTGGGAGGCAGCTCGTGAAAGCAAAATAGGCTTCCTAACAGCAATTGTATCCTGAGTCATTATTTTCAGATACTTGAGTGTCAACGAAGGACATACAGTGAGTATGTCCCAGCCCTATGGATTTTATCGCCCTGTTTTTCCACTGTGCATGGGGTTGCTGCCTTTCCTGGGTTTTGCATGGTTGACCCAGCTCTGCCTGACTTCTCACAGACCTCGGTGCCATCCAGCAACAAGCAGAGCCCAGCGCATGTCTCAGAAACCCTGAGGTGGTGTTGCATCCCAGGGTACCAGCATTACACCCTTTCCCTGTCCAGCATGCAATGTGTTGGGGTCTCACCATAAGCTGTGGTCTTTCCACATGGGAAATCCTCCGGGCAGGGGCAGCTCTGGTTACTCAGGGACCTGGAGGCTTTTCCGAGCGCCTTACAAACCAGACAGGTTACTGCACAAATTGCACCAGATGTTTCCGCCTTCTCCTGTCCATGGCTACTTCAGGAGGTGCGAAGGGAAGGCCAGGGTGTTGTTTCTGCCCCATCTCGTTGTTGCAATGGTCATCCTAAGGGAGTGGGGTAACAGTCTTCTCCACATGCTGGGATCGGTAACCTGAAGGTCCATGTGAGGTGATTTGATGAAAGAAAACCACACATTTTGCCAAGTCTTTTTGAGGCCGTTTGCTCTTCACTGACAACTGCCAGCTGTGCCCCAACCACCTCCCCAGCTGGTTGCCGTGGACGTGCTCCTGCATGGTGAGAGCAATAGCTCTGAGTTCATGGACAGGCTGGTGGTGGCTTCTGTGCAAATCCATATACGGCTCCCAGGTCAACAGGGCTAAATCGGCCACTTGGGTCAACAGGCTGGGCTGTGTCTGCCCAGCACACCGCTCCTTGCAAGTCCCCAATCTCAGTGCCATGCCAGCTCTTGGCCCCGAGAGGTACGAGCACCAGCCACCCTGCAGACATCATGCCCTGGTTTGGGCGCCTCATGCATGATCCAGGACGGGTCCCTTGCTCAGGCTTGGCCTTTCCATGCTGCTGCCAAAGTGGGCACACATGTCAGTGGCTTGTTATGGTCCAATGCAACAACGTGGCATGTCACCTCAGGCACAAATGCTCATCTCCAAGGGGTGACACATCGTCCCTCCATGCTGCTTGTCCCCTCCGTCCCTTCCTTTGCCCCATCCTGCTGAGCCCAAAGAGCAGAAAATGACTCTGCAACAGCTTGCTGCATTTTTTCAGGGGCTGGGGGATCCCCTCCCCCCGTGGCCGCTGCTGTGTGTAAGTGTTTTATTGTTTGCCTGTTGAGGTGTGAATGAAGTAATGGGTTTTCTCCATCACTTCATCCGTCTCCGGCTGACAGCTTTGCTTAGACACATTGTGCTGTGCTGTATAAACCCTGTCACCTTGCCATCTCCAAACAGACAGCTTCCTCTGGGAAACTGTAATCAAGCCCTCCTGAGCACTCAGCTAGCACTGTCCGCGGCTCGTAAATCACAGCGGCTTTCCTGGAAAATCGCGAGAGGAGACAGACGGACCGACACGCACGCACCCAGCCGTGGGGTCCCACGGCTCCCGGGCAGGCAGGCGGGCAGGAGCTGCAGGGCTGGTCATGGGCAGCGGGGCTTTCCGGGAAGGAGGGAGACTTTGGCTGCCGATGGTAAACACGCCCGGCTGGGGTGAGAGGACGTCAGTGGGGTGAGGAAATGTTTCTGCTGACCCCAGCGCTGCACCAGCCTGTGCATTGGCTGGCACTGCCACAGCATCTCTGATGTGCCTGAGGTTGCAGGTGCCTGTTTTGGGAGCCAGGGCTGACCCACTGGCAGCGGGGATGCTCACTGAGAGTCATTCGTGGTCTCCATTCCCAGCCATTAGATGGGTGACCTCTTTGCCTCAGTGGTGCTGAAGTCTTCTCTGATACCAAGTTGTTGTCTCACGTCGTCAGAGAGGGATCATGAACCTGGCTGGGCTGCTGCTCCTGAGTGGTCATCTATCTGAGGGTGGTGCTGGGCACCCCTCAGCCCCCCATGCTGGGGCAAGCATCCCTTGAGAAGTGCAATGGGGGACAGCACCTGGCCAGCAAGGACCAGCTGCCTTGAGGTCACAGCTCTGCTCCTCCACGCCATACTCTCCGCTCATCAAGTCTCAGCTTCAAACTGCTCAGCTTGTGCATCGCCCCAGGCCTCCTGGCAAGCTGCCTCTGCCTGGGACCCGTCAGTCCTCCGGGACCCCAGCCATCAGTGCATCAGCAGCAGAGCTGCCATGTAAACCTCTCGACAACCGGGAGAACAATGCACGGGGCTTTTCTCTGTCCACCTGGGTTTAAATATTGTGTCAGGAAGCAAGACAGCTGCTCCCGTTAGCAACCCATGCCTCTCACTCAGCTATTTTTGGGAGGATGCGCAGCCAGCTTCGGTTCAGAGCTGGTGGGAGGTGACCTGGTCACTGCCACGAGCTGCCACCACCATCCCTGGAGCTGCGTGGGCAGCAGTGTGCACCTGTGGAAAGCACCCACCTGTGCACGCCGTGGGACCAGTGTGTCCTGGTTGATTGGGGCAGGGGAGACGTGGCTGAGGGTTTTGCCCTCCCAAGCACTCTGTTCTCCAGGGACCCTTCAGTTGGAAAAAAATTGTGTGCTATTTTTTGCCATTTTCATCCACTGGCTTGGGAAATTTCATGCAGGTGGGAGCAGAAGCAGGGTGGGAATGACTGGTGCAGCACCGGCTGGAGAAGGTCTGTCTTCCCTCCAAAGGGACCGGACACCTCACTTCCTGACAGACCTCTGTTGCCATCAGAGATATCCATTTTGGAGGACAAGAAGGCTTTATAGACCAAAGCCCTCATTTCACCACCCCTTTTCCCTGGAGTCCATCACCAGGCTATCAAGCCTCCCCTTGTCTGACCCCAGACCTGTGTTGGAGGTGCTGAGTTCCGTAAAACAGGCTGGGAGCTGCCTGGAAGCTGCACTTCTCCATCTGCAAAGGAGATGAAGGGGAGTCGCTGGCCCAGCACAGTTGGCAGGGAGGCATATATCTGGCTTGTGATGATGGAGCGTTAAATACCAGAAAAGCAGGAGAGGAGATGGGGGCCAAGCTGGTGTGGGGGCTCTCTGTGAAATACAAGAGGACTTTATGTCTCTTTTAGGAGCCTGCAGCAGCAGCTGATGTTGAGCTGGAGTACGGTGCATTAACCTGGGATTACGAGAAGACCAATGATCGCCTGCCTGGTGCTGTCATCCTCGGCGTGACGGATGCTTAAAGACTTTGCCGGTACGGTCCTGGAGGATGGACCAGTGCAGCCGGTGTGTGTGTGGAGAAGCTGCCAGCGGGGAGGGGCAGTGAGCCCGGGCCCCGAATCCCCAGCACAATTCAGGAAACCATCAGCATGATATGCAGCCCTAATTAGAGGGGAATAAACTTAGCAAAGAATTCAAACATAAATTTACTCTTGCTGATTTCAGACTTTCACGTTCACTGAGCGGACGGGTTCCCCCAGGACCCTGTACCGAGCTCTGCACTGTCTCTGATTTATAAGGTCCTCTTGGACATGTTAAATATAGTATTAAGTGTAATAAATGTAGATCACTTTCCTAAATATTCTGTGATTTATGCCCAGGCTCCTTCCCCTGAGAGCTTGGCTCATAAATCCTCTGTGCAGAGCTGTCGTGGGGGGCACATTTCCTCGGGCGAGTTGGAGAGTTAATAAGCGGGAAGGGAGCACCAAGCGTGAAAAGGAGCAGGGAAGAAAAGCCAGTATGAGGAGGGTCAGAGTGAAAGCAGAGGGAGGGCTCCCCTTGGCCTTTTTTTGGCACATGTGGCACCCCTGCATTGGGCAGCAGGACGTTGTGATGCTCCTGTCGGGAAAGGGGCTGTAGATGCCTCCTCCATGCCAGGCAATATGGCCCCATAGAAGTCTGCAGGAAGGGTCCTGAAGCCCTGTGCACTTCTGCAGGGCCAGGGTCCATGGGTGGGAAGCTGCTGCTGCAGTTTGCAGGTTTGCTTGGCTGACCCTCCTCCTGTGCCAGCTTAAAACCAGTTGCGTTCTACTGGTGTGGGCTGCTCTTTGCTTCTCTTCTCTGTGCAAAATTCACCATGGATCATGTGCAGATTAAACAGGGAAAAGGCTGGAGGATGTGCTGCTGGAGGGAATGGGAAGGGTTTTACCTACACCCAGCAGCCTGGGGAATGGATGTCCTTGGGATGCCCAGGGCAGCTCTCTACCCATGCCCTGGGGACCACGTCGAGACCAGCATGCCACGATGCCCTCTGTTAGATGGGGCAGCTCTGAGACCCTGGCAGTGGTGTTAACCCCACCGCAGCGGGGAGACAAGGACTGTTGCAGAGAAGGGCCAAGGGATGTGAAACAATGGGAAAGGTGCTTTGCACATTTCCCTGCAGGGCTGTGGCAGGGGCTTTCCTCAGCTGAGCTGCTGCCTTCTTCAAACTTACCTTGATACTTGTATCTGCTGATGCAGTCCTTCCTCCCTGCACTCCCTCCCCTTCCCACCCCTGGGCAACTCTTTTTCCTCATCTTAGGTGTGATTCACTCCCTTTTGTTCCTCCATCCTCCTCTGGCAAGGTCCAGAAGGACAGGTTATCCTTCAGCTAAGCCCTCACAGACCTTCGCTCTCCTCCCCACTGGCCATCTGTTCCCACTGCTTTCTTCCAGCGCCCATTCTCCATCTCCACCATGGAGCACACCAGCTCATCACCTGACCTCTCCCTCCCATGGGACCATCCTCTCTGAAGCTTCTGCTGCAGCTCAAGCACTATCTGGGCAGAGCAGGGACCAGTGGCTGAAATCGTGCCTCCCCTGAAGAAGCCCGACCACCCCTGCAGGCACTTCCCACTCCACCTGATGAGAAAGCAGCCTGGGATGAGGTGTGCTATCCGATGGGAAAGCAACGCTGCAGGCTGGGAAGGGTTCCAAGTTCAGAGAAGGAACCTCTGGGCCAAACAGGAAGGGGACCTGTTTGGAAAGAGCCTCCCAAAAGGGAAAAAAATGGGAGAAGTGGGAAAAAAAAAAAAAAAAAAGCTGTAGATTGACATCAGCGTGCCCTGCAGAGAAAGGCTCGTTTGTGATCGTGGACCGTGCTTCCCGAGGAGGACAAGAGGGTGATTTATCTGCAGGAACAAGAGATGGGACGGGCAAGGAGAGATGTGAAATGTGGATTTGGTCAAAGAAAATGGTCCCGCCAGCCCTCGGCACAACAAGGGAGGCTGTTGTGGGAGAGAGGATTCAGCAGTCCCTTTTTTCGGAGATGATCGCACCAGTTTGCCTCCTTGGTACACGCAAGGATAATCTCAGCGTGCGGCTTCATCACTACTCGACCACAGCCAAAGCAGGAGGGCTAGAGCAGGGCACGAGGCCAGCTCTTTAATGACCGTACTCTGCATTACGGATTTCCAGTAAAAATCCATCATGATTAACGCATTGCATTTGTCACAGCCTAGACTTTCATGACAAAAAACATGACTTTTTGGGTTTTCTCACAACAAGTCATGTTCTTTGTAATCTAATAAGTGCTGCTCCCCCACAGTCCTTTACAAACTCAGCTCTGTTTGGTTCCCGGGTCGTCACAGATGGGAAAATGACCAGAGCTGTGAAACGCTTTCATGCCATTTGTCAAGTTTTATTAAATGGCTTGGAATATTTTTATTACTGAACAAGGGTTTCTCAGTGGGGCTGGGGACCCCGCGTGGGCCCTCCTCCATCTCCAGGGCTTTCGTGTGTTTTGTGTGACTCTTTTCTCCCATTTCGCCCCCACAAACAGGCAGCCTTAATGAGAATCTGAGATTTCTCAGCAGCCTTGTGTCAAGCAGGGGAAACCTAGAAGAGCATTTGTATTTAGTTGCTTGAAGTATTTCAGAGGCTTACGTGCAAAAATTACAACAAACAGGCGGTGAGGTACAAAACTCCATAAAACCATTTTTCCCCTATTGGGAGGAGAGAAAAAACACCCTGTGCAGATTTGTTCCCACTGGTATCAGTAGGGCTGTAAGAAGCTCCCACAGATGAGGATGGGCCATGGAGGTCACATCACTAGTGTGACACACCTTCTGCCCTCCATCCCTGGCCATCTCTTCCCTGTGCCGTGCCATTTCATGGCATGCCACACCATCCCACCCTATCTTATCTCATCCCATCTTGTGTTTCTCAGTGCTGACCTCCCCGTTCCCTGCTTGCAGTTAGTTTGCAAGGTCAGCACAAGGATCGTTGCATGGAGGATGCATCCTGTGCAGTTAAAAAGTCTCTTGGTCTAAATTGTTACAATGAAAATTGAGGAAGGACATGAAATCATGGCTGCTGATATAAACTATAAAGTAACAGGCTGGTCTCATAGTACAATATATATGTGACCAGAGGGTATTTGTGATCCACGCCACAGAAAGCCCGCATACAGCTTAGCTATTTATTGCAGAAATTTCAGGGACTTGGCAAAGAATGATAAGAAGGATGTAGGCTTGGAAAGCCAGTCTGGCCACGGGGCTTTGCAATGAGAGGTAGGAAGTCCCCACCGTAGGAAACCATCATGGTCACCGAGGAGGGTTTGTCTGGGAGACAAAAATATCTTGATTGCTTTGGCCAGACATTAATTACCAGGCAAGAGGATGGGTCTTATGCTGGGTCAGGCAAGGCACAGGCAGGACCCCAGATGACCTGGATGTCTGGGGAGGACTCTGGAGCACCTCTGTGTTTCTGAGTCCTGGGCAGTGGTGAGCTGGGCAGAATTTAATGCTAGAAGTTCATTTTTCTGTCTCTGGGAAATTTTCTTCCCGTGGCGACAGCAGGGCTGGGCTCTCTGCCTGGACTGGTACCAGTCTGGGGGGATGAAGGTGAAGCCCAAGCACACTGGAGTGCAGATGAGGGATGCACTGGAGGTGCAGGGGAGGTTTCCCAGCCAGAAAGGAGTGGTAGGACAGTCCTGAAGAGATTCCCCTGCACATGTGGTATCAAACACAGACCACTGCTGAGAGCCTATGCCTTAGGGCAGCAAATGGCACTGATTTAGCCCATAAATTTTGGCATGGCAAGTTCTGCAGTACCTTGAAGGCTGGTGAGTCTGTAAGATTACCTCTGAAATCAATAACCAATAATCCTGGTCCAATAAACCA
Organism: Grus americana; assembly: GCF_028858705.1. Classification (NCBI taxonomy): domain Eukaryota; kingdom Metazoa; phylum Chordata; class Aves; order Gruiformes; family Gruidae; genus Grus; species Grus americana. The sequence continues at coordinate 639,381 of NC_072872.1, read as the reverse complement.
GGGTCTGTAGTGTAATGTCTCCCAAGTCTCAAGGGCCAGGAGTGTGATTTGAATAATACGTTATGCACAGCGCCAGTAGAAATGAGCAGTCTGCTGGGGAGTCTGCTCATTGGATGCTGCATCATGTGCTGTATGAGCTACTAGATGGGATTATTTATTCAGAAACAACATTTTCCTCTTTGTAAGCCTCAAAGCAATCATCACTGTGTAGTGTGCATTCCCCTGTGCAGCAAAGAGCAATGCACCCTCCAGCCTAACCCATGAATAAGGAAGAAATATTTGAATTTTATGAAAGTCTCTGTAGGTTGGAGGATGGTTTATGGGACCAGATCCAGTATATATAATATATATATATATAATACTGGGGTCCACAGACTAGTTTGGTCAGGAGGAGGACCCAGTAAGGAAATTCAGGCTAATTTCTTAGCACAATGTATTTTTTCGTATTACAGGTGTCAGTCTCCCATCACATGTATATAAAGAGGATCCAGACAAACCCAGGGAATGGTCTTCTTCCAGGAACCTTTGCAGGTAGGTCAATGGCAAAGGAAAGGACCAAGTCCTTTGTTAGGGTTTTTGTCCAAAGCCTTTGGTTTTCTGGGCTGAGGCTGATGCTGGGAATGTGACCCAGCTGTGGAGTTCACGGAGTCACAGACCTGGGACACCAAATCCCCCTGAAGCCATGTCCAGTCTCCCTTCCTGCTGCTTGCCATGGTGGTGGCTCTCCAAGAGGTCAGTGCATTGTACGGCATCCAAGCACTGTGTTTACTCTTCTGCCTTAGGCACTGTTTTTCACTGATCTGCAGGTTACTCGTTTTTTCCCCCTAACAAACTTGCTTGTACTTCCTTAGAAGTTTGCTGTGTGTTTTCATTTTGCAAATTCATTTTGTTTCTTTCTGTCCTTAGTCCTAAGCACACTCAGCTGTTTGCAACTTTCCCTATCCTATTTGGTGTTGGCAGTGTGTCAGAATCTCTCCACTTTATCTTATCAGAATAGTAACTTCTCTTTCCAGATATTCATATGTCCAACTTGCTTGTTTCCCTTCTCACCAATTTAATTTGCTTCTAATCTTGTGGGTAGTTTCAGGGCTGTTGCCCAAACCACTTGGGATTTTCTGCTGTCGTTTATGGTAAGATAGTGACACATGCCCAAGGTTCCCTTACAGAAACCTGGGGATATTTAACCTGCTTCACTACCAGCATCACTTAATTTGACAGTACGTGAGCTAGCAAACGTGGCTGTTACAGATCTGTACTGATCATTTATTCTGCTTTGCGATTTTGCAAGCAGCACTTTTCTGATCTGGCCCATTGTTCATCTTCACTTGCCAAGGTGATCCTGCAATGTTCAGTCTCTTCCCTCATTCAGTGCAGCTCCTGACAGCCACTCAGTTTCTCATGAGTTTGACATTCTGGTTTGGTGCACCACGCATCATTGGTCCCCTGCTAGCACAGGACTTGCTGCAGCATACCCTGTTGCCATGGAAGGTTTTAGGTTTTTAACTTTTTTTTTTTTTTTTTTTTTAAACTCCTGTTTCCTACTCAGTAGTAGCACTGGAAAACACAGTCATTTCTGAAGGAAGTGAGCTCTGCCATCTGGTTTGGGGAGGGGGTATTTTCTTGGAAAGGATGCATCTGAAAGCTGTCTAAAGGACCTGTGTGCAAGAGAAATCAGGAACGTCCTGGACTGGGACAACGATGCCTGGGGAAATGTACTGCTGGAAACACAGGGTGGGTGGAAGGGAGCTCGGGGGTCTCCAGACCAAGCTCCCATTGGCGGCAGGACTGTCTCCAGCACTAGATTGGGGTGGTTGAGGCTTTGTCTAGCTGAGACCTGGAAAACCCATCCTGTACCTCTCTGGGGACCTGTCCCAAGTCTGCAACACCCTCCTGGGGAAGAAGAGTTTCTCAAAGTGCTGCCTGGACCTACCAAGCCCCCATATGCAACCTTCGCCCCTGGTTCCATCAGTTTGGCTCTGTGCCCTTTGTAACTGGCCTCCAAGTAGCTGCAGCTGCACTTTGTCACAGGGCACCATCAAGGTGGCACTGTCGGACTGCCATACAGTGCCTGGGCTTGGTCAGAGCTCAGAGGAGACCCCAGAGTCAAGACGCCTGGGCACCAGTCCTCGTATATCCATGTGGCAGGCTCCCAGGGACTCCACAGCTGCCACTTGTGTGAGCAGAGGTGATTTATGCTGACTTTTCATTTTGTTGTTTAGTAAATCAGGAACTTGGAAATCAGCATGGTTTCTTGTGCTAGCCTCGCTAACGGCCGAGGTTATCACAACAGCTATAAATCCCCCACGATTCTGGATGGGAAATCTCATTATTTCTCCTCTCTCCTCCCCTCCCTAGGCCATGAGACCTGGCAGAGCCACAGGAGAGAGGAGTTGATTCAATCCAGCTCCGGCTGAAGTGATCAACCATGAATCATCATCTCCTGTAGACCCTCTCCTTTGCTGAGCCTTGACTCCCAGGGAAGCTGTGCTGGCTGGTCCATGAGCGGGCACTGCCTCTGAGGCTGAAGCACAGTGAGGTGGGACATCTCCTGCCCTGACAAGGCAGACTGTCGTGCAAGAGAGGTAGAAACGATGCTGCCCTCCTTTTTTTGTCCACTCCTGCACTCTCTGTAGAGACACAAAATGGCCAAGACAGAAGGTGGGCAAGGATGCTGGACAACCACCATGATCAGGTCTTCTAGGACTGGATAAGACTATGAAAGGTCTTCAGTCAGCTAGGACATGAGAAAAACCACTCATGAACAAAGACAGACCCAAAGGGAACTCTTTCCTCTCTCTCCTGCCACCTTCCCATCTGTCTCTGCCCCCCCAGGAGGGGAGTGTTTCCGCACCACCCTGCCCCATGGTCCTACTTTCCTGCTGCCTGCACCCCTCCTCCTGCATCTCCTGGCCCTTGGTCCTGTCTTAGATGTTCCAGAGCCTTGCAGTAGGCATGTGGGGAAGGCATCTTCCTCCTTGTCAGCAGCCCAAGGGAGTCAGATGGTTTATGACCTTCCCCTGCACTTGGCAACCCTCTGGAGAAGCCGTGGGTGTCCACATTAAGTCCTTTTTAGCTGGTACATCTTGTACAAATTGCTGCTAAAATAAGGAACTGCTGCACCACAGCACGTCAGTCCCCCAGCAAGACGTCTCCTTTTCATCCGCTGTGATTCACTCCCTGCCACCCCATTTTTGGATAACAGCGGAGGGTGAGATGGAGGATACCAAGTCGTCTGGGTATCTCCATCCCAACACCTCCTCCTTGCCTGCTCACCCCATCAAACCGTCCTCCCCCCTGGTCTCCCTGGTGGTCTCCACTGCTGTCTCCCCCCAGCTTTTCTGCCTCTCTGCTCCCCTCTATCCCATGGGGCATGAGACAAGCGCAGGGGAGGATGCTGCTCCAGAGGAGGGCACCCCGCTGGCTCATGTGATGGCTTTATAATATATTCCAGATTCCCCTCCATTCCCATCACTGCCGCGTCCTATCATTTCCCTGGGTTTTTGGTGTTTTTTGGTTTTTTTGGGTTTTTTTTTTCATTGCTGCTGAGCACAGATCTCTGTGTGCATATTTTTGTTAGTAGCTCAGTCATTTCATTCTTATGTTCCTACACAAGTCTTGGATGCATCATTGGGGCCCTTATTGCTCTTCAGTGTGTCAATTTATTCCACCATCTCCTTCTGACACCACCGTTGCTTGTTTTATAACCTGAAATGAGCAGATCCAGGGTAGCTTTCTACCCAGCACCCTCTGTGGTCCTGAACAATTTGAAGAAACCACTCAGCTTCCCATCGCTACTTTTTGCCATCACACACTGTTTCTTTCTCAGGCTTCCAGCTACTCAAAACCATCAGAATTTATGTCTTTTTATTGCTTATTTTTATATGTTTTTATTTTATAACATTTTTTGCCATTTGCTCTGATGAAATCCCATCCTAATTCCCCTGTTAGGTAATCCCTGGCATGCTTTACTCTTGCTTCTATTGCCTGCGCTAAGGCTGGATTTCCTTTTTCTGAAGTACCCTGTTCAGCTCAAATACACGATGAAACCCCGTCATTTCAGCAAACGCTGTTGATTTTCTTTCCCACATGGGCCTTTCTGCTTTTCCTCTTAGGATATGCAACCTTCAAAGCCTCATTGATGGGCACATACATGGCTTCCATATCAAAGTTATGGCCTTAAATGAATTTGCCTTTAGGGCCCTTTAAATGAACTCTCCTCATTTATTTATTTTGAAGTAAGTTCCCACTTTCTAACATTGAGCAGCCTCCAGCAGTTTTGGAGGCAGCACTTCCCCGAGTGACTCTGGCTAATTGCATTGTGATCACTGGAAGTTAATAGCTCACCACTGACTGCTCCTTGAAGTAAAATCTCCATGCGACTTTGCAGTGGGGGCAGAAATGGCAAGATATCTATTAAAAAAAACCCCAAACAAATAAACAACCCAGGCAGTAATCGTAACTCTGTGAGTTGCTGTCTGGCTCAGATCAGTCACCTCTGCCTGAACTGGAACCCAAATCATTCGTACTGTGGTTGCAGTTATTTGTGGGAGAAATGTCAATTTTGAGAACAGTCATTACAATCAGTTTTGAGGGACATAGAAGCTTAATTACTAATTCGAAGCAGTTTTGTCAGATGGGTTCTGGATTCCTTGACTCCAAACTAAAGACATGAAAATGAGGCTCGAAGCAGCAGATATTCCCCCAAATACTGCAGATTCCCAAACTTTTCAATCCAGACTAAATTGCAAGCACAATTATATTCATGCCTGGGCTGAAATGTGTGTCTTAAAAGCATCGCTTGCAAAAATATCCTCTGTGTGCCGTGGTGAGAAACTACTCGTCTAAAGCGTGCCTTGCTGGGCTGTCCCCCTGTGCTGCCCAGAAGCTCCAGGGCTTGTGCTGAGGGTTTGCAGGCATGTTGCACCTCCGATGCATCCCCAACTCTCACGTAGCATGGGCTGGCAGGGTCTGAGCGCAGCATCCTGCCCGAGATGCCCTGATCAGCAAGGCAAAACTTCCTGAAACAAGCAAGGCAACTTCTCCCCCCTGAGGGCTCTCTGCACGCCCGCTTATTTATAAATAGCAACTTCATCCCCGTGTCCCCGCAGAGGGGCACCGCTCCAGCTGCCCTCAGCCCCCAAATAGCTCCTGGATGAGAAGGGTGGGCTGCGGGCTGCATTGCGGGACCGTCGAGCCTGGCGCAGGCAGCTCCCTGCCAGCTCCAGCCAGGAGCCAGCATTCCTCAACCGGCAAGCCTCTTCCTCGATGAAAAGCCCCGATTCAGCTGCCGGCGCGCCGAGTACCTGACACCTTCCCCAGCACAAAGACGGCTTTCTGCCTCCCGCGCTCGGCTGCTGCCGGGGAAGCGGTGGGCACAGAGAGCTGCCTCTCGCTGAGAGGGGTCACCGAGCCACATCCTGCACACACCCCAAACAAAACCCACTTGTCTTGCGGGGGGGCGTGGAGAACATAGCCAGGGGCAGGTGACTGCCAGCTGGGATTGTGGCTCCAGGTCTGCCAGACTTCTGGATGGGGTGGCTCTCCTGGGTCTCCGAGCCTTGCTCAGGTCAACGGGATGGTGAGGCTCAAACTGCAAAGGACTTAGGACCAGCCCTGCGGCTGGGCTCCTGTCTCTGAGCTGCTGACCTGGCTGGGCACGCTGTGGTGACCTGTGGTCCCATGTCCCTGTGCTCCTCCACAGCATCCCTGAGCTGAGGTGGAGTGGGTGGTCACACTGAGACTGCCACACTGGTGGGTTGGATGGAGCGTGATGATACCCAGGCTTGCCTGGGAGGTGCGGGGTAATCTCAGCACTGAAACAGGGTTTGTGATGGATGGAGGGTAACTCATTTAGGGAGGTATCCCACTGGGGAAGCATTGGCAAGGCCGTTAGTCTTCATATTATGTTCTTTGCTTTTCCTGTTCCCCGGGAGATCCAAGGTTGGAAGTGGTCAACAAAAGGTCCCTCACCCGCCAGTGCCTAAATGCAGGCTACAGTGTGTGACACAGACCCCGCAGGACGTAAATTACTCAGCTCAGAGACCCTGCATCATTTCTGCTTTTCATCCAGGGATGTCAAATGCGATGTACATAACCCATCTAGGAGGAGAGGACGAGATCTCAGGGCTCCCATGCTGCAGCTGAGAGCCAAAGCCAGGGCTTTGCAGCCAGAGCCTCCCGTGCCTGCTCTCTGCCTGTGTCTCAGAGCCTCTCCTCACTCATCAATGGTCTCCTGGTCCAATGCTCCCATTTCTGGATGTTGGGAAGCTGCCTGGGCCCCCTCCCCAGCCTCCCTGTCCATCACAGAGGGAACCCAGCCTTGCAAATCCATCTCTTGATCCAGAGACCTAAAACTCAGGCTGTGCAGTGCAGAGCATTGCAGCAACCCCCCTTCTTGCATCTAGTCCTGTGAAACTCAGGGTGCATGTTGACTTCAGCCAGCTTTCGTTCAGGCCCTGTGGTCATCCTGCAAGGGCAAGTCACCCTTCCCAGGTCCTGTGTCCCACAAGCCTCAGGCGCTGCCCAGACTCAGCCCATTAGGAGAGACCGGGAGATGCTGGATGCATTTGCATTCCTTCTGAATGCAAGTCAGATGTGACGTGAAACGTCACAGTTCAGGCAGATTGGCCAAGAAACCAAAACCAAGATTCCTCCGAGCAAGATGTGCAAAACCTTTCCTGTCTCCCCTAATCATCGTTCTACCTTTTATTGCTCTCATGAATATGTTGCAGAAAGCACACGTGGCTTAAAAAAACCCAGATCCATTCTAGGTTATTCCTTATGTTTCCAAAGAAAGAACTGAACACTTTGAAGGGGAAGCAAGGAATCACCGTGAGGGTCTAAAGAAAGGAAAAAATGCTGAAGTCCCCAGTAGGTATCATGGGATACCCTTCCCAGATGTGTGCAAATTTTGCACAGGTGTGTCTGAACAGGTACCCCGGCACAGCTCACACATCTCATGGCCACCATCTGTCTCTGACAGCAACACTGTGTGCAGACTGCGGGATGGGTGCAGTCCTTTCAGAAAGAAATGGCAGAGCCTTGCTCTGTCTGTACAGAATACTTGGGAAGAGCAAAATAAATCACCCTCCAAAGCCTGCCCTGCTTGTCTGCTTAATGCACCAAAGGTCCTGGGCTCCAAGCTCTCAAGCAGGGGTTGCATCAATGGCTTCATGAAGGCTGCAGGAGTTTCTGATCCCCAGAGGAAGCTGGTGAGTACTGCAGAAATGGCCTTGTGGATGGAAAGCACTGCAGCACGTCCCTCCACCATTAATGCAGCCCCCAACAACAGCCCAGGTGCTCTGGAGGTTTAAGGCCTGATCCAAGCACTCCCACATGGTCTGCAGGCACTGGTCTGCCGAGAGGATGCCGTCGGGACCGTCGAGGGATATACTTAGCTGCGCTGCTGTCGCCTTCAGTGGGATGTGCTCAGAGGTGGCAGCAGACATCTCTCCACCTCCTGCCTTTCCTTCCACATCTCAGCATCTCTCCCTTGATCCTTTTTCTTTCTCTCTTCTGCTTGGAGCTCCCCCATGCAGGCAACCAGGGCAGAGATGCTATAAACAGGATATGGGCTCTCTGGAAATCTGCAAGCAGGAGCGGCTGAAGGTATTTAATAGTATCCCTGCAGTAAACAGGGATAAAGGGGGATCAGCTGCATGGAGCAGCGAGTCAGTATCAGATGGAGTTGCTCTGCCATGCCGACTATTTACTGAAACAGGAAACAAATATTTTTTTGGCTTTTGCCAAAGAAAGATTTCCTTAAAAATGTGTTAATATTAGAAGTAAAAATGTAGCTTTTAGACATGTTAAGTGGCCACATTCACTGGAGTTTTATTTACTATATAAAGGTTAACATTGGTCTGTTTATCCTACGGACGAGATTTCCAGCAAATTACAAGAAGGGTCATGTAACAGTCAGCTCCTGCTTGCCTGAGCTTATTTGCCAGAGCCAAATCCCTGGAGCCTGCGGAGCTGGAGCAGAGAGAAGCAATATTCAAAAGAACTCTGAGAACGGCAGAAAAGAAATAACAGAGCTTTAAGTTGCTTTGAGTTCACTCACGGGGAAGGTGGAGGCTGGGCTCATCCAGGTGCTGGGGTGGGGTGGTGAGAGGCAGAGATGCTGTGTCGGACACCCTAGAGCCATCAGAGTGACCAGTTGGAGGAAGGATAAAGAAAACCCACCATCAGTGAAAGCAAGCTACCTTCCCGCTAACCCCGAAGAGCCAGTTTAAAGCCTAGATCAGGAGATTTTATCCCTTGGCCAACATTTCTTATGCAGTTTTACTGTGATTACTCTGCTCGAGGTATGGTGGTGCTCCAGAGAAACATCCAGTCTCTATCGTTCATCCAGGAAGGACATCCTGGGACTTGTGCTGAGGGAACACAATCATTTAAATTTCTCTCTGTCCCTTTCCTGAGGGGTCAGGCTGCCTTGCACCTCACCTTGTCCCCCATGATCTGGCAGTCCCCTACCTCAGACAGGCTCAACGAGGTCGTCCCATCTCCTCCTGCCAGTTTTGGGACTTGGTTCTGCCTGCAGCTTCCCACACTGCCCCATTGGAGGCTGATTCTCAAAACAGTTGTTAAAGTCCTGGAAAATGATTCTGCGTTAAAAAATACATCAGAAAATGGGTACATTATTAATGGCCCTGCTGTCAGCACCATAAAATCCCAACTGAACAGTGAGGCAAAGTTTGTCTTTAATGAAGCAGTGCTGGTGCAATGAAGTAACGTGCTACCTTGAAGAGATGCTTTAACCAAATTATTTGCCCTAATATAGAAAAATCAAAGTGAACATCAAAGCCTTGAGATACCTAGGAGGTTGAATTAGGCAACTGACTACTTTTCTGGTCTTAAACTCAGTGATTTGCATAGCCTTATTAGCTGGAATACAACGGTTCTAGCAGAGGACAGGCAGAGCACAGGCAGGGGAGAGCCTGGCTGCAACCTAGAGGTCTTGGCCCTCAGCTGCGGCATGGGACACCTGAGACCTGGTCCTGGTAAATGGCTGTTTAACACCTGGAGACACCTTGGCCACTCGTTGGCATGGCCATGCCTCAAAGTGGTTGGCACCAAAAGGTGCGGTGTGTTCTGCTGCTCATTCGCAGCGTGAAGAGGCACACCAGCCCCGACCCGCCGGGTCCTGCCAGCACTTCCGCTCCACATGCGTGAAACTTGGCGTTGCCATGGAGGGTAGGGGACAGGTGTCTGGAGTGGGGCGGGGGGGGGAACGGCCAAAGCAAACTAACACACGTCCAGAAAAGGGTCAGGCTTTGCCTCTGCCACCATGTGTGGTCCCATCTGGCTTCAGAAGCTAGGGGACCATCTTGCCTGGCCATGATGGGTTTTCATGGAGGGCAGCGGTTCATTCCTCCCTGCCATGTTTCACTATCTACCCACACCGGCAAGGTATAGGAGCTGTTTAAAATTAAAAAAAATAAATTAAAATGTCACAAATATCACTTCAGCTCCAAAACTGAAGGCTGGAGGCAGCCACAAGCCACTCCACAAGGGTGCACAACATTAGCCGTATCTGCTGCTATACACATTGGATATCACAAGAGGGAAAATCTGAATCAGAAATAATGAATCAAGAGACCTGAGGGTGGTAAGAGTGGAGACAACTGTTCCCTGAACACCAGAAGCATCCCAGCATCAGCCTGAGAGGGAACATCCCTCCCAGGTGAACCTTTCCAGAACAAGTCCTCCTCAGGGGTCCAACTTCTTGCCTTTGTTGCCTGGTGACCTCCCCAGGCCCTCATTTTGCAGAGAGGGATGAACAGCTTTCCATGACCTTTGTGGATCTGTGTTTCCCATGCTCAACGAGCAGGAAAGCTGAGCTCTGTCCTGCCCCAGGGGGTCACTGTAAGCAGAGAGCCCTGAAGGAAATCTCCAGCACGCCAAAGTTCCTTTCCACCTTGTGATGGAGGGGCAGCCTGCACTGTAAAGGATGAGAAGAACATCTGCACAGGTATATCCCAAAACATCAGGTTAACTGCAGTCTGTACCTTCTCTGAGGGATCAGCCCGATATGCCATGAAAAAGGTTGGGATTTTGCATCCTTTTTGGAATAGGACACTGGGACTTTCCCCAAATATGAGCAAATGTTTCCCCAGATCTCCCCATCTATTTCCCCATACTCCCACATATTTCTCCATATCTGTGAGAAAGCGTTTAGGAGGAAAAGGTGATTTGTATTTAAAAAAAAAAAAAAAAAGTTTTCACGCATTCAGTGTCTTGTACCCACATACAGCACCAGGACAAGCGTTCAGCGTTCAGGCTCTGAGACATATCTCCGGGTGGTCTGTCCAGAGCTCCTTGCAATGACACAGAGGAAAAGGGCTGCCAGCTAGTGAGTCCTCACATCTCCTGGGCTCTCAGGCTGCTGACCATGCATTGGCTTTGGATAGACCTTTTGGTACCATTTAGGAGTTGATCACTCTTGTCATGCTGGTCCATCCCTGTGAGTCAATGGGCAATACTGCTGATTTACACACTTTCAACTCTTTTTTTTTTTTTAAACTTCTTTGGAATCCTTTTCTGGGCATAGTCTGTCCTTAATTTTATGCTGTTCTTTGTTTGGGGCTGCCCTTTGTTTTCCCAGTTGGTCTGTTTTGAAAAGCTACTCACAGATGTGCTGTATTCTGAATTACCTTGGTGCCATCAATACCTGATACTCTTTTATCCCTTTTTGACATTTCTTCCTGAGCTTTGACCCCTATACATCCTCACTCAGACTTTATGTTTCTACTACAGCTCTCCATAGATACTCACAGACAGGTCTTTCGAAGGAAGCCCAGTCTACTCCTGTTCTCTGCTCTGATCAGGGAAGGTTGTCTCAATAAGGCATGACTTTTGAGAGCTTTTCACCTTTTCCTACACTCTGACGTTGGGCAGCCTTGTGAGGATTGTGGCTGGCACATGTCAAGGGGGACACAAAAACTTTTGCATGCTGTTCAGTCTGGTGTCTGCTGGTGGTGATGGGCAATTCTGGCATTTTTTCTCCTTTCCAAAGAAGTTCCTCACGCTCTGAGACAGGACAAAAGGCACAAAGCGGTTGGTACCAGAATGGTTTCAGTAATTTTATTCTGCATGTGTAAAGCTGGCATGGCCCTCAGTAAGAGCCTCTGTCTTCCCAGGAACAGCTGGCACAGTTTCCTCTCTCTTCTCCCCGATGGAAGGCTTGCATCCATGTTTCTTTGACTGCTGGCAAGGTCATGTGGCCATGGTGAAGACAGAAATCATTTGGCTTCTAACCACTCACCTTTCTCCTGTCCAGGTGGTACAACTCTGATGGAATGTCCCCTCTTTCTGGCCATTTCCATCTTCACACCATTGCTGGAAATGGAGGATTAATAAACTGCAGCTCAAAAATGTCGATGAACGTGTGGGTTGGCTGTGTTGGACAGAAGATAATTTGTGGTGAAATCCACAAAACGTCTGGGATTTGTAAATGTTTTCATGATGACTTGGCTCTTCTCCAAACACTCCCATCTACTGACAAACACGAGCCATGAATCACCACACACAGGAAAATCTCCCAAGCCCTTGACTTACTCCTCACCCAGCTCTGCTACACTGCCAGCTCTGATAGCACTCGCTGCCCAGTGGGGAACGAGGGCTTGAGGGTCAAGGTGAAGGAGATGCCTGGCAGCCCCACAGATGCTCTGTGTAGGTCCCTGGGCAAAGGAGGTGGAGACATGGCACACTTTTTTTCTGGGTAGCAGCCCACAGGACAGCAGTGCTGGGACTGTCCTAGCTAATGTCAAGGCTAGGCTCCTTGACATAGCACAGAGATTACCTCCGTTCCCAGGGAGGGGATTTGCTTTCCACTGTTGAAGGTGGGGCCCAGGCAGTTTTCTGCCTGATATCAGCTGGGGTTAGTGATGCCTTTCTGCAGACCCGGCTGTTTGGGGTCTTGCAGAGCTCCTTGCTGCCTGTTTGCAGTGTTTCCCATCAATTCCGAGTTTTGGACTCAGGAGTAAACCTTGAGCCAACTGGCTCAGTAAGAAAAGCCCTCGGGAGCTGCTACTGCAGGGCATCTTGGCCATTTGTCACCCTGCATCCAGGGGGCCCTGGGGCAGGATGGTGACTCACCTGGCCAGGCAGCCTGGCTGCTGGGGACTGCTCACCCAGACACAAGTCATAAAATACTCCACTCCTGCTTCACAAACACAGTGGCTGGCAGCAGTACATTGGCTACAGGGTCTCAGCCCGTGTGCCAGGGACTGACTCACAAAAATAGCTGATGATTTGGGGCAGGATGCCTTGTCCCTCTGTCCATGACCTCATGTGTTCCTGTTCCTGCCTCCATCCCCTAGTCAGGCCAGGAGAAGACAGAGAAGTGATTTCCAAGCAGCTTCTGGTCTCCACTGTCTCCTGGTCTCTCCAAGAAGAACACATTACAGGGAGACCCTCCTTGTCAGAGCTTCTCATGTGGGCCGTTACAGCAGCCATGCTTTTCAACCCTGGAGCCCTGCATCCTCTGTACCCTGAAAAGCAGCATGTTCCTGTCGGGTGGACATCATGTCCCTGTAGAGCGGACATCCTATGGGGTGCCTTGGTGGCTTTGGGGTGTGCCATGCAGAGTCACTCAGGCAGGACCACAGGCAACAGCATGTGTGAAATATTGTTCCTGGGATTGCAAAGTCACAGCTAACAGCACGTCCTTCTGCAGGAAGGAAGTAGACTTGGGGGTCCTCTCCCCCATCTGCTCCAGTGAGCTCCAGTGCCACAATCTTCTGTGAAGATACCACAACCACTGCTTTTTCCAGCTTTGGTGGCCGGGAGGAAGGACATGTTCTGCAAAGGAGGACCTCCTCTGGCTTGGGGAACGCAGGTATTTACGCCACTATAGCCTCTAGCTATGGCATGGAGCCCTACGGCTCTTCTTCACACGTATGTGATATGCGATATGTACCTTACCTGTAACTGCGATGGAGCCCAGGGATCCTAGCCCACAGCAATTGCTGGCAAGACACTTTATGTTTCCACCTAAGTCACCTTCACATCAAACACAAGAAAATGCCAGGTTTCACTCCCATTTCCCCATGGCTATGCTACGTTCTGCTTTGTTAAAGGCCCTTAGATCCTAGGACTGGTTTGAGGACTCAGCCAGAGGCAGTCCGTTGTTTGTGTCTGATCCAAGCACTTACTCAGAAAGAACAAAACGTGTGTCACCATTTTGTTGCCTGGGTTCGCCAGAGACTTGAGCCCATTCTCCCTGCCGCAGAATTTGTCCTGTGCATTTCCAGCACCTCCTTCCTCCATCCCAGATCCCATCCTTGGCTTACAGCAGACTTTTTTTTCCCCTCTCTCACATTTCCACCTC